>NC_090178.1:45185257-45533174 GCF_024679245.1 Pseudorasbora parva
GTATCTTGGGACATGTGGTCTTCACCTCACAGCCGGTGGAAAATAGGGCAGAAAATATGTTCATGGATGCGGTTATTAACATTACTGTGGTATCAAGTAGAGCAGGTCCGAGTGTTGTGGAGCTGAGCACGGCCGCTGGAGTGATTGTTATACAAATACCCGCCTCGCGAGCACCGGGACTTTTATTATAACGGGATGGGACACAGTCGCCGGGCGCGCGCACTTCTGCTTTTCCAGTCATGATTATAAGGTAACACAGCTCTGTTTATCATATTAGATACATTTAAGTGTGTTTAAAATGATGTTATGATGTTACTCTGTGCGTTCGCTCGGCGCTGCTGTGACATGTTCACACTGCTAAGAGAAAAGCACTTCTGCAGAATAAAACCGAGGGTAACGCAGATATGACACGTCCCGGGTCCTTGGTTAAAATAGCAATTTTCTCACAAATAGTTGGAAACATTTGGGATATTGTAAGTACTCAACTGAACAAAATATATAACACTGGCCTAGTGGTTTTTGGATATTTTACTGCAAAAATACTACATAGTGCACATTTAACCTTGCAGTTTTTCACATATCATGTAATACTCAATTTCTCCATTTCTTTGCACAAATCTCTTCAGAAAATGCCATTTAATTAATAATTTTTCCCCAAAAAAACATGAAAAAGATGCAGGCACTAGGAAGGACTTCTGTTCAGCAAGGCTAGAGAAGTAGCCCATATTTACACAATGTTTTTCTTGTGTGTACAATTTATATATATATATATATATATATATATATATATATATATATATATATATATATATATATATATATATATATATATATATATATATATTAATACTCTGTTTGAGTATGAGCTTTTTTTGCATTAATATTGCAAGAAATTGTTAATCCACTTTTTATTCCAGATTTAAATTTACATTTACATGTTCAGTATTAATTTAAATAGGACAAATACTAGCAAGACTTGCATAGCAAGATAAACTGCATTTCTAAAGTAAAAACTGTAAATATTGTTTTAAATAAAGTCTTACGATGCAAATTTGTGGCCCTTCATATATTGTGTGATTTAAATCCCCCCCCCCCCCCCCCCGGCCTTTGAACTTAAGTACCCCTGGTCTATATAAAAAATAATAATAAAAAAAAACACAGATTGGTGCTTGCAACACGGATCTGTTACAGTTAATGCCCAGAGCCCCCACTCAGCTAAAACGGCAGCTATAGGGTCATAAACGTAAAGGGTGTCTTTGTGCCTCTTAACAAACACAAAATGCAATTAAAATGTTTGTCCAACATGAACACGTCCCTTATATGACACCGAGATGCATTTCACCACTTAGCCATTGTGGTGCACTTTTGGTGTTAACAAAAATAACCTATATGATTATAGTTTTAACAAAAATAAAATAAATAACCAGCTGAATAAAATAAATTTGTACTCAGTTGTTAATGTGTAATGTGAAAAACAACCTGAGACGTGACAATGGGCTTTTTCCCCCCAAAAAAAGATTAGGATGTCAACAATCTCAGTTGTCTTGCTACAATCTCCTGGAGAGAATGAACCTCTCATGCCTGTTTACCACAACATGCATTCATTGTTTTTATTTAAAATCCAAAAGTCGTTACTGAACATTGTCAGCACTGCAATTCTCTTTGTAGGCCTATACACTCTTTTATAGATATCATGTTTAAACGCACTACATTTAACCAATGTTTTATTATATTCATTATTTTATATTTATATAGCCTAGTACCTATTTAAAAACAGCTATAGACTGTTGAAATAACACATATTTTAAATTAGAACTTACAATAGAGAAAAACAGCTGACTCTTTTCTTTAGTTTTTTAAAGAAAACTTTTCTTTTTGTTTTGCTCTCCATTATTTCTCATTTACCTAAATGCCATTTTCCTTGCTTTACCCGAGGCAAAAAAGCCATGTGTTGACTTTGAAACTGAGAAGACTTTACATTATATGCATTTGTGGTGGAATTACTAGATCTTCGCAACGATACATGTTTGTTTTAATGCGGACATGGCACATCACTTTAATTTAGCGCGTCTAGCACAGTAAAAAATAGACTCGGCACGGAAGGGATCGCTGACCTATTGGATAGCCTGAAACACACTGACGGACTGAAACCACGTGCAGTGTGAAAGCTGTAATCCATTAACAAAAGTACAGGAAAAAATGTGCACCACATACGAACTGCAAACAGAGTACAGTGCCTTGCGAAAATATCCGCATTTCATTTATTTTGCCACAATTCAGGCTTCAAACATATTGATATGAAACTGTAATTTTTTGTGAAGAATCAACAAGTGGGACACAATCATGACGTGGAATGAAATTTATTGGATATTTCAAACTTTAACAAATCAAAAACTGAAAAATTGGGCGTGCAAAATTATTCGGTCCCTTTACTTTCAGTGCAGCAAACTCTCTCCAGAAGTTCAGTGAGGATCTCTGAATGATCCAATGTTGACCTAAATGACTAATGATGATAAACAGAATCCACCTGTGTGTAATCAAGTCTCTGTATAAATGCACCTGCACTGTGATAGTCTCAGAGGTCCGTTTAAAGCGCAGAGAGCATCATGAAGAACAAGGAACACACCAGGAATGTCCGAGATACTGTTGTGGAGAAGTTTAAAGCCGGATTTGGATACAAAAACATTCCCCAAGCTTTAAACATCCCAAGGAGCACTGTGCTAGCGATAATATTGAAATTGAAGGAGTATCAGACCACTGGAAATTTACCAAGACCTGGCCGTCCCTCTAAACTTTCAGCTCATACAAGGAGAAGACTGATCAGAGATGCAGCCAAGAGGCTCATGATCACTCTGGATGAACTGCAGAGATCTACAGCTGAGGTGGGAGACTCTGTCCAAAGGACAGCAATCAGTCGTATACTGCTCAAATCTGGCCTTTATGGAAGAGTGGCAAGAAGAAAGCCATTTCTTAAAGATATCCATAAAAACTGTTGTTTAAAGTTTGCCACCAGCCACCTGGGAGACACACCAAACATGTTGAAGAAGGTGCTCTGGTCAGATGAAACCATAATTGAACTTTTTGGCAACAATTAAAAACGTTATGTTTGGCGTAAAAGCAACACAGCTCATCACCCTGAACACACCATCCCCACTGTCAAACATGGTGGCGGCAGCATTATGGTTTGGGCCTGCTTTTCTTCAGCAGGGACAGGGAAGTCAAAGTATTAACTTAAGGGGGCCGAATAATTTTGCACGTCCAATTAAAAAGTTTGAAATATCCAATAAATTTAATTCCACTTCATGATTGTGTCCCACTTGTTGTTGATTCTTGTTGAAATTACAGTTAAATATCATTATGCTTGAAGCCTAAAATGTGGCAAAAGTTTGCAAAGTTCAAGGGGGCCGGATATTTTCGCAAATCACTGTATGTGTGAAACGGGTGTCAGCAGGTGTCGCTTCAGATGCATACTTGCGTAGCCATGCTCCTGTATTGCCATTTTCATACTGCTTTCTCATGCCACAGTGGCTACAAACTCTTACAGTTTGCGTGTTGAACCGTGGGGTGTGTACGGATCATAGATCAACTGCGATCCGTTACACCTCTAGGAAACGGTGGGCATTTTTTGTTAAGATAAGTTATAGATAATGTTAATGTCACATTCATATAATGAATGTGCATGACAAAGGAGATAGATAACAAAAACTGTCTTTAATATTTCCAAAACAGAACACAGGAGAATAACGTAACATATCTACATTAAACACTGATGATGCCGGACAAAGGAACAGAATGAAACTCAGGGCTTAAATATATGGAAAACGAAATCAATGTGAACAGAAAGAGTTGGACAAGGAGCTGGAGAGGCGACCTATCCAATCAGGAGCAAACAGGACAGTCAATGAGTCAAGATCAGGAGGAGCCAAAAGGGGTCCCAAAGCATAACCAGGATGATTGCCCATGGCAAAGTTGAGTGAGGGAGGAGCCATGGTGGAGATTTGGCTGATGACACTGGTGAGATGATTGTAGGAGAGAGAGGTGATAGAAGAGGAGACCAGGGTGCAGACAGAGAGCTGATGAGATGGGCAACGCAGATGGTCCTGAACTCTAATGAGTGTCCAAGGTGGAGACAGGGTGCCAGAGGATGGAGGTGAAGCTGGTGGAACTGGGGATAAAGGGAAGCTGGAGGGAAGGCGGAGCTGGAGGGAAGGCAGAGTAAGTCTGTGGCACAAGCATAGTGATGTCTGACCAAGGCAAGGCTATATATGGGGGAGTCTGCTGGAGCCATAAGGATGACGGTCCTAGGTGAAGCCAAAGGAGGGTGAAGCCAAGGCAGAGCAGAGTTTGACGGGCTAAGGTGGAGTGACAGGATTGATGGCTCCAGGTGGAGCCAGGGGATCCTCTTGACTGGGCAGAACTGGAGACCAGAAGATCTGAGGCAGATTCACAAAACAGAGTGGCAGAAGAAGTCGAGGAGCTGAATGGAACCAGTGGAGGTGGGGGCGAAGGGACTGACAGATTTTGGAAGAGGAGGCAGGAGAGGAAGGCTGGGTGGGGACTCTGGAGTCTTCAAGCTGGGTGGAACCAGAAGGGGGGAAGAAAACTTTGAGTAGGATGGAACCAGTGGGGACACTGGAGATTTCATGCTGGGCAGGACCAGATGGGACGGGAAATTAATGTAAATTTATTTATTTTTAATCCAAAGATCCTGTAGAGGTCAGCAGCGGCTCACCCCCGGTGTGGGAGTGTGGGTGGGGTCTTCCTCCATTCCCTACAACTCCATTAGTATTTCCACAGCGACACATGATGTTGCCGGATCATCTTGCATACACATGATGTTGCTCAGACTCACTGTACGGCTCGGACTCTGGACGATTGTTGGTTCTGCCCTTTTTGTGGGCGGCAGGGGCGGCAGTGGCTCAGTGGTTCATGTAGGTTGTCTACAAACCAGAAGGTTGGTGGTTCAATCCCCGGTTCCACCTGACCAAGTGTCGAAGTGTCCATGAGCAAGACACCCAACCCCAGCTGCTCCCGACGAGCTGGGTGGCGCCTTTCATGGCTGACATCACCGTCAGTGTATGAATGGGTGAATGTGAGGCAAAATGTAAAGCGCTTTGGATAAAAGCGCTATATAAATGCAGTCCATTTACCATTTACCATTTTTTATTGGGGCTGGCATCAGCTTCATGATAGGCTCGAGTTTTCCATCTACAGTGGACTCTGGCATCATATCCAATGGTTGGCTGGGCTCTAGGGCTTGAGTGGTTAAGTCCTCCATGGGGAAGTGTGCTTTGAGGCTGGTGATGTAAAAAAATGCAGAGTGCGCATTTCGTATATTGGGTTAGGCATGCTAGATCTAAAAAAGTCCTTATTGTGGTCCTTCCTTGAGCTTCTGCATTGGATGGCGGATAGGTCTATTTTGTGATCAACACAAAAATTAAACAGAAACAGAAGCTCCCCCTCCCAGAAGGCGCATCCTTGTGCCATAACGAAGGGTGAGGGTGGAGGGTGGATGCTTAGGTGGAGGGTTTGGAACTGGTGAAGGACAGGAGCCTGGAATAGTTGGCCACAAGCACCATGGTGGTGCTGACATTGGGATGATCCAGTGCGGAGTCCTGACTGAAGGGGTGGATGGAACCCTGGGACTGATCTGCAGGGGTGGAGTGGAGGAACTGGCAAAATAGAGAGGCTGACTGATATGGGTGACATCGCAGGCCTAATAGACTGCTCAGCTGCTGGCTAACGGGACAACAGAAGCAATGAGGGAACAGCAAACCGGATGATGGTGACAGGCTGACAGGTTGAGGTTGAGACATGGGCCTGGAGACCAAAGGTGCAGCCGGGGACTCAGCCTCAAGCCTAGCTGGTGAAGGGGAAGCCAGAGGTGTTGTCGACGAGCCGCACAGAGACAGCGGAGAAAGCAGAGCCAAGCAGCTGGACAGCAGCAGGGCCAACAGATTCTGGAGACTGGCTTGTGAGGGAAAGGCTGGCATGTTTCACCATCCAAGATACAAGATACAAGATCTCTACATGGAAACATCCCCAAGAAGACTCCGGTTCTCGGGTTGGAGGAGAATCTGCAGTGCCAGTAAGTACATATCTTTTTCTCTTTTGAGAAGTCGGTTATTCTGTCATGCCTAGGTGGTTGAAAAAGCCAATTTATAAAGATAATTTATAAATATTGTTAATTCATAATACATTATTATTTACTTATCCAACTTGAAGTAACAAAAAAGTATTAGTATGTAAAAATTAACATTAACCAAGATTAATAAATGCTGTAAAATATTGTTTCTTGTTAGTTCATGATACAGGTTATATGGGTTAAAGTTAGGTTCAGGGGTAGTTTCAGAGTTAGTGCCTTGTTATAACTCAGTTATTGTAATAACTATAATAAGTGCACAGTATGTATATGTACATGCAAATCCTTCATTGCAATGCTTGTCCTGCAAGTGAACAGCTCGGGCTGTAATAGTTCCCAGGCATCATAATCTTTACTTGGTAACTTATTTTCAACCCTGTGTTTTATAAATTCCAAAGTCTCAGAGGAGATGGTTGTTGCCATAGAGACGTAACATTTTGTTTGTTGTAGATGTTACTTGGTGGAATGTTTCAAAAGATTGAAAGATTGTCATAAAATGTATCTTGAAATTCGATGGTGTAGAGCAGGGATGGGCAAACTCGGTCCTGGAGGAGTAAACTTTAGCTCCATCCCTAATCAAACACACCTGAACCAGCTAATCAATGTCTTCAGGATTACTAGAAATTTACAGGAAGGTGAGTTTGATCAAATTTGAAGCTAAACTCTGCAGGACAGTTTGCCCATCCCTGGTGTAGAGAGAACTCAAAAAGGTAAAAAAACATGATTTTTTGAAACAGTTGCATGTTCTATTCTACGATATTATCGGTCATAAAATATTGTTTTTCTCAACTATATTTAGGTTATATTTGAATTTAAAATTATTAAAACAACTTTTGTTTAAATTTATAATTTATGAAAAAAAGCTTGATTTTTAAAGTTTAAAACTGAAAATGTGGGTCAATAAAACACGCACACACACACACACACACACACACAAACACAAACACACACGCACACACACACAAATAGAAAGTAGTGGACCCTCTTTATAATCAAGAGTAGTTAACTACTATGTACTAACCTTTAAATTATTAATTAGATACAAAACACTTATTGTGTATGTACGTGTGTTTTATTTTGCATATATACCAGAATGTAACTGCATCATAACACATTTCTGTAATTCCATACCCCCTAACCACCCTTAAACCTACCCATACCATCAAACCTTTTCCTGATCTTACCATGAACAAAACAGAACGTGGCTGTGACATTACATGAATAAAAGGAGAGATAAGTACCTAAAATAGTAATAATAATAATAATGATTTATATATATATATATATATATATATATATATATATATATATATATATATATATATATATATATATATATATATATATATATATATATATATATACTCAAAAAGTATGATACAAATATTGCATGATGCTGTTCACTTTATTTAAATAACTCATCTTGATTTAACACCATTATGTCAGGTTTCTGGTTCAAATGTAACTGCTTCATGTTATACTGACATAAAACTGTTACTCTTTGACATAACTTGATGTTTTTGATGTCAAATAACATGTTTCAATCAAGTAACCCAAACAACCTGGACTTCCCCTCATGCTTTGCAAAGCGGCTGAATTCTGAGAGTAAATGTTTAAATACAGTGCTATTTTATGCATTTCTAACTAGATGGGAAAATGGAGAGACTTTTTAATGTTTAATGTTGGTATTTAAAGGTTTGTGTTATGTGAGTGTTTTGGAGGTTACCACTGTGGTGAAGCTCAGGGTCAGGACCTGCTAATAACCATTAAAGTTGTTTTAATAATAAAAAATCAACTACTTTTGGCATGCCATGGATTTAACAAAGCCATCTTCTGGCTAGCCAATAAGATTTACTAAATAGCTTTGTTGTTAGATAACATTTGTACATTTGTAATTACACTTGATTACTTGTTATGGTTTTTGTTTGATATTAATTTTAGAATAATTGAAATGAATAGTTTTGGACAAAATTAAGGATGTTAACCTGATTCAACTAAATGGCACTGAAATAACCTTACGTAAAAAAAAAAAAAAAAACTTAAGTTAACTGAAATAAACAATGTTAATTAAATTTAACATAACCCAGTTACGTGGAACCAGTTGACATAAAAAAGCAAAAAAAAATTGTATGTATGTATATGTGTGTACATAGAAGTTACTGACACCAGTTATAAAATTAGAATGTGACTCACAAAAAAAGTTACAACATTTTTACAGAAATGTGTCTATATATGAAGATAGGCTTAGAATGAAATTTTAATCTGGAAAGTGTTCTACTAAATTGACAATGAGAAAAGGACAATGATTTATCCTGTCGCTTATCCTTTCGTAATGTCTTCTGTTGCACTCTTTCTCCACATTATAATCTGTGAATCTGCAAACTTCTGTCTTCTGTTGCACAGACAAGAATATCAGAGTTAAATCAAGTCTGTAGGAGAGTCTTTCAGATCAGATAGCAGTATCACAGACTCTGTGCCCACACTTCTCCTTATCTCTGAGGATTCCATCTGTCGCACTGATAAGCAAAAAGCAGACATTTAGTCACAGTCTCACTGATTCATGCACAGCACACCACACTAATGTCTCACAGCCTATGATAATCAGCAGACGCAGACAGACTCAGGTAATTATGACACACACAAACATAGAACAGAAGCCAGTTTCTCCGTTTTTCAGGTTACTTTCCTCTCGACACTTGTAACATGTTGTTCCATTCCAGGCCCTGCAGAGGGTTTGTTGTTTTCTCCAGCTATCAGATGTGATAAGCCAATGTTGACACAGCAGTGTAAGAGTATACATATTTTCATTTGCACTGTTTTTTGTCCTGATTCAAAGGGTCTTTATGTAATAGAATTCTCCATCAGCTGTTTAGAATGACATAAACATTGTGGATCAGAGCTTTGCATGAACACACTCCAAAACTATACTTAATCCCGCCATAAATTACAAATCCTGGAATCTTGGAATGCTTAAACCTGTCTTGGAGTATAATAGTTGAGTGGATATAGTAGGAGACTTTGCAATACATTCCGATCTAATGAGTCCATATTTTATTGCAAAACACTTTCCCTTTTTGAGGTGGGATATGGGTAAAGTTGGGGACAGGTGTGGTGGTATTGGTAAGGTTAAGGTTAGGGTTGGATGTTATGGAAGGGTCAATTTATGAATGTAATTACAGAAATTAGTTACAGATGTAATTACATAAAGGTATTTTTTTAAAATATAAGTATAATGTAAAAGCATGGATGTACACAATAAGTGCATTATATCAAATTATTAATTAAAATAAAATTAACATAATGTGTGTCCAACATTACTATTTTATGAGGTGGCAATTTAAAAATTGTATGATGTGACAACGTATGATTTTTAGAAAAAAGTAAGCAGGAAGATCCACCCCGACACATAACTATCAGTGGGGTGGAGGCAGCACATACAAATTAGCCACCAATTTACCAAAACATGAAATTGAGTGATTTACAAAGTGATTTGCCTTGAGATGTTGTTGGAATGTTATGAGTGACATTTGTGTTTGACAGTAAAGACAAAATAATTCTTTGCAACATTAAGCAGATTAAAAATAAGCCTCTTTTCTGGGATTTAAGGTCCATGAATGGATAATTGCTTATATCGCCAAAGTAAACGAAAAATGTGACTACTGGTCTATTTATTTATTTATTTTATTTGTATTTATTTATTTTTGGGCCATGATTATGCAACAGCTTTGGGGGTGAATCAAATGATAATTTAAGAATACTTAACAATTTCAGTTTTTGATAAGTTGGTTATTCATCATTCTGAATGTTAATTCATCAAATATAGCATAATTCAAACAGACACATTAAAACCCTTGGATGTTTTTAAATATCCTACATTTACATTCATTTTAAAGCATTGTAAGTTGTATATTGATTTCATCACAAACATTTCTTAACAGTTGTAAGATATCAAAAAAAATTGCCCCTGGTCCTCTTCGGTCAAAAATGACTGAAACATCTTACATTTTGAAATTCTTCATTTTTTTTTGGTTCAGCGGAATGGGATTACACTTGTTGACTTTTGTTGCATTAGCTATGTGATCACAAAAAAATCAAGGAGGTGATTTGGTTATGTTAAAGAGTCATAAAAAAAGGTCACACTTGTCTCCTTCGTGGTCAAAAAAATGACCGCCATATGAAATGATTGGGAAATACGCAAAAACACAACAACTCAGGGAATCTTTTGGTTGTACAAACCACAAATCAGCCATTAACCAGAAAAAAGGGGATAGCAATGTAGGGGTGACACTAAAATATCAAGAATGCAAAATAGACACAACCAACCCTTCCCCACTCACACATATATATGAATAGTGCGATTATAACACAAAATCAATAATTCAGCCCCAATGCAGTAAAAAAAGAAAAAGAAAAAGAAAAAAGAAAGAGGTTACACTCTAAAACATCTAGAGTTCAAAACAGACTCAAACACTCATGTAAACACACATAGAGACACACACAAACCACAATAATATACACGTACAAATGAACTGCTATGGCTGTTAATCATGTGGTAAAACTGAGCCAAAAGTTTCAAATAAGAGGTTAAAATCAGATGTTATGCAGTGATAAAACATACCTATTCATTTTTGTTACATTTTATTGAATTTTGATGTTATATGTTCAAAATGTTTTTTAAATATCTGGGCTTAGGTTTGAATGTAGTAAAAATAATGCAAAAAAACGTTTTTTACAAAAATCTAAATCTTGACAAAAAGCAGTCTTTGAGAATGTCTAAGTATAAATCCAAATCCACATCTTAATAAAAATAAGTATTTATACCTAGGTTACATTTTAAGGCTTTGGTCACTTTTGACCGGGAGGAGGACAAGTGTGACCATTAAATGAAGAGGACCAGAGGGTTAAATATCTTCAAAGTCTAGGTTTACACTTTATCTTTCTGTCTGATTTGTTCTACTACTGTGTGAATTTACAATGCAATTTAATCCACCGATGGATATGTCTTGTTTAGTTGTCTTTTCACTCCAATGTGTTTGTTTCTGGTGCTTAAGTTCAGTTTAGCCTTTATTGTTCCCTAATTTGTAACCGTAGTTACTGATTACATTTACATGTCGTCTAATTAGATCCCTTGTTATATCTGTCTATAAATACCCCCTGATTAAGTGTGGGAAATGTGACTGTAGCTACTCCTGAGATTCGCTGGTGTATTACTGTTTGTGGCTCAAAGACTATATAGATTCAATTCCTTTGTCATTCATGTTGGATCGCAACCACAAGTGTGATAGGATTAATAGAATAGCATTTCACCTGCAGCAATCTGCATCATTCACACACATTGTAAAATGATGAGGTAGTTTTTTCAAGGGGTTACATCAGGATAAAAATGACATGTTGCTTCTTGACTTGCAGTTGCTATTTTCCCAGGAGAACTTTTGTAAAGACACTCCGGAAACGCTTAAAGGGACTGGCATAATTCATTGGAACAGAGATCAAAAGAAACCAAAGTCAGAAATCATGTATCACTTTTTTTTTGGTTATGTTGAGACAATCAGAGAAAACAAAACACAAACATTGAATATCTGATGAACATACAACTGAAGTGAAGTTTAAACACATCTGTAAAAGTGGTACAAATAGAAAACTAGAACCATACTGTAATGTTTTTACATCATAAGATATCATCTGAGCAGTGAAACATATCACTATATCAGGAGTTACTTGACAAACAGCTCCAGTGTCTTCCAACAGTCACAGGACAACTTGCAGGGAGGTGAGATAGCTGGGAGGTTTCAGCTAAATTAAACTGAAATACAAGAGAAAAAAAGAAATTCCAAATGCCACATTCAAAGTCGCCACTACACACATTCCAATTATGAAAACTCTCAGAATAGTTTAGCATGTGAATGTATATGAAAACTGTCTTATAAAACACATGAAGATAAAAAAGTAACAAGATCTATAATCTGATATTCAACAAAACAAACTGGAGAAGAACTCAGAGAAAATAACCGTATACATAATGACTATAAATAAACAATAATGCAAGACAAGGAACAGACAGAAGGTGTGTTCGACATCGGCTGCTGCTGAATGTAACCGTTTGGCGAGAGTAGCCGCGTACAGGCGAGGAGGAGCTACAAATTAAGAGGTGAAGTCAGACAGTTTATGCTTCCCGTGGTGACATTTGCGCTGTGTTTGCAAACTGTAACAATGTTTGTGAATGGGCAAGGAAGAAGACAAGGGGTCGGCTGGCTGGAAACTCGAAAACAGGTATTTATTCTCTTTAACCCTCAGGAGTCTAAGCTGTTTTGGGGCCCTTTAGAAGTTGCCATGCTCTGACATCTGTGCTTTTTTCAGTTGCTTATAAACACATTAATGGCAAAGTGTAATTACACTGTATTCAGCACAAACTGGGCTACCATAATATGTGAGCAAAATGTATGTACATGCTTGTATTTTTGACAGAATAATGTTTATGCGTGGGTTTTGAAAAAAAAAAAAAAGTTTTTTAAAATGAATATCAATGGTTTCACTTTGGCAGCTCCTCTTTGCACGTCTTTCTCCTGTTCGAGTTATTAGTGTGTGTGCAACCAGCTTCTCTTTTTCCGGTCCTCATTTCCTGCGTGGCTTTTATCCTGTCTTTCCATGCCAATTACTGAAACAAGAGACAGGTGTTAATCATTTGCACTTCATTCACTTACGTGCCACTCGTCCTCTGACTTTTTTTTTCCTTTAACAGACCTGGCTAAACCACGCCCCCCTCGCCACATACCTCAGGGCGGGGCGGCATCCGTCCTGGTGCGAGGACTCAAGTGCAGATAAAGAGGATAATTTATTATAATAAAATAATACATTAACTCAAAACAAAACAAAACCCACGAGGGGAAAAAAACATATAATCAGATAATAAAATACAAACTTAAACAAACCAACAGATATTACGGGGAACCAGGAGACGTAGACAATACAATGATCCGACAAAGACTAACCAACGCAAGGAGCCTATAAAGCGAAGAAATCAAGAGGGAACAGTTGGGAGAAATCAAACACCAATCAGATAACTAGGAGGAGGGATCAGACAGAGACAACGAGCTCATGCCCAAAATAACAACACCCATGTGCTACACAAGACAGGACAGTCATGTGACATGAACTCCCTCCCCAGGACTATAGTAAGGGAGAGTAAGTATGGCCCACCGGATTTCCAAACACTTCTTTTCAATGATGCTGTACATCGTCTCTCTCTTAGAGAGCTTACGACTGATGTAAAGCACCTGCCGCTCTTCCCCCTCCCTCTCATGGGTCAGGTCTGCCCCTAGCCCCCTGTCCGAGGCGTCACTCTGCAACATAAAAGAGAGACAAAAATCAAGTGATTGTAAGATTGGCCCTCCTAATAGAGCAGCCGACTGTTACGGTTCATGAATTCACTGTCTCCTTCTGCCTGTGTTGTGTGGTGTTGTTGGAGGCGTGGTCACTGATTACTCATCACCGATCACCCTCACGTGCTGCACCTCATTAGCAGGCTCATATTTTCCTGTGTCACTCAGTCTTGTGTCAGATCGTTGCAGTGTGTCTTGTTGGTTCCTGTGTGTTCATGTTCTTCGTGGGATTGCTTCGCTCCGGTTCCGGTTCCACCGACCACGTCTGCCCTTGCCTCCCTGCTCACGGATCATCTGTGCCTGCCGGCTTCCCCGCACGGACTGCACTGCCTCACAACCTGATTACCCCCTGAGACCGATCTACCTGACTTTCATGAGAGATACTGTTCTTTGCTACGTGACTGAGAGAAATAAATCATTATTATATTCGCTGGATCTTGCTGTTCTTTCTTCCCAGCACACACGACACCGTCACCTGGGTAAAAGCTTGCTGGCAACTCTCTGACCACTGGACTAGGTCTGGCGCTTCCTTTTTGGTGAGGTCAGTCAGTGGCCTAGCAAGGTCCGAATAATTAGGAACAAACCTTCTGTAATATCCCGCTAGCCCAAGGAACCGCCTCACTTTTTGGTCTTGGGTCTTGGGCAGGTTGCAACAGCTGCTGTTTTGTCAAATTGAGGACGCAGCTGCCCATGACCCAAATGAAAAACCCAGATACCTGTCCTTAACGTGCCCAACCACACACTTCTTCTGGTTGGCTGTCAGCCTGGCCACTCTCAGTGAACTCAGTACAGCCCGCATGTGCTCCATATGCTGCTGCCAATCATTCTATAGATGATGATATCATGCTAGTATGCAGCGGCATATGCAGCATGTGGCCATGTTGTCCATGAGATGCTGAAACGTGGCCAGAGCCCCAAAAAACCTGAACGGAATGCGTCGAAATTTTGACACAGCGTTCACCTTGCGATAATCCACATAGAATCGGACCGAGCCATCTCTAGTGTTGCCTCTAAATCTTCCTGAACCACCTTTTTCTTGTGTTCCGGTAATCTATATGGCCGACTTTGAACTACCACACCAGGCTCCGTCTCGATATGTTGCTGAATGAGGTTTGTTCGACCGGGTATGGGCGAAAACACAACCCCAAAAACTTCCTGCAACTGGGCTATGTAAATGAGCTGCAACTGCGAGACATGATTTCCCCCTGCGGACAGAGCGAGAGATGTACCTTTTGTGTTTACTTCTGGCCTGAAATCCTCCTCCCTATTCACTGGCGCTGCCAGCATCACAAATTGGGAGTAATACAAGCACTTTATCTCCCATGTAAATTCATGCCGTTCCATTTCCTCATTGTACAGCCAGCTTTGTTTGTCTTGAGCCTGTAACAAATTATCCATGAATAGCCACCCCAATGTGTGGAGTTTTGCTCTCAGGATTATTATATACTGAATTTCATTTTTACCTTGCGGAGGTCCATCCTCCCAGGCCTCTCTAAGAACTTCCAACACCCCACAGGGCTGACATCTATAGAGAAGCTCAAATGAGGAAAACCCTAAGGAGGCTTGCGGGACCTCACCTTCAGCGAACAATAGGGATTCAAACCATTAATCCCAATTTATAGAGAAGCTCAAATGAGGAAAACCCTAAGGAGGCTTGCAGGACCTCGCCTTCAGCGAACAATTGGGATTCTAACCATTAATCACAATTTTTGGCGACATCCTGTATGAACTTTAGGATCATTGTTTTCAACGTGTGATTAAATCGTTCCACCAACCCATCCATTTGTGGGTGATAGATGCTGATGCGGACTGATTAAATGCCCAATATTTCATAAAGTTTGCACAATGTACGTAACAAATGTGACAGTGCCTTGATCAGTGAGGAGCTCTTTCGGGATTCCCACTCGGGAGATTAAATGAAACAACGCCTCCGCAAGACTTTTTGCTGTAATGCTATGAAGTGCAATAGCATTACAGCAAAGGGGACCTGCATAAGCGGTAGAAGGCGATCGATTTGACCTGAATTTGACTCATCCTGGGACTGTTCCAGAAGAAAAGTCATCACTGTCAGTGAGGATCAACCACTCAACACCACTCTGTTCCTCTGCAACAGTACCTGATGGTCCCGACCTCTAACCTGCACAACCGCTCTCTCTCCCTGCCCTCTTTTGTTCCAAGAGACATCTGCACTTAAATGCCCAAATAAACTACCAAACGCTGGCTAATTTGTCCCCAAAATTAGCAGATGTCGGCGGTGCGAGCTAACCGCCAGCTCCACTCTGTTTTTGTCCCCAGAATTGAATTATAACCATTACTAGCGGATAATTCACCTCATCCCCGTGCATACACCACACCTTAACCATGCAGCTATTATCCAATGCCAACGATTGTATCAGGTTTTGATGAATAGAGGTCTTGTTACGTTCTGGCCGGATAGGTACCCCACTGAATACTCACTGGTATTTGGTAAAGCCCGGCTCGATCAGGGGCAGCATGGGGTGCATCAGGAGCCCGGCTCAGCATCCCCACCTCCATCACTGGACACCTATCTATAAAGTGTCCCAGATCCCCACAGCGCCAACAGACCAGCCCAAACTTCCCTGCCGCCCCAGTGGCAGGAAGTGAACCAAGGAATTGCTGTGGAGAGAGAGGGGAAATGGGACTGGAGACTGGAGGGAACTCGAAAGGCTCCGTGCCCCTAGATTGAGAGCCCAAACCACTGGAGGATGGCCCATCGCAGGTCATCATAGACCAGGGGGATCTAGACTGGAAGTTGTTAGGCTACTATCTGTGCCACAATGGACAGCAGTGGGATGAGGCGCACCATCAATGCAGCTCCGGAACAGCTTGCGGTCCTGCTGCTGGGCCAGGAAGAGCGCCTGCAAGTGTCGCTCATGCTCCTCCTAGATCTCCAGCATCAACTGGTGTTGTTCCTTACGTATGCAGTCCCGCAGGCAATTGGAAAATATCCGCAAATAGCATTGCTGACGGCGTTTGCATGGCGGCGGCTCTGGTCTTCTTCCTCCCAGGTTTCGGTACCAATGTAACAGTGTTCATGAATGGGCAAGGAAGAAGACAAGGCTGGCTGGAAACTCCAAAACAGGTCACAGAACAAGGTGCACATCGGAAAAATCAATGGTTTCACTTTGGCAGTTCCTCTCTGCACGTCCTTCTCCTGTTCGAGTTCCCAGCGTGTGTAAAACCAACTTCTCTCTCTCCGGTCCTCATTTCCTGTGTGGCTTTTAAACGGTCTCTCCATGCCAATTACTAAAACAAGAGAAAGGTGTTAATCATTTGCACTTGCTAAACCACGCCGTCCTCACCACGCATACTTTAACACAGATGAAATGAAATAAATGCAATATTTGTCAATACACAGATGATTCAGAGACATTTTAATTCAATACTTTATGTACTGGTTAATGTAGCATCTGTATGTATAAGAATAAAGTTCAACATAAGCCTAAATACTATCAGTTGAAGAGTGGTCTACGTTCATGTTTCAGTTTTATTTTATTTTTTAAAACATGACAATATAACATCGCGACGACATGTAAAGAGGTTTTACGGTTATAAACAAATGATTTGTAAGCCAGGCTTGTGCACAATTCTTTTTTGATTTGACAATTCTTGAAATTGATTTGAATTTCAATTGATGTCAAAAACAGGATCTAGAATTACAATTCAAATTTGAATTAAAGGAAGCAGAATTGATATTCAATAAAAATGCAAAGAAATTCATATACATGTCCATCTTACCATAGCTACTTCCTCTACACCTGTTCAGAATCTTGCAGGAAAGAACTTCAGACCAGAAGTGTGCAGACTCAATATAAAACACTTGCGGAGCTATTGAGAATTAGATGCGACATGGAATTAATTTACTAAAGGAATTTACTGAATTTAATGAATGATAACTGCATTTACAACAACTTTCTTTTATTTGATTACTTTTAAATGAAAATAACATTGAAAAAAAATTAAACAATATTAAGGGGGGAATTTATTTCAAGAATTTGATCATTATCTATATTTAAGAACAAAAATGTATGCAGGGTTGAGGTTGACTACACTGTTTCTACACTGTAAAAATAATCATAGTCTTGTAAAAGGGTAACTAAACCCTAAACCAACTTTTTTTTTAGTTAATGATCTGCAAGACTTTGGCTTTAATAATGCTGTTTATTGATATTGAGTAAATGTGTTGACATTTGGGTATAAAGTGTTTTAATTATATAATATATGGTGTCAAAACGTCTTAGTGCTGCCCTCTTAAGGTTGAACGGTGGCTACTGCAGTCAAATTTTCCTATTGGACGTTGTGGTGCATCGTGACGTAGGATGGTACTTCCAACGGCTCACTATCCACTCCCTTGGCACGAGCTCACCACGCCCTAAGAAATGTTTTCCCTTGATCACATGATGAGAACGGCTTCAGTCCAGTATGAGCGCTCATGTTACATGAAGTAGAAACATTATGAATGAAACTTTCTTGTCACTTACTTTCAACATCCTAATAAAGAAAATGCAGATAAATAATGCAGTTGTAAGTACATGTTAGGCTTTTCTTGTGAAATTTTTGCCACCCGTCATGTCTACAGATAATTTTTATACTTCGGATGCTTTCAGACAAACCCTGACATGATACAATACCGTAACGTGCTGCCGTATAACGTTATAGTCTAACTTTTATTTGAGGAAATCTGTTGTAATAGGCTATTAGGTTTGAACTTATTGGTCCTGTGCTTTTTTTAGTGGCATTCAGTATAAGGATATGGCTGTTCAATGTTCATAGATTAGTTAGTGGTCTCATTCTCTCTTGCGCTGCTGCTTCACTAGCATGAATGAATGAATGAATGAAAGCATCGTCGGCATCGAGAGTTAACGCAGTTTGAGCCAGCGGCTCGATTGATAAGGCTCTGTGTCTACAGACATTTCACCCTCCTCCACTTCAGGTGAAGGTCGTGGAGAAAAGTCCTCTACTTTAGATGACCGCTCTGTTGCAAAGCTACTGTCCTCACTCCAGTCACTATCCATCTTTGCGAGTCTGACAGCTGTCAAACAAGTTGTCACTACGGGTCTCAGGTGCACGCCCCCCCCCCCGCTCAGCCCCGCCCTCGTCTCACCCCCTCTGTCTCCGCTGGGCTCTGCCCACTTTTGCAGCATTTTTCAAATATTGCCAGTGGGCGGAGTTAGGCTGTGAACAGGGGTTTAGTTACCCTTTAAGAAAATTCAGTGTTGGTTTAAGTCTTCTATTGAAGAACGGATTAAGCTGATAAAATACTCTGATTACCTATTTATTTCAGGAGAATAAGTTCAAATGTGCAGTTTTATTTAGAGACACCATTGTTACTTCTCAGCATGGTTTGCATATGGCTGGAAATGGAGAACTGAAAGTAAGGGTAACACTTTACAATATAAAACGAATGCACAGATAATCATGAGTTAATGTATTACTAATGGTGAACTAACCCATTTATTTATACTGTATCAGCAATTTATGAAGATTATACATGATTAATAGATTAAGTAATCATTAAATAGTTATTAGTTAAATGTGTCATAATGTATTAATTCCTTAATAACATATTATATAACTAATAATGTAAATTAATGTGTTAACTACCACAACGGGTCAAAGCCATGCATTTCAACTTCCAGTTGTCTGCTTTAATTAATCATTAGCTAATTATTTATAAAGGTATCATTATGTTATGACTTCACTTGTTGCACATGACTATTAACTAATTGATTAAGTAATATGTAATTGTGGTTATGGGTTTTGAATTTATTTTGAATAAGTAAATGTGCCCCAACAAGTAAAGTCATAATCAATTTTGAAATTATATTGTCATATTGTTATATAAAAAAAAACACTTTGAATATTTGCAATTAGGTGTGTGTGAATGCATGATTATGGAGGCCTAAAAATTAAGTGTTTCAGGTTTCAGCAATCAGACATCAGTATAACATGTCATCTAAAAGGTTATTAGAAGTATTGCCTTGCATGTCAAAATATATTTTAATATAAATGCATGGGTCCTAGTCAACTGTGGTGTCTTTAAAGGTGGGAAAGGCATAATTAGTAGTATTAAAGAGTTCTGGAACCAAAAGTGAAGAACAGTACATGCTGATCTCCTGTTAATGGTTAGACAGGATCAGCATGACCTGCATCCTTATTTCAAAGAGTTTTATTTACTTCTTGACAGACATAGTTTCACTAATGAGACAATGAATCACTGGGAAACAAAGGGCGAAGAAATCTGGAATGGCTAGTCTGAATGCTAAATAACTGTTCAATAAGGTCACAGCACCGCCACACGATAAGAAACGCCTGCAAATCGAACTGCTATGAAGATTAATGTGGAACAAAAAAAGAGAAAACGTTACAGGCAAAAACATAAATCAATAAGCTTAAGCTCTGAGGAGGCCAGAAGTTGGTTGTAAAAGGAAACAGGCGGCTTATTACATTTCCTATTTTTCCAAATTCCCCATTCTGAAATTCCACAGACTTAATCTCTGAATAGAGGCTCATTCCTACCCCACGTGTGTGGCAGCTCAAATCTAAACAGGAAAAGCTGCACAAACCTCTTGATTTAAAGGGTTAATTCACCTAAATGGAAAAAAATATGTCATTTACTCACCCTCATGTCTTTTCAAACACATAAGTCTTTCATTCATCTTTGAAAAAGATGAAGATATTTTTAAAATTGCAATGCAACTAAAAAACACCCATGCAAATAAAATGTGCAAGCTTCAAAAAGTTCATACAGACATGCTAAAAGTGATCTATGGCCCTGTCCTAAATGGCACTCTAAACCCTCTCGGTCTTCCTCTGAGTCCGCACTTTCACTACATAATGGTGCTTTGACTGCCGGGAAAGTCTTGTGTTGAGACATGATTGCTTTATTTGATGAACAGATTTAATTGAACTAAATGGAAGCTCAATCATGATGAGTTTGAGTATTGAGATTGTCCTATGTATCAAGTAAGATGAGGCTTTTAACCATATGTACTAATTAATTTATACACTTTATTATTTTCCATATTTGCTAAAAAAAAAAAAAATCAGCTGCAGTGTTTGTCCTACAAAAATACTATCAAGCCAGTTATCTAATATCTAGTTTGAATGTCAGTGTGAACTATTGACTTTTGTGAAAAAAAGCACATCATAGCTCAGGATGAAATAATGGCATTGCTTTAAGATTCCCACGGGTATTGGCGTACCAAGACATCTGTTAGATAGCTCCTCTCTAGTAATAGGTTCCAAGTTTTGATGCTTGCCTTACATGCTTACTTGACAAAACCCTCTCAAATCTCAAAAACAAAGATTAAATATTTAGACTAGTACAAGTTTAGAGGATGAATGTTTGAATCATAAAGGAGAGCAAAAGATAATAAATACATAAAACAACTGCACTTCACATTTTTCTGTGACGTCTTTAAAATGACCTTTTACTAGTCAGATTAGCCACAGCTGTACACAGCTTTTCTGACTCTTTTGCACAAGGAGCGTTGAATACACTCTCCCTCTATCTCTCACACACATATACACCCTTTCTTTAGGTCCACTAATGCCCCACCAGCACATCTCAGCCGCCTCATGGATGAAATGTGAGAGGGTCCAGGAGGAGAACTGTGCACTCATTGACACTCTATCAATGTTCTCCTCCATTTCATCTAAATTAAGACTAGCACAGTGGAAAACGTCTTATTATAAATATAGTATGCCTTCACCTGGCAACACTTAAAGAGCACCGGTCATAAGATCTCGTGTCTGTTAACTAGGCCTGTCAGGAGGTTATCATGACTGTTATGCTTATCGTATGCTATATAATCTTAGGTTTAACTGTAGTGCACCAAATGTAACCTGACTAATATCATGGACTGCATGAATTTACGTGACATGAAAAGCAGTATTTTTTAGAAACACAGTTAGACCTTAATAAATTATTTGGTACACAAAAACGAGGGATGTGCAGCAAAGCAAATTTATTTATTATTAATTCAAATTGGACAGTACAGAGCGCTGACAGGTAGCAAAGGGTGTGTGGGGGGAGGGGGGGGGGGAGACGTGATCAGGAAAGGTACCCAAAAACTCACCCAAAAAAGGTTGCCCGAATCACTTACTGCCCATGAGGTTAACGGCTCCATGTTAGTTGCAATGGGCAAATTATTTGTATCTATATTCAGGCAAAATCGTATGTGGGTGAGTTAACCCAGAAGGTTTTCCAAACTATATAAAATTGTGGTTACACTTTATTTTACGGTATGTGAACTTACAGTATACTTACCCAGAACGTACTGGTAATATAGTAAGTAACTACATGGGTTACGGTTAGGTTTTGGGGTAGGTTCAGGGTTAGTATCTAGTTATAACTAAGATATTGTAATTGCTATAATAAGTACAAAATATTTACTGCACATGCAGAACAGGACTGTCAAATTTTACATCTTACATGTATTCATACCATTGGTAAATATGACCAAAGAAGGCTGTGAAAATAAATCTGCTTTAAACCTTTTGATCTTTTATTTTAAAATAAAAAATCGAATCCTTCATTGGAGATTAAGAATTGTAAAAGCTTGTGGGGGAGGGGGGAATACATGTTTTTCTCTAATACACATTACTCAAAGTAAATCATATACCCTTTTATGATTAAAAGAGTACATGATTAATATAGCCTTTTTTATTGTGTATATTGGGTATATACTGAGAGAGCTTCCCTCCATTCAGAATCTCTCTCCAGAACCTTCAGATTCACAGCTCCATGTTGGTGCTTCTTCTCTTCTCTTCAGTTCATCACTCATCTTCTATAAGGTCCAGGTCAGGGGACTGAGATGGTCGTGGCAGAAGCTTCATTTTGTGCTCAGTGACACATTTGTGTGTTGATTTTGATGTTTGTTTTGGATCATTGTCTTGATGGAAGATCCAACAATGGCTAACTATAAGATTTCTAGCAGAGGCCATCAAGTATATATTTTTTATCTTCTGGTATTTGCAAGTATATCAATGGTATATCCATGAATCCATGAATCTGAACAAGATGTCCAGGACCTCTAGCAAAAAAATATGCTCATTAAAGATCCAGCGATATATTTATCTGTGGGCATGGGGTACTTCTTATCCCCACAAATTATCTGCAAAAAAATGGAAGTTGATGCAATCGTGGAAGCCACTGTGAGCATGTAGACCAGGGGTGTCCAATCCTGCTCCTGGAGGGCCACTGTCCTGCAGAGTTTAGCTCCAACCCCAATTAAACACATCTGCACTAGCTAACCAAGGTCTTACTAGGCATGCTAGAAACTTTCAGACAGGTGTGTTGAGGCAAGTTGGAGCTAAACTCTGCAGGACAGTGACCCTCCAGGCCCAGGTTTGGACACCCCTGGTCTACATGCTCACAGTGGCTTCCACGATTGCATCAACTTCCATTTTTTTGCAGATAATTTGTGGCAATTTTGTGCCAATTTATGTTTTAAAAAAATACATTAATTATTATAATTAATATAATTTATTTTAGACATTTAAAGCCGTAAAAGGTTCTCTTTCAAGTGTAACACGACACTAAGAGAACGCTTAGTGTGAACCGATGTCTGAAAAATGCATTTACACACTCCAACTAAGGAACAATATCCTTCAAAGAGATTCAAAGATCTGAGTCTGTAAAATGATCCGAACTTCCCTCTACTACTGTGTTAGTCAACATACGTCACTTACTCCATTGCTGATTGGTTGTAGGTCTATCCAATTGAGTGCAGAGGCTTTTCCTTTCCTGGCTTGCTTGAAACGCCCTAATAATCCCAGCCCAATAGAGCATATTCTGACTAGAATTGAGTATGATGATGTCAGGCTAAATGATCGGCTAAGCGTGATGACATAGCGACATAGTGTAATACGTCACAAAACTATAAATATATGCCATTCCAGCACATCGCCAGCTTCTTTAGCCCTATTCACACAGGATTATTATTATCTGTGGACCTCATGCGATTTAGAAATGACCCCTTAGCCACACTCAGCAAAGCCCGCCCCTCTTATGAGGCATGCAGAATGGCTTCACCTCTAGGGGTTAGGGCCCACCTTACTAGAAGTATTGCATCTTCCAAAGCTCTTGCTAAGAGTGCACCATTGTGAGATTTTTGTGCTGCGGCAGGATGGTCCTCTCAACATACATTTCAACAGGTTTTATAGTCTGGATATGGATTTAACTCCAGGGTCTCAGGTCCTTCAGGGTTGATCTGGTCTTAGTCCATGCTCACAATTGTCTGTGCAGAAACACAGCCTTGTGTGCCAGACACTGTCCAGTTGAATGAAGACATTGATATTAAAGTGTGCATAGCTTCAAGCCACAGGAAAGGGAACATCTCAGGTTATGTATGTAACCCAGAGGAATCTGACGACGTGCTGGCACAGTGTCTATTTATGGTTTCGGTGATGTACTACGCTATGTCATCACACTCAGCCAATCCTCGGTGGGCGTGTAAACATGTGAATCAGACGCCAGCTCAATCAAGCAGTTGAGATTTCCCATAGCATCAACCCATGATGCAGCATCTCATTTTCCTCTCTGGGAACCAGGTTATATACGTAACCTAAGACGTTTGATTCCCAGGGTATGAAATTAATTGAAAAAAATATATAGGTTGAATACAGTGTACTGTATGTTGCTTTGTATAAAAGTATCTGCAAATTCATGAATATATATCTTATATATCTTTTACCTGACTGCTGAGTGGGACATGATTCAGGTAGAAGCTGGTGTTTTTTTCCTTTACTTAAAAGGAGGTCATTCCCTCAGCAAGTTGTTGTTCCACCTCCGTCAAAAGAAAATATCACCACCATATTAGATTCTCATGATGTATCTCTCTGTGTTATCAATTTACTTGCTCTCCATAAATGGCAGATCTTCTTTTGGCTGACCTCTCAGAACACAGGCATGCCCTGGCAAAGGCACAGGGGTAACTCTAAGTCATCCAGAAACCCAATGAAGCATCCACAATTCCTCCCTAGCTCTAATTGATTAATATGTTCTGGTGTGGTTGTAACTGTGTTATTTGGCCTGGTCTTTAAGGTAACAAGAGACTAATTTGAGTTTGCTTTCTCACAATTTATCAGTCCATTTTACGGCATTTGTAACCCATTTTACTTATGTAATTTGACAAATTTGCAAGTGAAATATATAAAAATGTCAACTGCTTGATTGTTAAAATGTAAAATGTTTTTAATTATATTATCTCTAAGTGATATATTAAAAGATGAATATTTACTGCAGAACAAAAAAGAAAATGTTACATTTAGTCCTGGTTCATTAAGTGTTCACACTGTCATTTAGTTTTACACCTAACACCTAACAACTTGTATGACATTTTACAACAAAACATACCGAACATCCAAATCAATGGTATGCTGTGTTGTGTTTGTGTAGGACTCAATAAACACACCGTGAAACTTCGAACATGTCACGTTTTACTCTTTTTCGACCAGCCCCCTCACGTTTTACAACTTTGCCGTAAATCACTGCTGTCAGCCTTAATGACACTGTAACCTGTCACATGCAGTGAGTAACATAACAGTCCAACAGGACCCAATACTGAACGTTTTCAGACATAACAGTCCCCCCCGTTCAGTATTGGGTCCTGTTGGACTGTTCAAGGGGCCCCACCCCCTTTAAAACTGAAACATAACATTTAGCCCACATTCACGTCACATCTGCTGGCCGCGAAGCTGCGTCAGGCAGTGCTGGTGGATTCCCCCCATTATTTTGGCGGTGGAGGTGTTTGAACCTGACCCAAACACCTGGAGAAAATGAGGGGGTCTGCACCCTATGCATGGCATCAAACCTTTCAGATGGAGCTCAGCTGAAAAACCTCTGGCCAATTTGAATGAAGATCGTGCACAACCAGTAGGTAGCGAGCGTGAGCAGGTGCCCCGTGAAGTTCGCCACAGAGGTCGAACTGAATATACTAGCTACTAAACATCAGAGTCTATGTGGGGCCACCACACTGTGTCCCGGCAGCGCTGCTTCACCTTGACCACCCCCAGGTGGCCCTCATGCACCATGTGTAGTACTCTGGACCTGAGAATCTCCGGAACGACCGCACGGTGGCCACAGGCCAGGCACACCGCCCCCCAGCAGGAGAGCTCGTTGCGGAAACAGTAAAAGGGAAGCAGCTCGTCATCCACTTTGGCAGGCCAGCCATCTTGGACACAGGTATGGAGAATCGTGAGCACCTCATCTGCAGCTGAGGCCTGCTTCAGCTCCGCCAGAGTGACTACTGAGCTGAGGGGCCCATGCAGGACGTGGACCTATTCTTCGACGCTCTCTGTATCTGGTGTCACCCCGCCCGTCTCTTTCGTCACGGACACAGCTCTAGACAGGAGGTCGGCCAACATGTTGGCCCACCCAGGCAAAAACTCTAGGCTGAAGTTGTAGCTGATCGTCATGCACTGCAATGGAGGGCGCATGCACCACCACATCATCCAGATAGATGGAGACACCCCTGGATACCAGCCAATATGAGGGACATTATCTTTTGAAAACAGCTCAGGGCTGATGAAAGTCAAAATGCCATACGTTTAAATCTGAAGACCCCACGTGCGTGACAAACACTGTAAGGTCCATGCTGGCCGGAGCCAAAGGGACCTGCAGGTAGCCGTTACGCAGGTCCATCTTACTGAAGACAGAGGAGCCGTGGAAATGGCTAGTGATCTCCTCAGCCGTAGGTAGGGGGTACTTATCGGGGATGATGGCTTTGTTTACATCTGTGAAGTCGACACAGAGTTGCAGTGTGCCTCCCTTTTTCTTGGCTATTACCAGGTTAGACACCCACGGCGAGGCATCGACGGGCTCTATGACATCTGCCTCTACCAGGCGATGAAGCTCGGCCTCCACCGCATCACGAAGAGCCAGGGGAATGCGCCGAAGGGGCTAGATAATATAGGGCGGACCGACAGATTAACCATAGGCTGGTGTACAAATACAGTCATGCAGCCCAGCCTGTTGAACAGTTTTGGGTAGCGGTCAGGCCAGGAGGTGGCGACCTGCAGGACATGCAGGCCCCTAGCATCACTCACAGTAAAACCCAGGGCAAGGAACAAGTCTAGGCCCATAATGTTAGCTCCCTTTCGGGTGATACAGAACTTAGTGGCAGGTGCACATTGTTGATCATATCTGATGAAGAGGCTGGCCACACCCAGTGTGGAGATGGGAGAATGGCCGTTGCTTAACAGGGGTCTAGCCGCTGCTTCCAGAGGAATGTGACTGAAGAAGCGGTCATAAGTGCATTTGTTCAGGATTGACACTTTAGCCCCTGTGTTTACAAGGAGTGGAATGAGAGAAGCGCCCACATGGCATGTGCAGAGCTTGAACAAAGGCTGTGAGGTCTGTACAGTGTTTATGGGGAAAGCAGCATTGTCATGGCAAGCAGGAGAGGAGCGACAGCAGCATGCAAAATGGTTCAACTTGTTGCAGTTACGACAACGTTTTCCCTGGGCAGGGCATGATTGATCTCTGGTTGCATGTTTAGGAGAGCCACAGTTGCTACAGCTCTTGCGCCCACTCTCCCTGGGCCCCCTGTCCACTCTCTGTACATCCAAACTGTCACTCACCCTGTCAGCTGCTTCTGCAGTCGATGTGTGCTGAACTAACGGTGGTGATGATGTCATAGGCTCGTGCACAGCGTGAACGAACTTGTGTGTCTCTGCCAGGGCCGTTTCCAGCTGCTTTCCAATTACTAAAGCGTCCGCTAGTGTCGTGGAGTCTGGCTCTAGTAAAAGTCTCTCTCTCAGTTGGTTACATGACGTTTTTTCTATTAAATGGTCAACTATAAGTCCATCCTCTAACACCCCAAAATCACAAAGTCTGGCCAGCTCATAGCCCACATAGTGGGCAATGGTCTCACCCGGCTTTTGGGTCCTCTGATAAAACTCAAAATGATGCGTTCGCCAGCTTCTTCCGGAGCTGAAATGAGCCTTCAAGGCGACCGTGACTGTGACAAACTTATCATCCAATAAGGTGAGCATGGCGAAAATTTGCTGTCCCTCCTGCCCGAGACAATGGCGCAAGAGCGCGCACTTTCTTGCCTCCGCTAGGTCTGAGTGACCCAAAGCCAGCAAATAATCCTCAAACAATGTCAACCAGTGATAGGAAACAGCTGAATCACCGTGAACAGGTAGAAAAGGCGGCGGTGTTGGTAAGACGAGTTCAGACATCCTCATTCGCCAAATGTTGTGTTTGTGTAGGACGCAATAAACACACCGTGTAACTTCATTCATATTACATTTTACTCTTTTTCGACCAGCCCCCTCATGTTTTACAACTTTGCCGTAAACCACTGCTGTCAGCCTTAAAGGCACCGTAACCTGTCACATGCAGGGAGTAACATAACAGTCCAACAGGACCCAATACTGAACGTTTTCAGACATAACATGCTGGCCTAAATGTGCTCGTTGTATGTGTGTACATATGATGGTATTTTGACCAGCTGAGAACACTTTTTTTATGCTTGGTTGTGTTAATGGGGCGCAATTTAACATGGCTTAATACTTTTTTTTTTTTTTTAAACACTGTATTTTTCTTATATTTGACCTTCATTCCACAACGCTGTCTCCACTGTCCTTTGAACGGCTTGTTTGCTTCCTGCTTCTATGAAGCCCATCCCTCCGAAAAACCCAATGGTCTTAGATTGGTTTGATGGCCAAATGTAGTTTAATTTATTTTTATTGGCTGAAGTGCCAAGCACAGCTTGACTGGAAACGCCACGCCCCTTACCATTACGGGCAGAAGTCACATCTGGGGCAGTGTTTATGTTAAAAGCAAGGGTTTATGATGTCACCAACCCGGGAAGAAGCTTGTTGTAGTCCAAACCGGCTGTTTTTGTAGCCAATAAACTGCCGTAACTTTAAAAGACAATATCTCCGTTTGCATCGAACTTTCAGCATTGTAACTTTGCAGATACTGTTTATGCTCAAGCAGCAACATTACACACTAACTAAAGTTAAAAAAGTGAAATCGCATGCAACCACCCCTTTAACATGTAAAGGAGTCAAAGCAGAACCAGGAATTCTTCCTTTACACACACAGATGAAGATCTGCAGTTCCGATGCCTTAAGCAAATTGTAACGGGTAACATTGCGACGATGACGAGTAAAACCAGGTGTGCTTGAGCATTCTGTCATTTTTAGGGTTGGACCTTTTTACATCACATCCTGTTTTCGGTTTGTTAAGTCTTTGATCTGTGTTGCATTCATAGATAATTTCAAGATATTCAAAACATTTATGTTTTCTGTAAAGCTGATTTGAAATAAAGTGTGTTGTTTTATACTAATACATTTGACTGTGGGGCTAAATTTAATCCTTTAGGAACCAATTTCATGAAAAATGGGCGTTTATTACCAGAATGGCTAATAATATATTTACATTTATGCCACTGGCTGATGCGTTTGTCCAAAGCAGCTTACAATGCATTCAATTGATACATTCGATAAGTTCATGCATTCTCTGTGAATCGAATCCATGAACTTATCTTACAAGGTTGAGATACTAGCAACAGATTATTTTGAAAATAAAAAATATGCATACTTTATTAAGGGGACATCCCTGATAATTCCTATGGTTACATATTCATTCTGTCTCCAATGCCTGAGGAAGCAATGCATTTGTGTACCGGGGGAACGCCTCTCCGTTGTCCAATATGCGACGTGGCTCCTGTCTGTTTATTTGTAGACGTCAGAAATTCTCAGTGTGGTCAAGTGACTGCTGACTTAATGGACCGTGTGAGTTCTCCGTTGCTCTGAGAAGGTGACCTTGCCCTCATTGTCTATAAACATCTCCTGGAGGTCAGCCAGCAGTCAGACCACACCGAGGAACATTTCCCGACCGGACTGCCACCACAGCACTGCTCACTCAACTGCTGACTGAAACCTTGAGGAGCTACGTTATCCATCAGTAAAGTGCATCGAGCTTTGAATAATTACAGAAGCAAATGTCAAATATCAAGAGCCTTCCATGACATTATCCCTTAATGGGTTTAGGTGTACCAATACGTCATGAGCTGAAGAATGTTTTCCATCATCTTGTGACTGAGCCAACACCAAATATAACCAGGAAAGATATTAACACCTGGTAAAGCAGCTTCGTCAGATGTCACCACATCATGGTTCATGATTTGTTGCTTTTCATTAAATCATGCAGTGTTCAGTGTTTTGTTTACTTCATGCCATACTTATTTCAAAGCAGAACCAATGCACTAAGAGCGCTGTATGTCAGCAATGAGAGATGGGTTTGGAAATGGTTACATAATAAGACTGCATAACAACAGACATTTTCAAGACAATCTTACTTACCTTTTACTTTGAGAGTTAAGGTGACTCTTGAAGTTTCCTGTGTATGATCCAGCGTCCATGACATCTGAAAGTATCACGGCAGCCTATTCTACTTTTAGAATATCCAGCCTCATGACTGGACTCACTTGTCATGGAATCCATCCAGAATATCCCCACAGAAAGTTTCACAAGCCCCCTTGTAAACACCATCCAGTGAAACTTTGATATAAAAGCTTGTCTTTTGACTTTCTCAAATAAAAAATAAATTAAAAAATTGTCAAAATCTTGGGAGTAATTAAACTACACAAGATGTGTTATAAAGTTCAAAAAGCAAATAAAAACAAACAGTACATACATGATGAAACATCTTGGGTCGAACTCCTTGTTCTTTGGCATCTATGACTTCAAAGCATTGAAGGCTTCAGAAATCAGCTCAACTATTTTTCTATTAATAAACCAAGACAGGTGATGTATAGATTGACAAACTGATGACAAACTGCCAGTAGCAGTGGGGTTACCAGTCTTTGCTGGTTAAGCTAGTCAGGAAACCTGCCCCAGCATCAAAACACAGCAAAGAATCTAATTATAGTAACCAGAACAGCAATACAAACATCCTAATAAAGTAGTAAGAGATAAACACAAGAATAAGTTAAACTTTGTGATGTAGTTGGAATCTGTACTTTAACTGTAGGGAAGAGTTTTGCTAAGTGTTTAACCCTTCTGGTGCATGTGGCTCGCTACAGTTACCACCTCCCATGAAATGAAATCAAATAAAATGTAAAGTTTTCTGACTTTAAAGTCCATGTTTGTTAGCTTTGAGGTTTTGCATAAGCTAGTATAGTGAAAGAATGAACTTTCAGCTCTAAGTTATCTTTTTCGCTTCTAGTCAAGTGTGAGGATTCTTTTTTAAACATTAATGCTTCAGAAACAAAAGAGATGCACATTGATTTCCGTAAGAAATCTGTGCCTGTGTTGCCTGTTGTCATAAAGGGACATCAGGTAGAAGTGGTTAAACAATATACATATTTAGGGACCATAATTGACGAAAAACTGAAATTTGAGGCAAATACTAATATTATCAGAGGAAAAGTTCTTCAGCGAATGTATTTTCTGAGGAAACTTAGAACTTTTAAAATGGATACTTATTTTATGAGTATGTTTTATACTTGTTTTATTGAATCTATTTTAAATGTTTCCATTATTTGTATTTGTATTATTTGTATGGGAATCTAAATGTCAGAAATAGGAGTAAGCTTACCTCTATAGTAAAAATGTGTAGTAAGATAGTGGGAACTGACTTAAAGACAATTAAGCAAATATATGTACACAAGATGACTATTAAGGGACAGTTTGTCCTCTCCGATGTTACCCACCCACTGTGCACAACACTGTGCACACAATTTCAACTGCTTCCCTCGGGTTGAAGATTCAAACTTCCCTTGAGTACATCAAAAAGTTATAAAAACTCATACCTGCTGCAATCATAAATGTGTGTTTTTAAATGTGGATTGTGTTTCTAAACATGTATGTACACTGCTGTCTACAAAAAGAATTGCCTTTTAGGACAATAGTTAGCTCAACCAGTCTCATCCAACACAGAGTTTTCTTATTTGCAATTGGTCCAGTCCTACACCAATCCTGTTTCATCGCTCAGCACCAAAGTCTATGTCGTTTATGTTCACACTCAGCCTACCTTTCCTGCCTGCTCCACCAAAGCCAGCCATTCCATCTGCCCCACCCTCGCTGGCTCCCTCCAGCCCTTCGGATCCCTTATTGGCTACACCATGAAATTCAAATTTGCAATGGGGCTTCCAGTCACCAGCTCTGCTATGGCATGGGGATTCCCCTGGCTCTGCCTCATCTCTCCAAGTTCTCAGCTCCACCTTGACCCATTGACCATTTGGCTTTGCCCTGGCTCCTTGCCCTCTCTGCTCCATCTGGGACCATTTTCCTTCTGGCTCCACCGGCTCCCTTGTCCCACAGGCTTCACCTTGGTCAGTTATAGCTCTACCATTACACTGACTTCTAGATTTACGGCTCATATTATCCCTCATGCACAGATGCAACGTTTTGACTGAACCTCTTCTACTTCTGCTGCATGAGATGAGAATAACACATCTTTACAATTTTCTTGGTCTTAAAAGAGTCTGCTTGTCTGTTTGTGATATATGTCCTTATTTCATGCAAAATGCTCACCCTGTCTGGATGCATTTAAATCTGCTCTAAGTTTGTGTGTGTGTCACCTATTACACATGCGCACCTCAATAAGCCGACAGAAAGCAGGTTAATGTGTTTACATGCATCGCGAAATCGGGGTAAGAGGCAAAAAACTACCTGTCCCAACTGGTTTATGCTTACGCCGTTTATAAACCTTACTCCGATAAAAGAAAACGGGTTACCGTGTTTACATGACTATGTTCATTGTCGGATTATTAGGCATAATCGGCTAAAGAATGTGCATGTAAACGCACTCAATGGCATCAAACAGTGGAGGTTGGTATCTTAAAATGCACTGAAATATAATCATTGTGAATGGACTGGTTTGGGAATTCTGGGTATGTTCTGTTTGGGGAAGATACATGCCTTTGAAAGGAGATCAATAGTAATTAGAATAGTAACCACTTTGAATACTGATAGATCAATGATGAAAAATGAAAGAGGCCTGTGCAGAAAGGTGCATTTATTTACACAGGCTACTACTTCCTTAATCCACAATTAGCCCCTAACCTTTTCTCTAACCCTATCAAACCTAGTTTATAATATAGCATTTTTATTGATTGTTATGGATGTTTTTAAGCTCAAAATTATGTATACCATTTGTATCGCATTTTCATTTTCTTGTCTCCATGGCTGGTCTGAATACAGCGGGTTACCTGACACTGCTGACTCAGACAGCGTTGCTTAGGGTGACAAACAGGCATAAGTGAATGTTATATTGACAGATTAGTTCCATTAGCAATGTTTGCTATGGGCCACACATCACCAAGCAGAGGCAGTGTGAGGAGATTTTGCCTAAAGAAGCAAATAGATTTTTCCCTTAAGTACACAACACCATCTGTGTTGGGAATTTGAAAAAAGTTGAATACTAAAGCACATATTGCTCAGTCTCAGGCAATATGAAAGCCCAATTCTCATTAAATAATGGTTTTCACTATTCTCACTCCTACTTATGTGTCATTTATATGCTGTTGCGCTCACATAAATCCACCATGTTTTTAGAAGGAAATTATGTTTTTATCCCCGAAAATGACTAGCTATGTTTTCATCCACATATTTGTATCCAAATTTTGAGGTATTACAAAAAAAGCATGAAAATGAATGCGCTCAATCGAGGCAGATCATTTCTGTCTGATATGTGCTTGAGCCTGCAATACCATGTGTCACAGAGGGAGTATTAGTGAAGTGGGCTGAGAGGAAAGCCCTGTCCACAACTCCATCACTGTGGATGTGATGGACATGGCTATAACTATTTAGAGGAATTGATAGAGGTCTTTGAGGAGGTAAATTCCCTGTTTTTCCTACCCCCACTGGTCCCGCCCAGCACTGATTTTCCTGTTACCCCACTTCTGCCTAGCTCTAAATTTCTTGCCTCTCTGCTAGTTGCGCCCAGTCCTTTTGTCACCTGTGATCCCTTCCAGCCTCTCTCTTTTGCCTCCTCTGAAAGCCAGTTCTTCAGCCTCACCTCCGCTGGTTCCCCTCAGCCCCTCTGCATCTCCTACATCGGTTGTCCTCAGGGTGTTCAATGCCAAACCTCCACCGTGGCTCCTCCCTCACTTGACTCTTCCCTAGGGCTTCGTCCTGGCTGGTCTCTGGACAACCATCTAGCTCCTCCTGCTCCTGGCTCCCTCCTGGCTCCTCCCACCCTTCACTGGGGAGTGTGGACCTGCATCTCCTACATGCAGCTTTGACTATCCCTGAGGATTCCCTGGTTCTACCTCCAGCCTCTGTACCCATCGCTTAACCGTGGCCTGTCAACCTGTTAGTTCTGCATTGGCTTCTCCCTCCCTCTGCTCAACCAGAAACATTCTCCTAGTCAGACATCATCCTACCTACACCTTCGGCTCCATCAGGCTCTGTCTTCCCCCCGGATTCACCTTCATCCTCAGTCCCACCAGCTTCACCGCACAATGTTCCCTTCTTCCACCTCGGACACTTATTGACATTTCGGTCTCCAGTGTCAGCAGTGTTGTGTGGGCTCTTCGGCTTCACCCAGACTCCACCTGGGTCTCTATCTCCAGTGGCATCGGTTGTCCTCAGGGTGTTGAATGCCAAACCTCCACCATGGCTCCGCCCTCTCTTGACTCTTTCCTGGATGGTCTCTGGACCACCATCTAGCTCCTCCTGCTCCTGGCTCCTCCCACCCTTTACTGGGGAGTGTGGACCATTTTGGTTTTCCCTTTCCTCTTCCACACCATCCCTCTCCTCCAGAGCCCCCTCCCTCCCTCTATTGGATAACTTTTGTCTCGAGGACGTGCCTTCCTGGGAAGGGATATGGGATTATTGTGTCATTATGTTTTTGATTCAGTCAGCTGGTCTGAGTTCATTTTCATAAGTTCTCATTTAGTTAAGTTAATTATCCTGTTCACCTGTGATCTCTTGAATCATTTTAACAGAAGAAGAACAATAATGGTGATCTTTCCAACTGCTCTACTTTCATGACACGTTTGTGGATCCAAGTTTCAGCTATAGAATCACACAACATCCAGTAGGTGATGCTTGCTCACTTTCATAGGCTATCGCGGGCATAATGTCAGAGGCAGCCCTATCAAGAGTTGAAAATACCAAACATGTTTGATATTTATGATTTGGGATCATAGAGGCTCTAATGCAATCGGGAGCAGTAAATCAATGACACCACACAATTGAGGATTTTTTGAAGAAAAAGTATTTTGCAACAAGCCTCAAATTGGGCCATGCCCCCAATCTCAAAATGGCTTAAAACCTGTAAGGCCTTAGTGTCTGTCCTTTCTCATTTATGCACGTTTTACGTGGTTGTGTTCTCCTGTGTTTAGATTGGATCATGAAATACTATTATCTTGAAATATTCCTATCTTGCATTTCATTCAACACACGGTATCATGGCAGTTTCATCAGCATGCTCTGATGCCCAAGTCATTTATTATTTAGGAAAAAGTATCCAAAGAAAAAGTTTCACAAATGGTTTGTGATATTTTTGCATAAGTTTAATTTGCCAGTTAAGATTAAAGATATAGCTGCTAACTAGATCAATGCATAAGAGGCTGTGATTAATGTTATTTAAGAAAAGACAGGCAAACACATATAAAAATAACTACATGTTCAGATGATAAAACTGAGTGGTGCTCACACATGCAAAACTTGCCATCACAATGTTAGGGTTTGAGCAAAAGTAATAGCTTGCCCTAGCAAACAACTAATTACTGCAAATGTTTTAGCACATGAAAGAGCATGTTCCGGTAATATTCATGAATCAATCTCGTGCTTGCACGATTTTCCTCATTACATTTCTGTCGCTCATTCTTTATTTAAAATGGGTGGCACTATATATGTAACCATGCAGTTATGTCTAAATTTGTCATGCATATTTGCGTGGGCGGCTTTTGTTGATTACAAGAAAATGGCCTTAACATGAAATGGGAAAATTCATGCTTCTCAGAGGTTAATGAATGGTTGAAAAGAGAAGCTGTCATCTGCAATGCTTGGCAACCCTCAAAAACGCACCAAATTTGCTCACTTTTCCTTCATGTCATGTTCCTGTAAAAGCACGGTCTGCAAGAATCAGCAATTACAGAAAATCGCCTGTGTGATTATGACCTTCAACAGAAGCATGTTGCATGGTTGCCAACAGATTAAGATGATCGGTATGATGCATTTGCCTATAGTTATCCATGTCCTACATTCCCATTTCGTCTGCTGTCAAAACCTCAATGTCTTGAGCCTGAACTAGACGGGTTTTGTAACATTCATGTTACAGCATCTTTTTTGAGTCCCAGTACACACCACAATAAGTTGGTTAACCAAACTATTTAGCAATGCTGCTTCTCATGGAGCACAACAGTGACTGCTCTCTCAGCGGCCTTAGTTCTGAATTTATTTATTTTTGTATGAGGATTTCTAAATATTCTTCAAGAATTTTTCAATGGTTAATGGTTGAAAATTCTTCAGCATTAACCACCTTTTTCTTTATGATTGAATGAACTGCTCATCCCAAGAAGCCTTGTGAATGACTTCAAAGTCATGATCGCGCAAATAAAACTACCAACAGTGACAACCCGCAAAGGACACAGGGGAAACCCTCTGGGAAAACCAAGGTGCAACGTCCTAGAGCAAGGCCAGACAAGGACTGAAGGTGAGCTGTGTGAATATATAAGGTGTGTCTAAAAAAACCTAGGCAGCTGACTTCTTGTATCAAATTTTATTCTTTAAAGCTTGTCTTTAAGACTTGTTGCCTCTGTCTTATCAGACAATGACTTGTTAAGGAAGCGTTTGCGGATGAAGGCACCTTACTAAACTGACTTCTAATGCAGTGTAACAGTTTAATGATCTACAGCAAAATAGAAAGAACTTTGTGATTGCTGTATGGTGAAAGTGAGAGAGCCTGGCTGATCTGTGACAATGCAGATATGGGCCTGTGTATTGAAGCATGTATTTGGCTGCTTGTCAAGAATGGAGAACAAAACTTTCTAAAGGGGGACATTTTTACCTGGATTTTATCTCCTAATAATATGACTTAGTAAAACGATATTTAAATGCTTAGTTTTATTATAAAAGTTATGTTGACGTGTGTGTGTGTGTGTGTGAGAGAGAGAGAGAGAGAGAGAGAGAGAGAGAGAGAGAGAGAGAGAGAGAGAGAGAGAGAGAGAGAGAGAGAGAGAGAGAGAGAGAGAGAGAGCGAGAACAATGGCTCTGACATATTTTAAGATATGGCAGTGCAAACTATTTTTAGTTAAAACAGCTCAAACATGCCTTTAATCTAAATAGGGTTTAATTTTAGGTTTAAATATAGTATATCAAATAAAATTATGGCAAATATTTCATACATATAATTCATTTTCTAAGTACAAATATTTATTTTAATTTGGATAGTGTAATGAAATGTCTGCAATGGATGCTTCCAGTGGAGACAGCTTTATTTATTAGAATTGCGATGCACTTTGGTCATGTTACAACATGTCACTCCTGTCCAGTGTGATTGATGGAGCATTATTTCACTTAAAATCTGTCAGTTACACACTTTTTTTAAATTAAAGTTGAAATTACAGACTTGTGGCCTCTACCTTAGCTTTATGGTCTTTTTTGAGCATTGCACATTGCAGAAATAGCATCAGAATGGTTTACTATAAGGTTAACATATCCTAGACCAGGACATAGTAGGTGGGCTATGTGGACACAGATGACACAGGTCAAAGGCTTGAAATGCCCTCATTTAAACCTATGACCTAAGTGATTCTCTCTGGTTTAAAACACACAGACACACACACGCACAGGCTCAACCACTCCTGCCCACACAAGCTTAGTCATTTGCAAAGTAGCCATTAAAATTAGTTGGCAGAGACCTCACACCATGTCACAAAAGACCCCACACACCATCACTTGAGCTGTCACAGTGAAATATACTCAGTGACCTTAACAGGTGTCCACAGTGGTCCAGGACCCATGTAAGATTCGAATATTGGCCCTGCTATGACATGCTGTCCACAGTCAATATTTCTTCTGTAGCTTAACTTTCAGAATGAAACAGGATTTCAAACAAGAAAAATGTTGGAAGGAATTCAAAATATCTTTATAACATTTATAACATTTAAAATAATAATTTGATACAATGCACGTGTACATGTTTTTCCATTTTACTTACATTTTAAAAATTACCTGCATGTAATTACATCTGTAATTAATTTCTGCATTTACATTTATTATTACACTGTTGACCCTTCCCTTACACCTAACCTTACCCTTAAACTGACCCACACCACCACACCTGTCCCTAACTATACCCTTAAACTGACCCACACCACCACACCTGACCCTAACTCTACCCTTAAACTGACCCACACCACCACACCTGTCCCTAACTCTACCCTTAAACTGACCCAAACCACCACACCTGTCCCTAACTCTACCCTTAAACTGACCAACACCACCACACCTGTCCCTAACTTTACCCTTAAACTGACCCACACCACCACACCTGACCCTAACTTTACCCTTAAACTGACCCACACCACCACACCTGACCCTAACTCTACCCTTAAACTGACCCACACCACCACACCTGACCCTAACTCTACCCTTAAACTGACCCACACCACCACACCTGTCCCTAACTTTACCCTTAAACTGACCCACACCACCACACCTGACCCTAACTTTACCCTTAAACTGACCCACACCACCACACCTGACCCTAACTCTGACCCACACCACCACGCCTGACCCTAACTCTACCCTTAAACTGACCCACACCACCACACCTCTCCCTAACTCTACCCTTAAACTGACCCACAACACCACACCTGACCCTAACTTTACCCTTAAACTGACCCACACCACCACACCTGACCCTAACCCTACCCTTAAACTGACCCACACCACCACACCTGTCCCTGACTCTACCCTTAAACTGACCCACACCACCACACCTGTGTCTAAATTTACCCTTAAACTGACCCACACCACCACACCTGACCCTAACTTTACTCTTAAACTGACCCACACCACCACACCTGTCCCTAACTTTACCCTTAAACTGACCCACACCACCACACCTGTCCCTAACTTTACCCTTAAACTGACCCACACCACCACACCTGTGCCTAACTTTACCCTTAAACTTACTCACACCACCACACCTGACCCTAACTCTACCCTTAAACTGACCCACACCACCACACCTGTCCCTAACTCTACCCTTAAACTGACCCACACCACCACACCTGACCCTAACTTTACCCTTAAACTGACCAACACCACCACACCTGACCCTAACTTTACCCTTAAACTGACCCACACCACCACACCTGACCCTAACTTTACCCTTAAACTGACCCACACCACCACACCTGACCCTAACTTTACCCTTAAACTGACCCACACCACCACACCTGACCCTAACCCTACCCTTAAACTGACCCACACCACCACACCTGTCCCTGACTCTATTCTTAAACTGACCCACACCACCACACCTGACCCTAACTCTACCCTTAAACTGACCCACACCACCACACCTGTCCCTAACTCTACCCTTAAACTGACCCACACCACTACACCTGACCCTAACTCTACCCTTAAACTGACCCACACCACCACACCTGTCCCTAACTCTACCCTTAAACTGACCCACACCACCACACCTGACCCTAACCCTACCCTTAAACTGACCCACACCACCACACCTGTCCCTAACTCTACCCTTAAACTGACCCACACCACCACACCTGACCCTAACTCTACCCTTAAACTGACCCACACCACCACACCTGACCCTAACTCTACCCTTAAACTGACCCACACCACCACACCTGACCCTAACCCTACCCTTAAACTGACCCACACCACCACACCTGTCCCTAACTCTACCCTTAAACTGACCCACACCACCACACCTGACCCTAACTCTACCCTTAAACTGACCCACACCACCACACCTGACCCTAACTCTACCCTTAAACTGACCCACACCACCACACCTGACCCTAACCCTACCCTTAAACTGACCCACACCACCACACCTGTCCCTGACTCTATTCTTAAACTGACCCACACCACCACACCTGACCCTAACTCTACCCTTAAACTGACCCACACCACCACACCTGTCCCTAACTCTACCCTTAAACTGACCCACACCACCACACCTGACCTTAACTCTACCCTTAAACTGACCCACACCACCACACCTGTCCCTAACTTTACCCTTAAACTGACCCACACCACCACACCTGACCCTAACTCTACCCTTAAACTGACCCACACCACCACACCTGTCCCTAACTTTACCTGTATCCCACCTCAATATCAGCAGAAGTGTTTTTTAATACAATATGAACATAATAAGTACACTGTACTTATGTTTAATTTAAATACATAAGGCCACCTAATATAAAGTGGGACCAAACAATCTATAACAACCTGTAGAAGCAATTAGCATTTGTATTAATCTGGCAAAAATGCCACCAAAATTAATAAAATTCTCACAAAATTCTGGATATGGGGAAAAAAATGTCCCTGTGTTCTTGTGTTTTATTGTGTGCTTATAACATGATATAGGTAATCAATATCACATGAGAAAGAGTTCTGCTTGCTTGCATCTGCAGATGTGATATTGATTTTATATTCAATAAATTACAATTTATTTTTTATAATTCAGTAAACAAGAATCAACATTTCACAACTTACATTGGACACATCATTTCCAGGTCCACAATATTTCAGTTGCAAACAAATCCACTGCAGAAGTGTTACGTGTCAACACCATGGTATTACTAAATGACATCACGGTTTTGAACATATTGGTTGAGTGAATGATTCAATAGATGAAGGAATATTTCCTGAATTAATCAGAAAATGTAGCAAATGTGCTTAATCAATTATTTATTTATTTTTAGTTCACCACAAATAATCAGTATATATATACACATGATGGCTGCAGTTAGAAAACAGTAGTGTTTGTTCTAAATGTGCAAAGTAAGTGTTTCGCGGAAGGGGACGAGACAATATATTGTAGTCTATACTCACACTTCTTCTTTATCCAAAAAATGATAGAAATATGTTCTTATGCAGTAGATGGGATATAGTCAAAATGCAGAATCCCTAGAAAATACATCTCACAAAACAAATTTACTTTTCTAATTAGGAGTCAGGTAGACCAATTATTACATTTTGATTTTACAAACAAGGAATAACCAGATTTTAAAACCTGTAAACACGGTTTCTTGTGTTGCTGAGTTTTTAGTTTGCAAACTGGTAAAATGGTTTATTTTAATAAACTGATCATTCAGTTATTATCATCATGGTATTGATGTAGGATAATTTTGTCGGTAACATGTGACAAATGTCTAAACATTGCTTTTTTCACTTCACTTTGATGTAACCAACATCTTCTGCGATGTTTCTACAGGCCCAATGAAGGGTCTGCAATCCTGTGGTGAGGTCTTGTTCAAGATAGATGCATTCATGCCATTATGTTATAGCTCCCCCATGTGGTAGGGAATTTGAGCTGGAATATTGGGGTATTTAATAGTTTTTGGATAGATACATATGTAAAGCACTAATATAAAAGTTGCTATAACATGCAAATAAAAAATAACAAATCATAATATATATAACATTAAAAAAATCTGTGTTGGAGAGTTACATCAAAACTTTAGTCATAAATGAGGAATCATTTTGTGATGTTAAACGTATTAATTTGCACCTAGCTGCATATCTTAATGTCGTGTCAATGTCGATATTCAACAAAGAATATAAAACGAAGCCAACCAACCACGGTTTCTTGACGGATTTCTCCACGGATACTTGAAAAAATAGGAAATGTATTATTATCATTTATTATTATTATTATTATTTTTTTTTTTTGAAAGTGAATCTTGAGACAGAAAACTCTAAAGAAAGAAAGAATTAAAGAAAGACAACATTAAACATATTTTAAAGCATTTTTATCATTTAAAACATTAAAAGTTCATAGCATATAAGCTACATGAAGGCAGATTAGCTGAAGAGAGTGAGAGTGTTATCATGAATTAAGACTAAACAAGACTTTCACCCTTGTTCTGCAACAAATATGAAATCACCAAGTTTTGGATGATATGGCTACTGCTGTGGATGATATGATTTCCATTTCTTTCAGCCAAAATAAGAACCAAGATTAAAATACACACGCACATGCTCTTTGGGAGAAAACAACAGATAGAAACCAATGAGGATGGTGTGCTGTAGTGGTTAGCATGATCCATGCACTATCATCATTGTCTTTAAGCAAGAGTTACTCCTGGAGGATTGCTAGGTGTATTATAAGTTACCCTGGATAAAATTCCCCGTTTAAGGAAAGTTTCTCAGTAATTCAGATTCAGTGATCTTGTGAAGGATAAGGTAATCAAAGCACTTGATAATGGGTAGTTGTGGCAAGCAGTACAAGGCCGAGGGCTGTGAGAATGATAATGCGTGATTGATAATGAGTGTCACCTGCGTGCCGCACCGGCCTCGGATCTCATGGATAAAACATAAACATACACCAGCAGCCATATCACCCTGTAGCCCAAGACTGGTTTCACACTGAAGCTAAGCAGGGCTGAGTACCTGAATGGGAGAACTTCTGTGAAAACTTGGTTGCTACTGGTAGAGGTGTTAGTGAAGCCTGTGTGGGTCCTAACACCCCAGTATAGTGATGGAGACACTATACTGTAACAAGCAAAATCCTTCGGATGAGCCGTTTAACGAGGTCCTGACTCTCTGTGGTCATTAAAAATCCAAGGATGTCCTTCAGAAAAGAGTAGGGGTGTAACCCCGTCATCCTGGCCAAATTTGTCCATTGGCCTCAGTCCATAATGGCCTCCTAATCATCCCCATATACTGATTGGCTTCATCCCCTTGTCTCCCCTCCACCATAAGCTGGTGTGTGGTGGGTGTTCTGGTGCAATGTGGCTGCTGTCGCATTATCCAGGTGGATGCTGCACATTGGTGGTGGGTGAGGAGATTCCCTCCTTCTATATGTTAAGTGCTTTGTGTGCCTAGAAAAGAGCTATATAAAAGTAACAAATTATTATTGATATAAGAACAATGACAGTGAAGGACAAGAGGCATCGTTTCGTTTACATCTGTACAGTCGTCAGTTTACTTTCATTTTATTGTTTTTTTATTTTATCTAATTAAAGTGTTTGAACGTTCGCCCGGTTCCCACTTCCTTATTCCCTGATCCTTTAACTGTGTTGTAAGCTTTGTTTAAAAGTGCCCTAAATGAGTTGAAACAATTATTTTAAATTGTTCTCTGATATCTACATATAGGGTATGTGACTTATTTAAGGGGTAAAATTGTCCAGATACAGTTTTACAAGTCCTTTACAACAGGGACACAGAAATTGTCCCTTGGATATAATGGTTGGTTTTTGCCTTATTTGGAAGGGTCAAGCAGTAAGTGGTGATTTTATCCACCTACTGACTGTCGAACCCATTTCGGATTAAATTGAAAGTTTCTTAGTAAACTCCAAGTAGCACACATAAAAGTTTGTTAAATGACCAAGGTTAATATTATTTTCTGCCAGTGCTGTCATAAAATATAACAGTAGATACGTATGTCATTCCCTTTTGATGGATTGAAATCTAAATTAGCCTATATTTCATCATTAACACATAACTCAGAAATTAATTACATTTACTACTACTGTTTAGTTGCTTACAGATCGCTCACTCAAGCCTTGCAGCTAACGTCACCTTCTTCACCATCTAAGTTGAAACGATAATCATTTGACAAGGCTTCTAGTCAATTAAATAAATAAATTAATTAACATTTTTAAATAAATATACATTTTTGAGAACTGAAGTAAGATTATTTTGCAGCGGATGAGTAGTAAACATGACACTGACTATTTTGAGTGGCTTCTACATTACATTGTTTTGCTAAATAAATCCACTTTTAAATCAGTACTCTACTGTCAAACTTTAACGTTATTGTAAACAACATATTTGCGCGCTACCCAGTTCAGTTCGTGATTCAAAGTTGAGAAGCTATCATTGTAAAATCCTACCATGGTGGATGGTAGATGTGTTAGCTGCCATCGAGCAGCAGTGGACTGAAACAGCCAATCAGAGCAGAACTCTGCATTTATATTCATGACCTCTTTGGAATATTAATGCTGAACTCTGCATTAATATTCCAAATAAGGCAAAAACAGACCATTACATCCTAGCGACAATTTCTAGGGTTGTAAATGGACCTGTAAAACTGTATCTGGACTTTTTTTTACCTTGAATAAGGGAGACAGGTAGAAAGGTGCTAGGTGTGTCATCTGGAAGGCGGAAAGAAGACAAGGAGATAGAGATGGAAATGTTTTGACAGGTGACAGGAGGGTGAGGGAGAGGTGGAAGGAGTACTTTGAGGAACTGAGGAATGAGGAAAATGACAGGGAGAGAAGAGTTATAGAGGCAAATATTGTTAAACAGGAAGTAGAAAGTATTAGCAAAGGTGAAGTTAGCAGAGCTTTGAAGAGGATGAAGAGAGGAAAGGCAGTTGGTCCTGATGACATACCAGTGGAGGTATGGAAGTGTCTAGGAGAAATGACAGTAGAGAGATTGTTCAACGAGGTTTTGGAGAGTGAGAGGATGCCTGAGGAATGGAGAAGTGTTTTGGTGCCAATTTTTAAGAACAATGGAGATGTGCAGAGTTGTGGAAACTACAGAGGTATTAAGTTAAGCCATACAATTAAGTTGTGGGAAAGAGTAGTAGAAGCAAGGCTAAGGGGAGAAGTGGACATCTGGTTTGCTGTGGTGATGGACAGGCTGACAGATGAGGTCAGACAGGAATCTCCATGGACTATGATGTTTGCGGATGACATTGTGATCTGTAGTGAGACAAGGGAGCAGGTGGAGGAAAGTCTAGAGAGGTGGAGTTTTGCTCTGGAGAGAAGAAGAATGAAGGTTAGTCGCAGCAAGACAGAATACATGTTTGTGAAATAGAGAGAACCAAGTGGAACAGTGAAGTTACAGGTAGAAGAGGTAAAGAAGGTGCAGGATTTTAAGCACTTAGGGTCAACAGTCTATAGCAATGGGGAGTGTGGAAAAGAGGTGAAGAAGCGTGTGAGGGCAGGTTGGAATGGGTGGAGAAAAGTGTCAGGTCTGTTGCGTGATAAAAGTGTACCAGCAAGAATGAAAGGAAAGGTGTACAGGACAGTAGTGAGACCAGCGATGCTGTATGGTTTGGAGACAGTTGCACTTAGGAAAAGACAGGAGGAAGAGCTAGAGGTAGCAGAGCTGAAGATGTTGAGGTTCTCTTTGGGAGTGACGAGGATGGATATGATCAGGAATGGGTACATCAGAAGGACAGCACATGTGAGATGTTTTGGAGACAACAGAGACCAGGTTGAGATGGTTTGGACAAGTTCAGATGACGGAGAGTGAATATATTGGTAAAAGGATGCTGAGGTTAGAGCTGCCAGGCAGGAGGTCAAGAGGAAGACCAAAGAGGAGGTTTATGGATGTAGTGAAGGAGGACATGAAGGTAGTCGGACTGAGAGAAGAGGATACAGAGGATAGGAATAGATGGAGGCAGATGATTTGCTGTGGCGACCCCTGAAGGGAACAGCCGAAAGAAAAAGAAGTTTCAAATCATTCTAGGGTACCTTTAAATTTAAACACCCTTCGCTTGCATGTATATCTGCAGGCATTGCCTTTTTTTTCTTTTGTCTAATAATTTTCAAATAATGTTTAAAAACATGTCGGTTGTTAATGGCGATGCAAGGAATTGTGGGTTATCTGCAGCAGAGAAGGATACACCTCATGCACACTCCGAACTCCTGTGAAAGAAGGGCGCATTTGAAGGTCGCATTCGGAGTGTCCTACTTACTTTTCTGAAATGAGACAGCCTTGATGACACATGCAGCCTTCGGATGCGACCTTTGTAGGATGCAGCCTTCGAAATGAGACACAGCTTCTGTTTCCCTGTGTGTCCATTTCATTGGCTGCTATGTTCCATTTCTTCATTGCTTGTTATGATTTTTGATTAGTGCTCTTTGATTATGTGCCTCAGCTGTTAATCAGCTGTTAATGTTCAGTCTCTATTTTAACCCTCTGTTCAGTTTATTTCTTGTCTGGTAACTTCAATGGTTTGAGTTGTTCCTGTTTTTTTTTATTGTTTGTTTTTCTGTGCTTTACAATACCAGAGTGGTTGATTGGGTTTATTTTGTTTAATAAAGTTGGGCTGCTTCAATTGGATCCTCTTGCTTCCCTGTGGAACCAACCCATTACAGTACACCAGACCTCATAAAGGATTCAAAATATGGATCTAGCCACCAAGTTGTCTCTATCCAGGAAGACTCATGGCGATTTGGATGAGCCCCTGTATTCTCTGATGCCACACAGGTACAGGCAATTGCATCCTGGAGCAATACATCCTCTAGCCTTTGAAACAAAGAAGCCTTATGTTGTCACCTCTTTATCTGATCAAATAATTGTGATTTATTTTTTGCAGTTACTGATTTCTATGTGAATATATTGTAAAATGTGTTTGATTCCTGTGCTTCAAAGCTGAATTTTCAGTATCATTACTCAGCATCACACGATCCTTCAGAAATGATTCTGCCCAAGGCTCCAGCTCCGCCCAGGGCTCCAGCTCTGCCCAAGGCTCCAGCTCTACCCAAGGCTCCAGCTCCGCCCAGGGCTCCAGCTCTGCCCAGGACTCCAGCTCCCCTAGGGATCCAGTCCTGCTACTGAGGATCATGGTGCTTCTAGTGCTTCTGGTGCTCCCATGGCCACCCAAAGCTCCTGGCGTGCCATGGCCGCCCTCGGCTTCTGACCCGCCATGGTCGCCCTCTGCTCCACCCTGGAGTTCCCCGACTAGCCAGGTCCCAGTGCTCCAGCCCCCAGGGCTCCAGGTTGCCCCCCCCCCCCTCCCCAGTGGACTGCTTAAGGTGCGAGGACGCGCCTACCGGGAGGGGGGAGTAATGATACATGTTAGGTCTGTCTGTGTTTTTCCTATGTAATTCCTGTGTTGAGTTGAGTCACATGTTCCTTTGTTCTTAATTTCCTGCCACTGTTCAGTCCCCTCGTTAGTTTAGTTATGTCAGCTGTGTCTTGTTATCTGTGTCACCTGTCCCCTTTGTTAGTTCAGTAATCAGTGTGTGTATTTAAGTTCCTCGTGTTCAGTCCTTCGTTGTCTGGTCTTGATGTTAGTAATGTTATCTTGATGTTAGTTCAGTGATGTTAATGTTATCTCACAGTGTTAGTTCTGTTTGAAGTTGGTTCTGACTAAAACCCATTGTGTTTGGACGTCTTGGATCTTCTCTTCTCTGCCACATCTGACACACGTAACACATATAAATGGTAGGATAGCAACGTTTAGTTGAGCTAACATGTTTAGTTCTACACAGAATGAAAAATTGTAAAAGGTCACAAGGACAAGGCTGTGTGTGAAATCTTGTCAAAAACCTTGACATTTTGTGTTTATTCTATCTTCTAATGTTAGACTGGACATCTGTTAATCCTGTTATCAAGTGTACACAGACAAACAGATGGAAACTTCCAAAGTTAGCGACCAACACATTTGTTCATTTCGAAACAATTCAGAGCAGGATTGTAAATGGGGGGCAACCACTTGTCCTGGGCCTTGTGATGGAATGACAATTCCTATTTTCTAAATGCATGGTAATAATAATCTTATTGTGAACAATATTTTTTTTGACCTAGCAATGTTTAATCAAAATGTCATGACTGAATGTTCTGGTGAAATGTCATCTATTATGCATTTCTCCATTGGGATCAGATTTGTTTGGAAGTCCTTATTCAGAGAGGAAAGTAAAGCTTGCAGGAAATCTGATCAGGGATGCTGTCCACATGTATCATTCCTCGATGGGTATGACAAAGCACAAGGTTCCAGCTTTGGAAAAACATACCTCTCCGTTGTGAATGTCAGCCACTGGTGCGTTTATTTATAAAGGTGTTTATCAAGGTTGGCTATTTCTGCCTCTAGTCTTGCACATTCTCATGCACAGCTGATCGCGTCCCTCGGCTGACAGCGTGAGGAACGGGCTGAACAGAATAAACAGAGTGTTCTGTCTCTGGGTTTTTATGATGACCACACCTGTGATGAAGTAATGAAATTAAGTGTTTCAGTCTTCCTTGCAGACCAAAGGGACAGTCGAGACAATTTCATATATCTGACTCATAATGTGATCTAATCTAGATAGCTAAATGTTTTTCTCATTTTTTGATTTTGAAAGAAGTGTCTTATGTTTATTGTTGTTTATTTACTTTTTCAACATTTTTGCAGGTTTTTAAAGACATTTGTCATTGAACAACACAGAATTATTTTGCTGTTACAATAAATGTCAGTAGTAATTAACCACAATGTTTCTACCGGTCTGTATTTTGGATTAAAAGGCTTAATTTGTCTATTCTTGGGCAACGTACTGTGACACTATTGCTTTGGTCTCCGGGGCCCTATGTTGATTTCCTAAACGAGTTTCTCTCAGACCATTTATATAATAATAATAATAATAATAATAATAATAATAATAATAATAATAATAATAATAATAATAGATTTTATTTATAATGCACTTTTCATTCCGAAGAATCTCAAAGTGCAACAAAGGGAAATAAATAACAAAAAAAAATGAATAACATGTAAAAATATAGAATACTACAAACAATCAACCAACACAGAAACAGAGCTGATGGTGAACAGAAACAGAGCTGATGGTGAACAGAAACAGAGCTGATGGTGAACAGAAAACAGAGCTGATGGTGAACAGAAACAGAGCTGATGGTGAACAGAAACAGAGCTGATGGTGAACAGAAACAGAGCTGATGGTGAACAGAAAACAGAGCTGATGGTGAACAGAAACAGAGCTGATGGTGAACAGAAAACAGAGCTGATGGTGAACAGAAACAGAGCTGATGGTGAACAGAAACAGAGCTGATGGTGAACAGAAAACAGAGCTGATGGTGAACAGAAACAGAGCTGATGGTGAACAGAAACAGAGCTGATGGTGAACAGAAACAGAGATGATGGTGAACAGAAACAGAGCTGATGGTGAACAGTAAACAGAGCTGATGGTGAACAGAAACAGAGCTGATGGTGAACAGTAAACAGAGCTGATGGTGAACAGAAACAGAGCTGATGGTGAGCAGAAACAGAACTGATGGTGAACAGAAACAGAGCTGATGGTGAACAGAAACAGAGCTGATGGTGAACAGAAAACAGAGCTGACGGTGAACAGAAAACAGAGCTGATGGTGAACAGAAAACAGAGCTGATGGTGAACAGAAACAGAGCTGATGGTGAACAGAAAACAGAGCTGATGGTGAACAGAAAACAGAGCTGATGGTGAACAGAAAACAGAGCTGATGGTGAACAGAAACAGAGCTGATGGTGAACAGAAACAGAGCTGATGGTGAACAGAAACAGAGCTGATGGTGAACAGTAAACAGAGCTGATGGTGAACAGAAACAGAGCTGATGGTGAACAGAAACAGAGCTGATGGTGGACAGAAACAGAGCTGATGGTGGACAGAAACAGAGCTGATGGTGGACAGAAACAGAGCTGATGGTGAACAGAAACAGAGCTGATGGTGAACAGAAACAGAGCTGATGGTGAACAGAAACAGCTGATGGTGAACAGAAACAGAGCTGATGGTGAACAGAAACAGAGCTGATGGTGAACAGAAACAGAGCTGATGGTGAACAGAAAACAGAGCTGATGGTGAACAGAAAACAGAGCTGATGGTGAACAGAAAACAGAGCTGATGGTGAACAGAAACAGAGCTGATGGTTGAAGTCTCTGTTAGCTCCGCAGCACACTGTGGTCCACTCCATGTTTTAAATTTCTCCCAGTGGCAGTGTCCTGATGATGTCGTCGAGGCATGACAGCTGAAGACCAGATGATGGGTCTTCATTACGATTCAGACGATGGGGATCGCCGCAGCACCATGCAGGAGGCAGAACATTTTTTCGGGCACTTCTGTGGACACACCGGGGTCGGCGCAGAAGTCCAAGTCGCTCCACGGCCGCAATGCAAGAAGGAACAGCGGCGCAGCTGAGAAGCGGAACATCCCAACATCATGCCGGACGCCGATGACGCTGGCCCGGATGACGCTAGCCCGGTGCAAACTTCAGCCACCATGCAGCTCAAGCCCGAGGGAGACCACCAGTGAGCAGTCGCAGCGAGCAACATCAAATGTCCTTCAGACCAGAACCAACCGCAGCAATTCAAACATAAACATCAGAGAAGCGGTGGAAAACGGTGAATGGCAAACAACGTCCTCTCAGTGGCTGCCAGCAATCAGTAACAGTCCCAATTGTAGCTCTGACTGTTAGACTAGTCACAAACATAATAAAATAAAATAAAATCTAAATCTAAAAGTACAGTAACATGATTTGTGGGTGGAGAAGCGGGGAACAAGCAACGCCAGCGTCCTCTCCCCCACGTTGCCTAGCAACCTATTATATAAGGTCAACCTATATAAATTGTTATTATTTGATATATTTGCAACAAAGAGAGAAAAGCATTATTTCTGTAGCCAAAAAATCAATGCATATCCTTAGACAATGTAGAAATAAGGTGAACCTGCAGAGTTTTGCGGTCAAAGGCATGTAAAGGGAACTGTAGTGTTTTGAGCTATATGTAAAACAGGAATAAGCACTGTTTGGCCAGTTCATTGTCCAAATAAACTAACGTAAACTTTAAGGTAAACTCTTATTTGTGTTATTTGAATGGTTTTAAAATACATCAGGAACCACTGAAAGTGAAAACTCTTCAAATGTGCTTGCGCTCATAACTGCTACTGAATATCTGAACACAAACAATAAAAAAATACACTGACAGTTCTTCCGTCTGTTCTCAAAGATGCAATCAAATGTATATTTCTGCAGATGCGTGTAAACTGTCTAAGCAAAGAAATTTGTTTTTAAGATGAACCGATCGCTGCCACCGCACAATATTCACACATTACTGTGGGTGTTCATTCATCTAATGTATAAATTGAGGTATATGTCCATATATCACTGTCAGTGTCATACTTTGTAGTGTATCATGGCGTAATATGTTTGTTTGTAAAATGTATTAGTTGAATGAACTGAAATCAAAAGTAGCTCGTTCACACACTGCATACACAAATGTTCAACCAATAAAGATGTTCATCGCTGGCAAACAATAGGATGCATTTGCAAATTTGACAATTTTTTTAGGTCCATGGCCCCTGTATCCAACACTCTTGATTTTCTTAAATTTCCTGTTATTTTTGTCACATGCCTGTCCTGTCTTGTGTGCACATGTGGGTTTTGTCATTCTAAGCTTGTGCTCATGTAATTGTCCGATCCCTCCCCCCTTGTTATCTGATTAGTGTTTGATTTCTCCAACCTGTTCCCTCTTGATTTCTTCCCTTTATAAGCTCCTTGTGTTTGTCAGTCTGTGTTGGATCCTTGTGTAATGTCTGCGTCTTCCGTCCTCCCCGTAGAGTTCAGGCAGCCATGGTGGCCCACAATGTTCGAATGGCCAGGGCCCGTAGAGAACCAACAGAATCACGGGGAGGACGGAAGACGCAGACATTACATGAGGATCCAACACAGACTGACAAACACAAGGAGCTTATAAAGGGAAGAAATCAAGAGGGAACAGGTGGGAGAAATCAAACACTAATCAGATAACAAGGGGGGAGGGATCAGACAATTACATGAGCACAAGCTCAGCATGACAAAACCCACATGTGCACACAAGACAGGACAGGCATGTGACAATTTTAGGATGACTTTTTACTATCTCTCATGGGACTGCAGGTGAAAAATAGCCTTCTGGCTAACTCTGGCATATGACTAAAGAGAGTTAGATGACATATGTAGCTGCAAAGTTACTTATAGTTAGTAGAATGTTTAAAGTGACTATCGAAATAAAGTGTAACCAATAAAATTATGACTCTGAGTGAGAAACAACTTTAGATGATTCAGTGTGCGCAGGAAACTTCACAAATCATTTAAACCGATTTGCGAACCAATTCAGACAGTTTAGCCAACTTGTTTGATCAAGTCTTTGAGCAGAATCGACTCAGAAGTGTGATTCATTTGTGAACTGGGCATCACTCATGTCCCAGAAAAAAGAGACAACACATGCTTGGAATCACTATATGTATATCTTAACATGTATTGCATTAAACTAAAGTAATAAGAGGAATGTCGCCCGGTGTAGCGAAGTAAAAGTACATTTTTTTTTATTAGAAATTTACTTGAGTTAAAGTAAAAGTAACCACATTTCAATCTACTCATAAAAACATTTTCCATAAAAAATTTGAACAAAGTAAAATTACTCTGCAAACCATGTGTTAGGGGTTGCATTTACAGATTTACTAAACTTCTTTGGGGTCAACCAAAACGTCACAAGACCCACTTATTGTTTTAATAATTCACTATTTAATTATATATCACATGGAACCAATATTACTGATATTCTACTGCAAAGGGATGATGTCACTGATCACTACCCTTGCAATATGCATACTGCTGATATTCCCCATATCACTCTGTTATCGAATAGGTAGGTCAATTATCCAAACCATTATAGATAGTTTCACAAATAACCTGCCTAATCTGTATCAGCTGCTCAGTGTACCCAAACACACACTTGAACTTGAGAAAATGACTAGCAGTATGGGCACTATCGTCTCTAGTACATTAAAAACTGTTGCACACATCAGATTAAACAAGTTTAAAGAGAAAAGTACTGCACAATGGTACAGCAGTATTACTTGCCCTATAAAGAGAGAAAATGCAGAGCATAAATGCTCTTTAGACAGCATGTCCTGCTATAAAAAAGGCTATAAGGCCGTGTGTCCACCAAAGTGTTTTTTCACGCTGCTGGCTGGCGTTTTCAATTGTTTTCAATGAGAGCACCGCGTTTTTAGAACGCCTGGAGCGCAACGAGGTGCTGAGCGAGTATTTCACGCTCACGCGCTGAGCGCTCAGCGTTTTTAACTGGTCACCGAGAGTTGAAGAATGTTCAACTTTGAGTAAAACGCAGCTCTCATCACTGTCACTTTTCACCCAGCCGTCCAATCACAGTGGAGGAGGGGCGGGACTAATACTACACAGACCAACTGCCACATTCCGCGTGTCGTCATCAGATGAAAACAAGCAAATAATAACGGAATAAAATGATTTAAAACAAAAGCCAGAGCAAATACTTTACATTGTATCTGCAATTTTATATAGAATCAATACAGGAACAAACTACCTGTGAAATTAGAAAGACCTCCGCGGATTTTCCGTATCATAACAAAAAGAAGAGTCTCAACTGAGGAGAAAAAACGCTGCCTGCCAAAAAGCTCTCAAGCGCTCACAGCGAGGCGTTTTTAGCTGAGCGCTTAGCGTTTTCAGCTGGCTAAAAATGCTTTGGTGGACACACGGCCTTAATGTAGCCAGGGCCGAGCATTTCCGCCAACTCATGGAAAATAATAATAATCTCAAAATGGCCAAAATGGCCTTTCAATATGGAGTTTCTCATGTGAGTGATCACAAATATAGTATTTAAAATTACTCCCAAAGAAAACATTTCAAACATTTTGCATTTGAGTTGGAGAAGAGCTGAAATATTGTGGGATTCTAAGCAAGCATCAAAAAAATGCATATCTTCCTTTTTGTTATACTGATGGCTTTTTCTAAGATTAAGTAGCGATTAGCTGAACAGATTGATTTAGTTTTGAACATCATATGAGTCTTCGGAGTCAAATCATATAACCCCACCAAAAGCATGCAGGCAGATATTCTATGATTGTCAGTGTATATGTCCTTTATCACAGACAAAATAAGATTGTGCTCCCTCTGGCTCATGCGGTTTCATAGGTGTTAAAGCACGTGAGTTCACAGAGTACCCACATGACTGTGACAACGTCAGTCGAGCAATGTCTGTGGCTGTCATCGTCGCAACTGTCTTTGTCCAGGCTGCAGTCATAACTCAATGTAGACTTATAAAACTTGGTTATAGCTTATTCATCTTAAAGCTTTTAGATTAGTAGAGGCAAAAACTTGTCTTGATAAATCTGTTGATTTTTATGTATTTTTTTTTTTTTTTCCGTGAATCAAATTCTAGGGCAGCACGGAATGATACATGTTTTTTTGGAATGTGTAATATAAAAATAAACATATTTTGTTTTCATTGAATGTGTTTATAGTTCTACCGGAAAGATTCGGGAGAATAAATACTCTGATAATTATCCATTTATTAACAACCCAGCAAGCAATAAAGTACTTTGGCATAGGCCCCATCCATAGCTCGCAATCTGAGGGTCCGGACTCTGTGTCCTGCCTGAAGACGAAGGCAGAGGCGCAGCCGACCCCCCCCCGTGAGGTATGGAAGGGACCATCCTGGTGGTGGGGTGGGGTGGATTTGACTTGAAGGTGGTGGGGAGGATGGCCGTGGATTGGAGCGTCAGCATCTGCGAACTCAGACTCAGAAGTATTAGAATGTGATTGGATACTGTAGATAAAAAAGTTGAAGTGACATAACGATTAAGTCTTCCCGGCAGAACTTATGCTAAAGCTTTCATTTCTTATTTAAGTAATTATGACAGTTGCCTTGAAACTGCTGTATCCTAGATGAAATGTCATTCCACCCCTAAAACTTTCATTTCTGTCAACACTGCACTGGCTCCTTATTAAACATCACCTACATTTTAAAATCTTGCTTATTACCTACAAAGCACTAAATGTTTTAGCACCATCCTAAAAACACATCTCTTTATTATGGCATACACATAGAACATGACCAATTTATATGATTCAAATGCAACATGTCCTCCAACCAATACGTGCCTTTATAAGTTGTTTGTCACTATCTTGAAATACGGCCCATAGGAGCATTTACTAAAGTTGTGGTCCTACTGACAATAAGACACATTCATTTTAAAGCATTTTTCCATTTTATCGGTGCAATATTTCAGGTTTTGCATAGCTCAATTGGTAAAGCATTGCAATATACAGCAACATGTGATCATGCAATTGTGAGTTCGATCCCAGGGGACACGTGCTCATAAAGTGTGTATGCACTATAAATCACTGGTTAGGTTTAGGGATGGGGTGGGTGCAGTTGTAAATTAAGAAAAATATTTTTGATAAATGGAAATATGACAAATGGCGGTAAAAAGTCCACACTTTTTTTTCTTCTTCTTTCGGCTTTTCGCTTTAGGGGTCGCCACAGCGAATCATCTGCCTCCATCCAGTCCTATCCTCTTCTCTCAGACCGACTACCTTCATGTTCTCCCTCACTACATCCATAAACCTGGCAGCTCTAACCTTAGCATCCTTTTACCAATATATTCACTCTCCTTCCTCTGAACATGTCCAAACCATCTCAACCTGGCCTCTCTAACTTTGTCTCCAAAACATCCCACATGTGCTGTCCCTCTGATGTACTCATTCCTGATCATATCCATCCTCGTCACTCCCAAAGAGAACCTCAACATCTTCAGCTCTGAAAAACGACCTATAGAGTAGGTTTTTTTTGTTTGTTTTTTTGAGGACAGTTTGTTCAAATCAGTTAAATGAATGTTAGGCTGCATTAACTAGATAAGTCAGAATCGGGAACACTTCCCATAACACCTGATGTACTCGTTACATCATAAGAAGAATGGCATCTACGCTAATGTTAGTCTCTCTGTTTATCCAGAGGTTTACTGCAGTCAGCCGGATCCAGGCTGATCAGATCAGACCTGCACCTAGTCACGACCAACGCAGCCTTTCAATCTCTTTTGTAAAAGCTTTATGAGGAATAAATAGTCCTCCCTTTAGATGAGCTTAGATGAAAATAGTTAACTGACAAATACTAAATGTGTTATAACCACCTGCTAATCATGAATTACAGTAGGAATAAATGTTAATAAAGCATTTATTAACACACAGAGTACATATTACTATATGTCTAAATAATATACATTTAAACAGATTATTATCTATTTAATTACACTTTCTAAATTATTTTATGAACAACTGTCATCTCTTGGTTTGCAAATAATGTAATACTTCATTTAGAAATTATAAATTGATTATTTATAAAGTATGAAAATGCAAAACAATTATTAATATGCTTATAAATTAAAAATAAACAATGTATAGCTGTATTTATAAACTACTTATTAATGTATTTTAATGCTTTATAAATGATGAATTAACTATTTACTAATGCTTAAAGGGTTAGTTCACCCAAAAATTAAAATTCTGTCATTAATTACTCACCCTCATGTAATTACCCGACACCCGTAAGACCTCCGTTCATCTTCGGAACACAAATTAAGATATTTTTGTTGAGCTCTGATGGCTCAGACAGGCCTCCATTGACACAAATGTCATTTCCTCTCTCAAGACCCATAAAGGCACTAAAGACGTCTTTACAAAGCCCATCTCACTACAGCGGCTCTACAATCACTTTATGAAGCGAATTCAGTGTATCCAATCAGAAGTTTGGATCGCCAAAGTCACGTGATTTCAATTCCAAGTCATGAACCGATATGCTGATTCATTAAGCAATGATTCACGAAGCAGTGTTTTAAAATCAGCCATCACTATATCACTAAGTCGTTATTTAGTTGTTGTTTTTTTGTGCACAAAAACTATTCTCGTCACTTCATAAAATGATTGTAGAGCCGCTGTAGTGAGATGGGCTTTGTAACGACGTCTTTAGTGCCTTTATGGGTCTTGAGAGAGGAAATGATATTGGTGTCAATGAAGGCCTTTCTGAGCCATCGGATTTCAACAAAAATATCTTCATCTGTTTTCTGATGATGAACGGAGGTCTTGGTTTGGAACAGCATGAGGGTGACTAATTAATTAATTAAAGAATTTTAATTTGTATGTGTCACAGATCTGTGTTGCTGTTTGTTTTGGTCACATGTTCCTTTGTCTATGTTCCCCGCCACTTTCTCTGTTTCCTTGGTTACCCTCGTTAGTCTAGTTTTGTTCAGCTGTGTTTAGTTAATTACCATCTATGTCACCTGTGCCCCTCATTATTCCTGTCATCTGTGTTTGTATTTAAGTACTCTTCACTCTGTCTTTGTCTGGTCACCGTTATACTACCTGCTATCCTTTAGTTGAGCTTATCTATGCTTCTAAGAAGTTCTGCTTGTATTTCTGATACCTTGACCAGTAAACTTCATTTGAGATATTCCTCTGGTATCTCAGAGGAGATGGCCGCCCCCACGCCTGAGCTAGTGAGGGACCACTGGCTGAGAGACTTTTCGGCCGAGCCTCTGCCAGCCCTCCTGGACTCCATTCCAGTGCTACTGGACTCCACTCCCGCCACCCATGAGGCCGCTCCAGCTCTCCCAGAGCCCGCTCCAGCCCACAAGCCCGCTCCATCCCACGAACCCTCCCTGCATCCCCTGAATTTCGCAAAACATGTTTTGGATGGGGGGAGGGGGCTATAGGCCTGTGGGTGGGGAACATGTGGGTGGGGATCTCGTTCTGTCCAGGCCACCCAAGGCTCTCGATCCGCCCAATGCTCCTGATCCACCATGGCCGTCCATGGCTCCATCCTGGAGGTCCCCCGGCCAGCCAGCCCCCAGTGCTCCCGCCCCCAGGACTCCAAGGTGACAACCCCCGTAGACTTCTACAGCGAGATGAGCGTTCCGGGAGAGGGCCGTTATGTCACAGATCTGTGACTTGCTGTCATGTTGTTTGTTTTGGACATATGTTCCTTTGTCTATGTTCCCCACCACTTTCTCTGTTTCCTTGGTTACACATGTTAATCTAGTTTTGTTCAGCTGTGTTTAGTTAATTATCATCTGTCACCTGTGTCCCTTGTTATTCCTGTTATCTGTGTTTGTATTTAAGTTCCTCTTGTTCACTCAGTGTCCGGTCACTGTTATACTACCCGTTATCCTTTAGTTGAGCTTATCTATAATTCTAAGAAGTTCTGCTTGTATTTCTGATACCTCGACCAGTAAACGTCATTTTAGATTAACATTATGATTCAAAGCATGCAGTTATAAAATGTTACCAAATTTTACCTCTGATAAAGTAAATATTTTTAGGAATGTTTTAGCTACTTTTGTCCATAGTAAATTAGTAGGAAAGTAAATAAGATTCAAAATGCCAGAGCAACATGCAGGGTGACTGCATAATGACAGAATTGTTTTTTTTTTTTTTGGGGGGGGGGGGGGGGGTAATCTATCCTTGTAAGTTTGCATCATACTGTACATCTGCAGAGCAAAGGTCTGTTTCTGATATTCTTGCAGATGCAGACAACACATTTCAAACTGGTTTGAAATCTGGTCAACCAGATTAGCCATCAGGCATGCTCAATGTCTAGCGAAAGAAGTGATGAGCTTCAAAAAACGAAATAAAAAAAATAGTCCAACATGAGGAAGAAGAACAGGGGAGCCAAGAAAATAAACATGCCACCAAAGAGTCAGTTAGCAGACTTTCTATAACTGTCTCCAAATATTTCAGGTAAACATGTTTTGTGCAAAATCACTCACCCATAAAACTTTACTCCAATTTTGACATGTTGTCAAGAATCAGTTATTGTGCTGCTATAAACGAGACTCAGTGAACTGGTTTTCAGGATCATAACAACATTGTGCAGAAACATGTTTCTTGTAACATGTTCTTGGCCTGAGAGTACAAAGAGGTTATAGAGGACAAAATCAGTTAGTGACCTCCTTAGTCATAATATTCATAACAGACCTTCAGCAGATATCCCCTTGTTTTAAATATTAACCTTGCACAGCTGCCATTATCTCAGGACCCTGGCAGGAATGTGTTAGGGAGGAGGAGGTGCTAAAATAAAAGAGATATGGTCCAGATGATCTCCAGGCACTGACCTCGCCAGTATTTCCTGCAATGTGGCACAGTGGATCTGCTGTAATCCCTCACCCTACCTGCTGCTTTCAAACCATGGCTGAACTATAAAGCATACAGTCTAAACTCCTTTCTGGAAAAAAAGTATATAATTCAATGCTTATGTTAACTGATTATGAACAATAGTTGCAGTTAAACAAATGTTTTTCTTCTAATATACATTTTTAGAGTTTATTTAAGGAACAAATTGCCTGAAGCAAGACATAAAATGCATACGTATAAACTCTCAAAGCAAAACAATTAGTAAGAGCACACACTAGTAAACCTAACAAATGTGCACTATATATCATGGTTGACTTAAGTGTGTAAATCTTGCCATTTATTTGCATTCCCTTAGTTACTCAGAAAAGTTCCCTCTATAAACTGTACAAAAAAATATCCTCAAAATACAGAAAAAGTACTCGAAGCTTATTACCCGGACATAATCTAGTAATTTTCTGCAACGCAATGTATTCCAAAGTGCAAAATTCCAAATACAGGTAAAACATCTGTAGGTTATAAAATAAATACGGAAAGGCATCAATATTCAGCATGCACAACACCACAATTGTAACAATCAAATTATTTTAGATGGTAAGATAAGACTTTGGACATTACACAAAAGGGGGGTATTCCAGAAAGCAAGGTTGACTTACCGTCACATAAACTCTTGGTTGATTAACCCAAACCTTGCTTACTTAAGGTATGCTGGTTCCAAAAACGAGTTTTCTGAATAAGTTCAGAAAACTCAGAATATGTTCCCGGTTAACACAAGACAATCTCAACAGAGCGACAAATCGATAATTCACCATGAAAACAGACGTCATTCTACTTCCTTTTCTTCTTTTGATTAATAGTGATTTACATAACCTACTTAGTGCTCTCGTTTAAAGATGTCATGAACTGGCTTTTTACATTTTTTTATACTGTTGTCTGAGGTCCACTAATGACGTCCGTGTGGTTTTTACATTCAAAACATCATAACTAGTAAGTAATAGGCTATTTTCTACACTGGTTTTGAGGCTCTCTCCTGAACGCTGGGTTTTGATGGGTGTGCCGCACTGGAGACTTGGAAGTAAACGCCCACGGATAGGATTGAAGAAGATTTGCATAATCAATGAGCTTCAGCTCCCATGTCATATCTGTGCCTCTGTCAGTTCATGTGAGGAAGGGATTTTTTTTAAAGCGGCAACTGGAATAATTATCTGATGGAGCTCAGTCTTAAAACATCTTTATCAAACAAACACAATGATTTATCTAAATATTGATCTAATATTTTTATTAGTTTACCCGACCAATCGGTGGAAAAAAGTCAAGTCAAGAGAGAGTGAACATTAACAACACAGATCAAGAAATTAATGTTATTTCCACGGGATGTTGGGCTTTACGAGCCCTAGCCCATAATATTACATGTCTGATTTGATCTGCTCTGACCCTGAATTGCAAATGAACCAACAAATAAGGGATTTTTTAGCTTGTGACAGTGTGCTAAGGTATGTTCTGTTAGACACGTATACATAATCAAAAGGATCTGTAACAATACAATACTATCACATATAAAAACATATTTTACTCACATAAGTGTGTTGCACCATTCCTGTCGGATCCAATACAGAAAAAAACAGCATTGTGTTTTAATCTCAATATGTCTGCAAATCCAGTGTCGATCTGTGTCTTGTTTACAAATGGTTATCTTGCTATCTTCAACATGTTTATTGCTCGTTTAGCTCCACGAGTCCGTGGGCGGAGATACAGAAGCAGGCGTACACATTTATCTGTAGAGGTGGCGTTTTCCCTGTTCTGTTATGTCATTGATAAACACTCACTTTAAGGATTATTAGGAACACCTGTTCAATTTTTCATTAATGCAATTATCTAATCAACCAATCACATGGCAGTTGCTTCCTGGTCAAGACAATCTCCTGAACTCCAAACTGAATGTCAGAATGGGAAAGAAAGGTGATTTAAGCAATTTTGAGTGTGGCATGGTTGTTGGTGCCAGATGGGCCGGTCTGAGTATTTCACAATCTGCTCAGTTACTGGCATAACCATTTCTAGGGTTTACAAAGAATGGTGTGAAAAGGGAAAAACATCCAGCATGCGGCAGTCCTGTGGGCGAAAATGCCTTGTTGATGCTCGAGGTCAGAGGAGAATGGGCCGACTGATTCAAGCTGATAGAAGAGCAACTTTGACTGAAATAACCACTCATTACAACCGAAGTGTGCAGCAAAGCATTTGTGAAGCCACAACACGCACAACCTTGAGGCGGATGGGCTACAACAGCAGAAGACCCCACCGGGTACCACTCATCTCCACTACAAATAGGAAAAAGAGGCTACAATTTGCATGAGCTCACCAAAATTGGAGAGTTGAAGACTGGAAAAGTTTTGCCTGGTCTGATGAGTCTCGATTTCTGTTGAGACATTCAGATGGTAGAGACAGAATTTGGTGTAAACAGAATGAGAACATAGGCCCATCATGCCTTGTTACCACTGTGCAGGCTGCTAGTGGTGGTGGTGTAATTGGCAGACTTTAGGCCCCTTAGTCCCAATTGGGCACTATAATTGGACTCAAACATGACATTTAATCAATTTAAATGCCACAGCCTACCTGAGCATTGTTTCTGACCATGTCCATCCCTTTATAAACACCATGTACCCATCCTCTGATGGCTACTTCCAGCAGGATAATGCACCATGTCACAAAGCTTGAATCATTTCAAATTGGTTTCTTGAACATGACAATGAGTTCACTGTATTAAAATGGCCCCCACAGTCACCAGATCTCAACCCAATAGAGCATCTTTGGGATGTGTTGGAATGGGAGCTTCGTGCTCTGGATATCATCCCACAAATCTCCATCAACTGCAAGATGCTCTCCTATCAATATGGGCCAACATTTCTGAATCAATGCCACGTAGAATTAAGGCAGTTCTGAAGGCGAAAGTGGGTCAAACACAGTATTAGTATGGTGTTCCTAATAATCCTTTAGGTGCGTGTATTTGAGAGCTCTCGCTTTCTGGGCCTGGTGTCTATAAAAGCTTTTATTTGACTAACGAGGAAATTTTCAGCTCTGAAACTGAAACTGAAACAGGATATTCTTATATTACCATTACCTTTTATATATCAAAGGCTAAAGGGAAAGATGAGTTAACTCGCGATGCAAATGTAAATTTATCATTAGTGAAACCATACTCAGAGCATGAAGATTAGACATGTATCAAAGGTCAGATGTTTTTCAAAGAACTAGTTAATGTCTCATATGCCTAAGCTTAAACATTCAGAATAAGCAGTGATTTCTCTCATTTGAAGAATACAAACAAAGGGAGTTTTTACACTGGCAGTTTAATCCAGAACAGGGCACAGTTTGTTAAAAATTGGTAATGTGAAAGCTGTTCTAATTATTTGTTAATTTCTTAGTTACTGTTTAATAACATTAAAATCAAAATAACTTTTTTAATGGACCTAAGATAAAACTAACAATGATCAGTATTTCTTAACATTAACAAAAACATTATACTTTCTGTAACAAATGCATTAAGTAATGAGACCTTATATTAATTTGTTACCTGTTGTTCTTTATAGCCTAATTCTTTTGCACTTTAATCTGTTTGAAAAAATCTGTTTTTACAGCTCTGAAAAAAATCAAGAGACCACTTAATATTGATTCCTCATTGATTTCTCAATGTTGAGTGGTCTCTCAAATTTTTTTCCAGAGCTGTATATATTTTTGGTGCATTATTGTATTTCAACATTCAGTTATTTTTGTTATTACAAAAATAGTTCTTAAAGCTGTTATGCTATGGCAACACTTTTTTTTGCAACTTATTTCAATACCATGATAATATCGTATATCGTGATAAAACTTCAGCAATTAATCGCAACATGAAAAATTGATATCGGCACACACCTACCTGGAGGAGTTCCAAATGAGTAGAAATATAGGGTGGCACCTTTAAGAGATACGCGTTCCCTATTGAACTGGCGGTATTTTGTGTGTGTGTGCACGCTAAACTGTGCCGCAATTCACGTGAACAGTGTGAGAAACACGCACTCGAGAGTGCTCTTGTTCAGAAAAGTAACCTGCATATTCGTTTTAGCCGATTGTAATGTATTTAGTTCAATAAAACGCATGTACTGCGGTGAGGGTGTTAATGATTTTACCACGGACATGAGCAAGAGCCCGTTACAGTGCATCACGCTCGGACTGCAGAGAATGTGCTGTGTAAAAACACACTTTTCACTGGACTTGGAGTCTAATAAAAGTTAAGCAAAAAAATAGGGTAGCTTATGTAGGCTATAACTGCATTGTTTCACTTGTTTCAGAGTAATGTTATTGTTAACCATTTTCTTTCCCTATTAATGTTTGCTGTTGCATCCTTTACGTCTATGGCATATATCTCAATTTCTCCAACTATGGGCCATGGATCAAACAAAACACGCTGCGTTAATAAAAATTAATTTCACTATTTATGAGGACATGATTTGGTTTATCAACTATTGTATGCGACTGAACGGTAGCAGTAGCAAGCAAAACGGTTTTGCATGTCAGACTAGTGTTTACATAGAAAACAATGGATTAGTAGCGCATTTTAACGAAGAAGTGCCCTTTGTGTTTTACAATAAACAAACAGACACCAATAGTGCTCAGCTAAACACATGTATTTAAACACACACCATACATCGCATGCTTCATTGATAAATTAACTATACACGATTGTGTTGTTTCCTGATGTTTACTTATGCAACAATGTCCAACAAAGTTAGACATAGACATTTGAAGCAGTTTTACTCACCGCCTGCTTCCAAAGCATGACCGTGAACCTTTATCGTTGTAACCGCTCAATCAAAAACATTTCTACAATTAAATACATTTCTTTAGTGACATTGTTGATTTGGTGACAGCAATGAGTGCAGCGGTCTGGTTGGATGAGCACCCTTCCGGGAGAAGAGCCCGTACAAAGAAATTCCGCCCCATCTATGTCACGCAGATCCGTACTCAAAAAAAACTTTACGAAACTTGCGAGAATCTGGATTCTTTTTGACACTTTTTGGTGATACTGACAACAAACAGCAATAGCAAAATAAAACCTGAACATAGCAACTGTGAAGTACTAGTTGCTGAAGCTAGATAAAGTGTAGTGAATTGTACAATTATTTGTTTATATCAGGGTTATATAATCCCCTTAAATCTGACCCTGGAGTGCAACTGCCCTGCAGAGTTTAGCTCCAACCCTAATCAAACACACCTGAACAGGCTTGTCAAGGCGGAAACCAGCGAACGTTTAACACTTTATTAAAGAAATAAACACCAAAATAAAAGTAAAGCAGGCAGCTCCTCACAGACGTACACACATAATAAAACACAGAAAAACACAAAATAAAGTCCAAGCCTGGTCCCCTCTCGTCCTCCACTGTTGTCGCACTGCCTTTATATGCATCCGAAGCTTGTCTGCGAGAGATATTCAATAAAATGAACAATAAAAAAGAGGTCAGTACACCTACACCCTAGACTATATATAGATATAGACTAGTCTGTGAAAATTAAACCGTGATAAGATTATTTAAATACAAATCCTGCATGACTCTGTGTGAATTAATGGTTACTGGAGCATGCACAACACTCGCAGTATTTTTAGCCTCTGCCACCTCCCTATGAATATAATCACATGAACTTCATCTCCAGAGCTGCTCTGAGGGTCACTTCATCAGCAGTCTACCGTTTATCATCATACCATAAACACACAGAAACTCAAAGGTCAAGGCAACCCATCAAAATTAAAGTTTGGTTTAACTTGACAGAAATATACTTTCACTTGTCTAAGATGACAACTGAGACTTTTGACCCAATACCAGCTGACAAACAGCACATAACAGGTTTAACCAGAGAGAAAGAAGCAGGTCTACATCATTTACCATGTTCAAGAAAAAAGAAGATATTGTGGAGAGCAGTGATGATGGAGGAAAGTGATAATGATGTTTAAAGTGTGAGTACCAAGCAGCATCTCCAGGTGCTCCCAAACAACCCAAAAAAGTGATGTACACTATATGCCTTTCTCCACTGAATTTAACTAACATTAACAAAGATAAATACATGCTTTATAACTGCAGTTCATTATTAGTTTATGTTCATTATTAGTTATTAACTAATGTAGTTAACTAATGTTAACTACTGACCATTATTCCAAAGTGTTACCTGCCTTTCTTCACTGAAGTTCTGATTTGTTTGAAGTCTTTCTAAGGACACTGATTTTTAGAAGGCAGCTGTGTGACTCTGCGAGGGTAAACGGGAACATGGTTTGTGTAACATTAGCAACACATTATTAGCTATAATTTAGTCAAGGCAAACGCTAATCATATTAATTACTTTAAGTCAGTATATTATTTTGACCCAGAAAATGCAATATTGATTGCTTCCTTCCACAAAATCTGATCATACATTGAAAAAAGTCCTGACTGAGGACACCTTGTGAGTTATGTTACTTGTAAATCACCGGATCAGTCAAAGGAACAGATTGCTCATTAGTATCAGGCCACAATCCACACCGATGATTTCATATTGAATAAAGTCTCACAATAAACATGTCATTTGACTTCCAGAAAGCTCTTATCAATGGGTGCACTTTGTGCTGTGAGTAAACCTGTGTAAAACTCTAGGCAAGTTCTGTGTTATCTTGCAAGTATTCTTCTCTATATGGTTTTACCAGCACCCCCAATGACGCTTAGCGTGGCATTAACTTTTACCCACCCATTACTGGCAGCTGATAGACTGGATCTTCGCCAACCAAGTCATTGCAAACGTGCGGCTGCCCATGTAGGCACTTGAACTCAGACCCACATAAAGGAAAGCACTGCAAAGAAAAAAAATCATTCATTTGTGAAAATGAAACCTACATTTTTTTGTTTTTCTCATCAAACCAAGTAAAAAACATTTTACAAATGTTAACAGATTCAGTAAAAAGCAATGCAAGATTCTTTACATCACATTACATGTAGAATGGTGTCAGATGCGGTCATGCATAATAATGTGTTGTCGGAATTCGTTACATAACAGATATTTGAGTCTGGTAATTGCTTAGGTACTACGTGCCACTATTCAGGGGTGCTATTTCCCATATAACAATGTAACTGTGGTGGTTCCGAACAGGAACAGGAGGCATAGCCAATGGTGGCTAAGGGCGGAAACTGGGCACATAGGAAACTCTGGGCTGGGCGGAGCCAGAAGAGGAGGGAGACCTGTCTCGTGCACCTGGTCAGACATGACCTTGCCCTCAGGCTCCTATCAACGAGACCAATGTGACCTGTGACCTATGTTGGCAAAAGAAGTTGGAATACGCACAAGATAATTTCGAGCTACAAGCAAAACAAGTAAACAATGCAGATTTGAGGTTTACACTAGCATGAGGTCATTAAGCACTTGCCTAGGATCCCAATGCTCCAACTTTAATTATACATCTAAAAGTATATTTATTTGTTCCTTCTCAGAGGGGAGTACCTTTCCTTTGTCTATGAAAATGATCTCATTCGCCCTGACTGATCTGACACGTGCGCACAAAGACGTGCCTCTTACAGCACACAATCCTGATACACAGAGAATTACAGCATTTCAAAATATATGTCCTGGCGAGTATTCACACAAACATTATCAGTTACGTGAACATTTCGGTCCCTCGCCCTCATTGAGCTCTTTCAAGAGCTCCTCTTGTTAGGCCTGCTGGACCGCCATGGTGTATAGGCAACTACCAGCGCACCCGTCCGCCTTATAAGCCCTGCCCACCAGAGTGAAGTGTCCCTGCATGGCTTGGTGGGCAGGACTGGGAGTTAAAGGGACGACTTCGCTTCAGGTGACAAATAGCTTGCTAGTGCCTCCTCGACGTGAGGCAGTGCCCCATAGCCAGACTCAGACGTGCTGATGACACAACCGAAATCCAAGACTGGCGGATTCGATAGGCGCTGAGAATGTTTTTTGGGGGAAAACGGCATGCCCCAGTGTGGTGGCTGAGCCCGCTTTTTGAAAAAACGTCCGTCCAGCTTGCTCACAGGCTGGACTTCAACCTTTTCCTGTGGCCAATCAATGCTTATACTTGGCCAAAGCACGAGTCAACACATCCACTAGCTCTTTTTGAGCGGGAGAGTGTAGAGGTGAATCAACCTGCACTTCATCCGCCTCAATGCTGACCCGATCTGATCCCTCAGAATCTGACAGCTGCAATATTGGATTATCCAACTCGTGGGAAGACTTGCGCATGAGGCGGGAGAGCTATTGAATCTCTGGATGAGGAGTGCATGCCCACATCCTGTCACAAGATCCATTTGAGAGCCCCATGATCGGTGCCGCCGCGCTGCCTCAACAGACGCGGGACCCGATCCCTGGGGCTCATGAGCCTGGCCGGTCTCTGGGATATAAACACGGCCAGTCGTGAGCGCAGTACTCTAGCTTTTCACATTCGCTGCAGGCGACCCCCTCGAAAGTCACCTGAGCGTTCTGCACGTCGAGACACTGCACACACATAGCCGGTGTGTATCTGCGCCCGTAATGAAAAGCAGGCACGGGTGCACATACCATCTAAAATACTCGCTTGCCATGCCTTGCTTTCGCTTATTTTAGGGACAGACAAACAATAAATAGACAAACACTATTGCTTTCAACACAGAGCACCTCCCTGAAGAGCAAAAGCTGTCTCTACTATGTGCCAGCATTCTCTTATAGCTTCCAGGTATGCCGTTGCATACTACATCATTACACAGCACCAATCAGGATTGATGACATATTTCATTCATGCTTCAGATGCGCCACGCTGGGGGCGTTCCCCAGAGTGTCATCACGACGACGCAGTGTGAGTTCCCTCGATAAAGGGAACTCCATCAGGGCATAATGGAGACCTAAACCTTGGGAGAAACCAGGCTCTGTCGGGGTCCCAGTTCTCCTCTGGCACCTTACTGGTCAGAAATCATATTAGATCGGAATATTCAAAATGTCAAGGTATCACGCAAGAGATGGGTTTATTGAGGATGATGCGTCAATTACACAAAAATATGAATATTAGAAGGAACAGTCATCACACTGAAGGCAGGTTTATTTAGGATGATGTGTTGAGTCAACAATAATTGAATAGGAATATTCAAAAGATCAGAGTCACAAAAGTGTATAACTCAATTTGTCTCAAAATTGACTATGTTCAATTCAAATTGATGTACCTCAGTAATTTTTTGTCTGGGTAGGGGACCTGCTACTGTCAATACATACGCGACACACTGCTGTGAGCAAGTAAGACATGCTGCTGCTGTACAATATAACATACAATAATTACCCATAGCAGATCTATAGACGTGAAGCTGGGGATGGTGGAGCACACTGGAACTGCTACAGCAAATGATGACCAAGCTAGTAATACAGCAGGAACAAATCAGCTGTGTCATATAGAGAAATGTGTGATTGCAAGCAGATGGAGTAAATTACTTATCAGCCATCTAAAATTTCACGACAGAACTTTGCATTTACACTGGAAAACATTATTTTCAATTTGACCAATATACAAAACTGCACTCTAAATAAATGACACGGTCACTTACAATGTTTTATGCATGATATTCCCCCCCAAAACACAATAGCATTAAGCTGTGAACGTAAATCACAGCACAAACATGCCTGCTTCTATAGACTGCTTCTATAGATATTAGTCATTCCAAATGAATAATTGATGCTGTTGGTGGGTCTTTATTTTACAATGGATTTTACAAGGTCAGATGTCCTAAATGAGTTCGCCAAGTGAGATTCATTGCCAAGTTCCAGTGGGATTTGCACAATGACAATTGGGTCCTTTATTCCAGTGATGTCAGTTCCCATTCACAAAGACAAAGCATATCACACGGTCAGATCACGCTGCTAACACTGAGCCATTGACAACAGTTTCGTCTTCTACAGATTATTTGATTACATATGTGGTTACCCTTTATTTTGACGGTCCGCTTTAGGCATTCTGTTGACGTACTTGCAAAGCTACTTTGGTCAGTATAATGGCTGTTGGGGAGCATCACGATAAAGTGTCAGCCGACATTAAGCAGTCTACTAATTATCTGACATGCATTGTAAGTGAAACGTTACCTATAGTCAACAGAATGTCAAAGGGAACCATCAAAATTAAGTTACCAGGTTTCCACTCCACATTTCCATCTTCTGTGTTTTTAGACTGTGTTTAATTTTGATTTCTTTGTCAGTTAATTGAATTGATATGATTGTCATAAAACATACTACAACTTGACATTACAGCTTCCATTTGTTTAACAAAATTCAAATGTTTCAAATAATTTAAATCTATTATCTGTTTCAAATAAATATAAATGCAATAAAATACAATGAGCAATTTCTCACTGGTGATTTCTCTTGTGTGGACGGGAATAGGCATTTAGGTAAAATGCTGCAGATGTGTGCATGTCAATGAGCCTTTGGACCTGAACTTGGGAGCGGCTCTTTCTTTGTCTTTATGACATTCTTCAGTTCTTCATTTGTGTTAACAGGGTCAAATATGTTGTGCTTGGGGAAAGAGCTGTAAAAGAATTTCCAATACCAATGTTGTAATACATTACGCATTATTAACATAAGGCATCAGTCGTGTGATACGTTTGTACTGTGGCCAACACAAATACTTTTCTAACAAATCACTAACAATTGTAACCAAGGGCCCTTTCTTCTCAACTTTGTCTTGCTGGGTTATAAATGCCAATAACATCAATAACACATGCCTATTCTCCTCTTTGTTCTTCCATGCCTCAAATGTGGAAAAGCACAGGAAAGACCCTGCTGTGAAGAATATGCTGGGAAAATATGTTTCCATGTCCCAAAGAAGTCAGGCTGCACGATACAGTCATGAACACTGCAACCGTGTGCGTCTAGATCCTCTGTCTTACTAACACATACAGGTTTTTCAACCATGGGAGTTTTATTACCCAGGTTTTGTCTGTTTGTTTGTTTGTTTGTTTGTTTGTTTGTTTGTTTGTTTGTTTGTTTGTTTAAGAGTTATTAGCATTAACTAAAACCATTATACTATATTTATCGTACTGTGTTTGACCCCCTTTCTTCTTCAGAACTGCCTTAATTATACGTGGTATCGATTCAACAAGGTGCTGAAAGCATTTTTTAGAAATGTTGGCCCATATTGATAGGAGAGCATCTTGCATTTGATGGAGATTTGTGTGAACAAATAGAAATGTGACCCTAGAAATGTGTGAAAATGTGTTATGTGTGAAAATCCCAGTAACTGAGCAGATTGTGAAATACTCCTGGAATAGACCGGCCCGGAATAGACCGGAATACCCTCGGAACAGACTGGCCCGTCTGGCACCAACAATCATGCCACGCTCAAAATCACTTAAATCACCTTTCTTTCCCATTCTGACAATACTGAGGTGCAAATAGTATCTGTCAAAAAAAAGTATAAATTGCATGTAATTACTATTTACACATATGAACTGCTACTTTTACATGGTGTCAATAAAATATATCACTATTTTCACTCAGTATTTTATTTCACTTGGTAAATAGCATCTACAGCTATTTGCTTAGTGTAAATATTAAATACACCATGAGCCTCATTCATGAAAAGCAATGAAAATAATTTTTGGTTTGCACTTTATTTCACTGTACTGCATACATACTTACCTAAGAAAGTACGGGGTAATATAAGGTAACTAACTACATGGGTTAAAGTTAATTTTAGGGGTAGGTCCGGGTTAGTACCTAGATATTTTTTACAGTTGCTCAGGCAGGAAGGCAAGGTCAGGTAAGGACATTACCTGAAGGAGCTTTCACAATACATGCCTAGCCTAGCAGCTTAAAATAACGGTGAACAGACAAGGAGTGAATGAACAAGAGGAACTTAAATACAAACACAGATGAATGAATAAATGAAGAGCACAAGTGATACCGAAGAAGATAAACTAAACACAGCTGAACAGAACTAGACTAACGAGAGTAACTGGTTACAAACAAGTGGCGGGAAACTGAGACAAAAGAACATGTGACATATGCAACAAACACAACAGAAAAACACAAATATGTAACAATATTACCCAGTTATAATAATTACTATAATAAGTACATAGTATGAACATGGGGAACAGAACTGTAAAATAAGGTGCTCATATTTTTTGTGATACATGAAAGTGTTCATATTTTCACAACGTTGGTTGATACAAGGGGGAAACAAATCTACACCTGCTTCCAGCCACGTGCAAAACATCTGAAAGTTTTGTGTTTCTTTTAGGAAAACTGATTCATGGGTGGGGATTATGCTAATTGTGAATAACGTTCTGCCTATTAACGCATAACTCGGATTGAGTCACTACTAAATCAAAATGGACAAATCTTATTTTTTATGGAATATTGAAGTTTAATATTATACATTTTATATCTGTGCACATTATTATATTTTTATAATTCATCTGCGCTTAATCTTAAATGAGAATAACTATAAGGACAGAATAACGACATTCAGTGTTGTGAGACCAGCTTATTCGAGTCTGAGTCGAGACCGAGACCAGAGAAAATCCACAAACCACATTAGAACTTTTTTTTTAGTTACGGAGGGCGTGCACAGAATGACTGCAGAAAAATTGTTGCCTTTTTAAAGCAAAAGTGTGAATGTGTCAGAGGGAGAGAGTGCGGTCTCAGTGTTGAGACTGTCATCTGTCGTCATATCTGTATTTATTTTATTATTTAATTAAACAAGATTTGGTGTTCTCTGTGACATTTTTGTCCTACTTTGCAAACAATATTAAAATGACAAAGTTAAGACAAATAATGTAGTCATGTGACTTTGTGGAAAGTGTAAAACAGAATCGAGAGCGGCGGGTCACAGGTGAACCTGCGGGAGTCTTTGCACTAAAGTTAATGTCAAGACATGTGCAGCTGCATACAAGAAAATAACCAATAAGTGGACGTGTCAATCAAACATCAATTTAAAGAATTACTAACATACAGTAATAATCATGATATATTTGTAATGGGACTCGAGTGGACTCTGGAATAAGTCCAATTCCTAATATGTTCGAGTAAGAGTCAATACCGAATCCAAATGCACACGAGTCCATGACAAGACCAAAACCATTACAATATGTCCAAGACCGAGTCTGAGTCTTGAGTACTACAACACCGGCGACATCTCTCTTCTCTGATGATGAGGGCGGGGCAACCTGTCACTCACATGAGATCCACCAATAGCAAACCACAATCAGTTCCCCATGGACAAACTCAAGCCCTGCCCTACTTAGGCTAACTTTAACATATATACTTTAACTAATCAAATCTGAGGATAATGAAGTGTTTGTGTATCAGAAAGTGTCTGGATCAGTTTACCTGTATATTTCTGAAAGTGGCATGAATGTGGCCCATTGTGGTAAACTACCACTGTGAATTTCTGTCAAGCTGTACATTTCTAGAGGATCCATGAAGAGTATAAGGGCACACTTATATTGATGATGATTTGGTTATGACCGGCTGGAAAGACATGCTGTCTGATCTACTCAGCTGTGGATTTAAGAAGACAGTGGCACTGGTTTGTGGTTTCAATGGTGTTTTCCACCCTCTAGTGGTCACTTTTTTGCATTTGTCAACTGCTTCTTGGGTGAGATAAATCTAATTTCTGGTTTACTACTCAACTTGTGAAGATTGGGTTCATATGTCAAATATCAATGTCAGATGGACTGACTGACATGTGTCAACCCTTTTTCATCATTAATCATTTTCATCATAATATCATAAACATATTAGCCTACTTGAAAGGTTAGAGACAGAACATTTAAATTACAGTTACTGATTATGTGATATAAAAGTTAGTAGAGAACAATTTATTTTAAAAGGGGCTCAGGTTGTTCCCACAGTGCATGTTTTTCACTATATAAAAGATAAAAAAGAGACTTTATGACATGAAACTGATCAATGCTACCTTGTGACTTTTAGTAATTAATTCATATAAATGTTATAATTTATTAATTCAAATAAATCTTTTGCACTACTTTATCTCTGTCTGATTCAAAGCGGGCAGAATGCTAGATCTAACAAGCCATACACTGTAAAAAAAAAATCCAGGCCCCAATTGAACATTTTCTTGTGACTGATCACATCAAAATTTTTCAGTTGGCCAAATTGAATTTCTGTGAATTGATGCAATTTATTTCACAAAAAATTAAATTTGGCCAACTGAAAAATTTAGATGTGATCAGTCACAAGAAAATGTTCAATTGGGGCCTGAATTTGTTTTTCAGTGTAACTAATTGTCAAATTTATGATAATCCACGGCTATTAAGCGATTTTCCTCTGCTTTGTCTCGGGCAGTTTTTTGCCTCCATGTCATGCATTAAAATCGTTTTTAACTTAATTTAAAAAAGAATTAACCCTTACTTATAATATTTTGGGTATAGCTTATTGGACGGACTTCAGACAAAATCTTTTTTTTTTTGGGGGGGGGGGGGGTGTTATTATGGACTTATGAAGATTGATATGCTGACTATGTGAGACTCAAACACCTATTTTTTATTCAGAAAGCAAAAATAAGGCGATTGTTGCAGTTGTTGGTATTTTTATAAAGTAAGATGAATTTCTGATATATTGTAATATAAATTAACTCTTTCCCTGCCAGCTTTTTTTTTATTTTTTTAAAGGTGCCAGCCACCAGGGTTTTTTTGAAAAAGAAAGATCTGACGCTCTTCTTTAAAAACATTTTACTCTAGGTTCTCGCATTCCTTTTTTATCAACAATTGAATATGTGTAAGTTTCATAAATAAAGCAACATTTTGAACAAAAAGCTGAAAAAAATCACGTTTTTGTCAAAAACTGCATATAATCAAAAACTTTTGTCAAAAACTGCATATAATGAAATATTATCCTAGCAAGATAATATTTAAGGGTGCAGGGTGTGAATTTTAGCAGCATCTAGTGGCGAGGTTGTGAATTACAATCACCCACCACTCACCCCTCCCTTTCGATGCACATAGAGAATCTACGGTGGCCGACAGAGGACAAAGATGTCGTCATCGGAGAGAGCAGATAATGACTAGCGCTTTGTAGAGCAGTTTTGTCACTTTAGGGCTACCATAGAAACATGATGCCACAAAATGGCGACTTTACTGTAAGGAGACCTTGGGTGTAGATAGAAATGGTTAATTTTAAGGTAATAAAAACACAACAGTACATTATGTAAGGTCTATATAAGCCACTGAAAACCTAGTTATGTATATTATATTGCATTTCTGTCAAAAGAGCCTCATAAATACTACACACTGCACCTTTAAGTGCTTAGTTTTATTATCAAAACTGTAGTTTTTAAAATATATAATGCAATACAATACAATGTTGAGTCCTACTTTATATTAGGGGGCCTTAACTACAAATTACTTATTGTGTTTATATTTTATTGCAAATATTTGCTGATATTAAGGTGGGATACGGGTAAAGTTAGGGACAGGTGTGGTCGTATGAGTAAGTTTAGGGTAGGGTTAGGTGTAAGGGAAGTGTCAACAGTGTAATTATAAATGTAACTACAGAAATTAATTACAGATGTAATTACATGCAGGTAGTTTTTATTTTATTTAAAGGGGTACTTCAGCGCTGGGAAGATGAATCTGTATTTAAACTGGGTCATTAATGTAGTAGAAATGTGAAATTATTTTTGAATTTGGCTTTCTAAAGACAATTAGACAAGAAAATGTATTTTTGTCTCATGGGGATGAAATACTACAATTCCCAGAATGCTTAGCTGCCCTTTGAGGCCACTCCCAAAGCCACCACTACTGAATCACTGATCACTTTCCCACCACCGCGTTCATCTTCATAAAATCAGTTCAGTTAGAGAACGGACTCTACAATTTAAAACTGAACTTGTCTGTTCAATATTTTGTTGTTTAGCCGCTGAGTGAGAGTCACAAACGCAGCAGGAGTAAGATTACACTCATCGTGAATGAGCTGAGGTAAGAGCTCTCAGTAGTTCTCAGAGCGTGTTCAGTCTGGTGCGTTTTCAGTTCATGCCTGGGGGGAGCATGATCATTCGAAGATACTCCAGGGTTTCTACTGATAGAAAGCCATATGCTAATCGCTGATGTAACCCTTTAAATACAATGTAAAAACATGTATGTACACAATAAGTGTACACAAATTGTTAATTTAAAGGTAACATAGTAGTTAACCTAATATAAAGTGGGTCCCAATGTGAATTGAGAGATGTATCATATCATATCTCATACATACAACTTGACTTTTGACATTGAATCTGAACATTTTTTAAGGATAATCAAGTAAACTTGAGTTGCTGCAGTCCAGTGAATGTTCATCTTGAAATACTAAGAGTCAAAGTTATTCTTACATTTATTTTATAAAACTCATTAAAGATTTCACAGCAAAAAGACAAAAAAAATCATAATCATCATGAAGGACCACATGCACTGCCATAAAGTCCATTGAGGCTGATTCTTTCCAAGCCCATCCTATTCTTAAAAAGAACATCATGACATTTCAATAAAGATTTGTCATGGCAAAAATGTATGCCACACATACCTGAAGTCCTATTTTAACAATGTCCCACTTTCCAAAGACACAAAGGCCAAAGATCATCCCAGCAGTGGTTCCCATTGTTCCTCGCCATGAGGATGATTTTACTGCTACAGCTGCAGCTCCTCCCATGGACACACCAGCCGCTCCAGCCGCCCCCAACAAAGCCCCCGCTGTACCACCTACTCCCAGCATCATCTGGGACCCTTGAATTATCATCAAAACAACCACCCCAATTACAGACGCCCCCAAAATCACCTTTCCTCCAGCATCTCGTGCCATTGGACCACCGACTGTTGCACCTAAACCAACCTGACACATTTCTGACACAAAGAATCCTGCAGAAATTGCCTGCACGGAGGATGTGTGGGTCATCCAAATGCTAACGTTCTCCTTGCTTATGTTTAGTCCTGCCCTGCGCATTTTTACAGACATGCCTGCCACCTCCTGCCCGGCATGAACAGTCAGCACAGCAATGGCAAATGTGGCAAACATTGCCATGCATCCCGTTAACATCTAAAAGTTCAAACTCCGTGACCTCATGAGCCAAAACGACATGGTCAACACCAAAATTAACAGGATAACAAAAACAAATCTGTGATCTCCAAACCCAAAGATGCCTAAGCCAGTGGTCACAAAAGCAGTCACAGTCATCGGAATGCCAGATAACGCAAGAAATTCCATGTATTTGTCCACCGCTTTGAGCACCCGTTGGCGAGATGTCCTCTGTTCAATGCCCTTCCTTTGCTGTCTCTTTATTTCTTCTATTTCTCTTTGTTGCGCCTCCCAAGCAGCTAGACCACCCTCTTTCGTTTTCTCCATCTTGCAGGCAATAATCCGCTGTTCCATTTCCATTTCTACCCGCTGTCTTAGATCTACTTCCAAGGCAAGTAGTCTCGCTTGTTCTTTCTTGCTAAGTTCAGTAAAAAATCCACAGAATTCCTGTTCCATGCAAGTAAACTTCACAAGGATGTACATTAATAGTTTCAAGACTGTGAAAATACCCAATGGCCAAAGCAGGCTGTTGATCCCGTAGCTCATGCTCAGTTTTTCAATGACAGCCCCTAGTACTGCACCGCTTGAAGTTGTGGCGAGGGCCGCGGCCAGTCCTGCCGCCGCCCATCCCTCACTCTTCCTCACTCTTAAAAGAAACAAGGCCACAGAAGCAGCTACGACCCCTGTAACCACTGCTGTCATTGATGTGATAAGTCCAGTAGTTCCTAGAAGCGAGCCCAGTCCCAAAGCCCCAACACTCTTAATACCAGATATGACTGGTTTCAGTTGGGTTCCTGAGATGATCCCAGTCATAATCTGATTCACTGGTGCCCCCATGGCTCCCAGTGTACTTCCAGCCACTGCTCCAAGCACAAAGCTAATGGAATACTCCATTACTCGGCTCTTGGTCCCTAGAAAAAAAGTTAAGAAACAGCTGTTACAAGTTATTATTACACGGCTCTGAGGAATACTTGATTATAATTGGTCAATTGTGCCATTCAGAGGTATATTACGATCATAAATCCCGATAACAACCGGTAAAAACTGATAACACAATCTCATCCTGGTAACTATTACTGAAGCCAGCACTATACTCTTTCTTGTTTGGAATGTTTCTTCTTTGTAGAAGTTTTGCATTTGGTAAGCTAAAAAAAAATTGGAACTTACATAAGTATTTTGTGTAAAGTTATTTAATTATGTCATGCGGTATCGCAGAATCATTCTGTTGTTTCATACAAACACAGCTGCAGCCATTTTGTGACGACTGAGTTGTACAAACAGGAATGATTTTAAATCAAAATCACAAATCAATATATCTTATCCCCATAATTAGGCTACTGTATCTATGTGGTGAAATACTGTGTAACTAGTGGTATGACTGTACCTTATCCCTTAAAACCCAGTCTAGTTTGAATTTGCTTCTTGCTAGCAACTGCTTTCTCCGTGGAAGATTTGCGTTTAAATAGCTGATCAAATATTTCAACTTAAGTCAATATTTCATGTCTAACTATTTACTTATGTGGCAAGTAGCTGTGTAATGTAAGGGATAATGTACACCCAGCCGGTTGTTATCTCAGAATAAACCCTGACAGAGTGATCAGGATCCCGACACGAAGCGGATTCCAGCAATATGCTATTTCCTAGATAACAACCAGCAAAGTTGAACTACAAGTTATCTTGACCGGTTCTACTTATTTGCTAAAAGGTCCCGTATTTCGCGTGTTTTCGAAGCTTTGATTATGTTTACAGTGTGCAATATAACATGAGTTCATGTTTCGCGTGTAAAAAAACACAGTATTTTTCACACAATTGACTTATCTGTACAGCGCTGTTTCCTCTGTCCTAAAAACGGCCTGATGATTTCCTTGTTCTATGAAGTCCCTCCTTCAGAAACACGTAACGAGTTCTGATTAGGCCAGCGCTTCCTGTGTTGTGATTGGACAGCAGCTTAGCCCACGTTGCCGCCAAGGTCCCGCCTCTTACCATAACGGGTAGATACGCGCGCTCAATGTTATTGCAAAAATGTCTATATTGCCTTATCAATTTGAGCCGGAATCAGACCCAGAGAATATCGAAGAGGATCGATTACAACCTGCTCAGGAAAGACTTTTGCTGGATGTTTCAGAATGGTAAGCTGTCTATTCAGTAGTTTAAACTGATCATTACAAACACCAACAATCGATGGTGTCTGAATGAATTACTACACTTTTATATACTACGTTTTTTGGATTAGTCTCAATTACCATCTAACGTTAGTTAACAAAGCTAAACAGCGTTGCACTTTGTGTCATGAGTTACATAAACTGTTAAACGGACCGACTTAAATAATAAAATACACTTACCGGTTGTGCACCATAAACAACAAAGAGGGAACTGCGTCATCTTTTAAGAATAATCGTTCTGTGAATCCGGCATTTAACTGATTGAGATTGAGGAAGCAGTCCTCAGCAAAATGTGCTGCACATAGTTTTAAATTGTGATTATAATTTTCCAGAACCGAGTTAACCATAAACTGTAGCCATTGATCTCCTCGTACAGCGTCCGTGGGAAGGCCAAACAAAGGTGATTTGACTCCGGGATGAAAATAACAGCGTTTCAATGGCATGGCGACAAACACACTCTACAAAAACGACGCTTTTTATTCTCGACGTACGAGAGCAAAAGGACAACGCCCCCGAATTTGCGTGTTCTTGTGGGGGCGGAGGGTTCGTCAACAAACGGTTTTAGTTGCGTCATTAAAGCAGGAAGTGCAGCGGTGTCGTCCAAACTGACGGTTCGCTGAGGCTTTGAAAGGGAACTTCTGTTAAATAAAATATCTCGCTTGGCATTGAACTTTGAGCTTTATAATTTTACAGGTATTATTTATGCTCTAACAGCAACATTACACACTAACTAAAGTTTGAAAGATGGAATCGCAAAGAATGGGACCTTTAACGGGTCACTCCACTGTCATTGAGTGTCTGGTGCAATCTTGTAACTGAAACACTTAACCACCACAGGTTACAATGGAAGAAGACTTCAAGGTTTTTACCAAAAAATGAAAAATTGGCCATGATTTACTCACCCTCAAGTCATCCTAGGTGTACATGACATTCTTCTTCCAGACAAATACAATCAGAGTTATATTTAAATATAACTTTAAATATAAAAAAGTCCTGGCTAATCCAAGCTTTTTAATGGCAGGAGTTTTATCTCTGTCCATAAAAGCCCATACAAACTGCATCTGTCCATCAAATAGCATGCTCCACAGAAGCCTAGGGGGTTAATAAAAGCCTTCTGATACAAATTGATGAGTTTGTGAAAGAAAAATATCCATATTTCAAACTTTATAAATGAAAGTTTTGGCCGATTTCCTTCCGTATTCAATTTATGGGAAAAGTGTTGAAAGTGCCTCTGGTCGCCAGATGAATTGAGAGAAGGCACTTTCAACACTTTTACCAGCCAAGGTGATCGGCCAGAGCTTTACGTTTTTTAATATGGACTTTTTTCTTACACAAATGCATCGATTCACTTAAGAAGTCCCCAGAGAGCCACAGGCTGCATTTTTTTATGTAGTTCAAAAACAGAGCTACAACTAACTGCAATTATAATGCTTTGGTTTGCCAGGACTTTTTAAATATAACTCTGACTTTATTTATCTGAAAAAAAGATTGTTATATATATATATATATATATATATATATATATATATATATATATATATATATATATATATATATATATATATATATATATATATATACTTAGGATGACTTGAGTGTGAGTAAATCATGGGCTAATTTTCATTTGTGAGTGAACTATGCCTTTCAGCATTAATTTCAACAAATACGATAAAATATATATATATATATATATATATATATATATTTTTTTCAGCAATAGATAAAGGCTTAAAACAGTTTGGAACTGTTTTTCTTTGTGGAAGCTTTGCAGAAGACCTAATAAAATATTTAAACTCAAGACAATATTATTTTATATAATTAAATATTAATTGGATATATGTCTAATTTACTTGAGACAAGTATTTGTGTAATAAGCAGGATTATACACCCTGCCGGTTGTTATCACAGAATAAACCCCTTCAGGGTAATGCAAGACGCATCCGCTTGTACATTACATTATCCCTTACTTAAGTCAAAACAGATATTTTCTTCCATTCCATACTGTGAAGCACCTCTGACTTTGTGGTTGATTGAACTTACTCTACAAAAGAAAATGCTAGCGGTTGTTGGGTATAACCATTAGTTGTTGATTTTAATCCCCCTGTCTGGCAAAGCCTCAAGCCGGACTCTCATTTGTCCTTCTTTTTGGAGTTGTGTTAAAGCTACACTGTGTAACTTTTTTAGTTTATTCTTAGCTAAAAACACTTAGTTCTTTCAAAAATATATGTGCTCATTAATGTATATTTACTTCTTTCAAGTAATAAAGTATTCTCATAAGTTTATAATATGCCATTGTAAATACATACGGGTGAGGGGTTCGAATGCCGGTCGCCATGTTGCCCCTCCATCTTGAAAGTACATTAGCCAAAGAGGGACATACCCGTAAATTCAAGCTTTGCCTTTCGCATTTTAACGCCCGTTTCACACATACTCCGTCTGCAGTGCGTGTGCGTTGCGTATTTTTTTCCGTACCTATGTTAACAGATGACAGCTTTCACACTGCACGCGGATGCGGTCCGTCAGTCCGTTCCAGGAGCGTTGCGTCTGCAGCAGTGCACGGATAGTTTTTGTACCGAGTCTATTTTTTGCTGCGCTGCGTTGCTGCATTAAAGCGACAGAAGATCGTTCGCATTAAAATGTACTGTAATGTACATGTACTGACGCGAAAATCTAGTAATTTCACCACAGATGAATATCATTTAAAATATACTCTTGTTTCAAAGTCAACACATGGCTTTTTTTCTCAAGTAAAGCAACAAAACGACACCTTACCTGGCATTTAGGTAAAATAATGTGCCATAATGGATAGCACTCGTACTTTCTTGGAGGTGAAAAGCAAAGTTCTTTATGGCCTGCAGGATTTCTTTTAAAAGGGTGTAAAAACGAAAGAAAAGATGAGAGTCGGCTGTTTTTGAATAGACTATTGTAAGTTTCTAATTTAAAATGTTTGTGATTTAAGGCTATAAACTATGCTTAAATGTTTTGCCACTTGTGTGAGCTAAATCTAAAGTATATAAATATGAATAAATGAATTTAATAAAATGTTGTTTAAATGTAGTAGGCTACGTAACCTGACTTCTATTAAAGAGTAAACAAAGAGAATTGGAATTCTGACGAGGCATGTTCAGTAAAAACTTTTGGATTTTAAATAAAAAATAATGAATAAATGCTGTGTTTGTGGTGTGCAACAGTGGATCAGTTGCGGACTGCAAACGCAGTATATGTGAAAACACTACAGGGTGTGGGGCTCCTGCAACGCACACGTAACGCAACACGCACCGCACACGCACTGCAGACGGAGTATGTGTGAAACGGGCGTAACACTCGATGGCACTGTGTCGAATGTGAAGAGGGGGATTTACCATGTTAATCTTGGACTAAATCGGCCACCGTAGGAGTTAAAACGAAATCAGAATTGAGAGGAACAGAAACTATTATTCACTGCATGGTCATATACCTTTTCACCGCTAGATGGGGGAAAATATCACACAGTGTAGCTTTAAATCGGCCTACAAAACCCACTCTAGAATCTTTATTGGGACACAGCAGCATAGCGTCTAATGTTGTAAGATCTCTGGTCAAACAAATGATTGGCGTAAAGCGATGTATGCAGAAAATAAAGCAAATAAATATTGGATATATCATTGTTTAAAAACGTAAACAAGCCTCCACGTCCACATGCGTTAACATACTGAAACATCAGACCTCATTTAATCCAGAATCCAGAATTAATCCAGGTCAAACAAGCGCAAATTTATATCAAAAAGCACTAAAGATGCTTTTTATGGATTTTGAAATGTTATGCTTTCAGGCACTGACACAAGACAGGTTCATCTCAGATTCAACAGACATCACAATGTCAAACACTTTTTTTCCTCTTCTGTTACACATAGGTCTACATCAAGGTATTCGTGATCATATAGTCTGGCAATGAATAGAGTAGGCTATTTGAGATTCTTCGGAATGAAAAGTGTGTTATAAATAAAATCTATTATTTATAATTATTATTATTATTTCAGAATCACTGTGTCATGATACTATCAATATGATGGACAAAAATGTATTGTAGTTGTGAGTACTCCAGAGTCTTATGCAACTATTCTTGCCTCACTAAATGCAGAAAAGTGTCCCTTTTTGGGGTTTTAGAAATGGCCACCCTGCTGGAGGCAGATCTGGCTGTGAGCTTGCAGTTGGATGTAAGAAAGGGGCGGGTTTAAGACTAAATAATCTGAGAAGTCCTGCATACATCAGCAGAGAAAAGTCTGATATTTCATTGGAAGATCCAGTAATGACATTTAGATTAAGAATTACAAGGTCAAAGTAAATAAACAAATAAATAAACTTATGTACAAATGAATGCTTTACAATAATATCAATAGCATGCATTTAGAAAATAGAAAGGGTGAAATATCATTTTATACTACCTTTATGTATTTGTATAAAATTTAATGTTATCAGCTAAATAAAGAGTTCACACTTTAATTTATTTCAAAAGTTCCTTTTTTAAGCATATTATCCAGAGGAAAGAGGGTGGACTGAAACATGTCGAGCCAGTTTCCCCATGTGCCCTACAGCATGGCGGTGTGTATATTGTCAACATGCAGGATGTAGTTAAATATGAATGTGAGTATTGATGTAACATTATGTTCTAACATACATTTTCATACATTCCAATCATATTCTGCCCACTGCACAAAATATACTTTATTTACACTTTAATTATGACATATATTATACAGAATTATCAGTTCAGGGTAATATTTTTGTAAATCAGAAATGCACAAAACATTTTTGTTCTTATTTTTATGATCGTCTTATATTTTCTCTTTGTAGAAGAGTATCTGAAACATACTGTAAAATGTCCTTTAGTATTTTTTCTTTTAAGATTTTTTTGTTGTCAATATTTAGATTTTAGTCCATGTATTTTATTTATATACACGCATAGTAAATATCTAGGAATTAACAAGATGGTGCACAAAAATCAATTTAGAAAGAATTTAACACATCACACCGAGAACATTTCTGCTTTTCCAAAGTATTCATGTACTCTACCGAATGTATATTTCAGAATTGAACAATGGTAAAGAATAACAACGCTACAGATATTATCATATGTCATCTGTTGCCTGTCATAAATATATACCTTAACAGTCTTCAATGATCGCTCTGACCTCTTAGTTTCATGACTCTTTTTCATCACTGTTAAATGTAAATCGGGTTTTGTCTTACCCTGCTGTGATGACACCATGGTGATTCAGGCTAACACGCAAAGTCCTTCCACTTGAGAGTGTAGATATCACTCAGCTTTCCTTAAGTGCACCTCTGCAGCTGAGACAGCAGCTCCTTTGCTGACAGCTCTGTATGTGTGTGGTAATACCAGACAGTTTTGACCTTGTGGTGACATATTTTGACCCGATGAGGAAAACAGCTTAAAAGTAATACTAATACTAATACTAATATATATATATATATATATATATATATATATATATATATATATATATATATATATATATATATATAATGTAAAAATGCAGAAAGCTTGCTGTAATGGGTAGGGTTAGGGGATAGAATATGGAGTTTATAATGTATAAAAAGTATTGTGTCTATAGGAAGTCCCTATAAAACATGGAAGCCCAATATGTGTGTATACGTGTATACAGGTATACGTCGTTTATGAGGACACAAATGTGTATTACAATGTAAACATGGTTTATGAGAACACTTCCTGTGACCTTGTAAACCAAATGGCTTAAAGGGGTACTTCAGTGCTGGGAAGATGAATCTGTATTTAAACTGGGTTATTAATGTAGTAGAAATGTGAAATTATTTTCTAGACTAAGAAATTGTCTGGGGATGAAAGACAACAATTCCCAGAATGCTTCACTGCCCTGTGAGGCCACTCCCAAAGCCACCGCTACTGGATTACTGTGACTGAGTTGGAGAACAGACACTACAATTAAATACTAAACGTGTCTGTTCAATATAATGGTCGAGTCGCCGCATGAGTCTCACAGCACTAACGCTGCTGGAGTCAGATTACATTTAACGTCATAAATGACCTGATGAGCTCTCATGAGAGCTGAGGTAATCGCGACCACATTCGCGGCATACATTCACAACGCATGTTCAACGCGTGTTCAGTCTGGCATGTTTTCAGTTTATGCCTTTAGAAGCTTAACTTTCATAGAAATTCATTTGAGAAGTTACATTGCTCAGCATAGTTCAGTTTCCGTGAATGCCTGCAGCTGAGCTGAGCTGTGAGTGTGATCTCCATCCCCCATGCGCGGGTGTAAAACATGCGGAAATAGCTCCCTCTGCTGGCTGTAGTCTTTACCCTCTGGCCAAAAATTCCTCAGATGCCGCAAATATCGTCAATTTGCGGCATTGGGGGAATATTTCCAGAAATAAAATGCATAAATCTCTTGTCTCAGGGGGATATGAGTGGGGAAGCACAATCATTTGAATATACTCCAGGGTTTCTATAGCCTAGAAATCTAGACGCACCCTAGCAGCAGCAAATCTAATCTGCCCACGAGTGTCGTCTAGGAACTCTCAATACCTTTCTGAGCTGTATTCGCCAAACTCTTGCCGGGCCAATCACATCGTATATAGAGTTGGTTGGCGGGGCCATAATGACGACGGCCAAGTTGTGTTTGCGTGCTTCTAGTAAACACAGAAACTGGCGAACGGCGGTCTGACGAATCAGCTTTGACCGCAACTCTGGAAGACTTGGAGTTAAGCTTTTCTCTGAGAAAAGAACAAAGAGCGGCACTGAAGTCATTCTTAAGAAGGGAAGATGTGTTCAGAGTTTAGCCGACCGGATACGGCGAATGTTTAATCTGTCAACAAGCTCTGTTTCACCTTCGTTGCTCTGGTTGGTGTAGCGCTATCCTATCGCGTGCAGAGGGAGTTTGAAAGACAACCGTTTATCCCGCCCCTCAGATTGAGCTGTCAATGGTGAGTTTCCAGACCAAACTTCTTGATGTGGGTCTGGCTTGTCAGGCTAGGGTTTCTACTGATACAAAGCCATATGCTAATCGCTGAAGTAACCCTTTAAAAACGCAGTACAATTTTTTTACTTTTTTTTTTAAATGCCAAAATGTTTCTGTGGTGAGTAGGGTTAGTGTACTGTATGGGGATAGTATATATGGTTTGTACAGTATAAAAAAACATTATGTCTATGGAGAGTCTCCGTGCACCACATATTCAAGAATGTGTGTGTGTGTGTGTGTGTGTGCGTGCGTGTGTGTCTTCACATTTCTCTGTGCACCTGCACATATCTTTCTTCTGTTTCTCCACCTACATCCTCAAAGCGCCACTAGCAATTTCTATTCAATCTACTCACACAATCACGACACATTCCTCTTCTCTCTGGAATCTTTTTGTCCTTCATCACCTGAGACATTTTATGTTAATGGGTCACATATCAGGATTTTATATTATACAGCTTTTTACAATCGCTAGGACACATTTCTCAATACCTTGGTCACTTTATTTGTTGAAAATTCTTCGCATGGTTCTCCTAACCAACTTCAGTCTTGGCACAGAAGTAAATTTCACAATCAGAATGCACTAAAGCTACAAAACACACTTCATACATGTCTCAAAGCAAGTTATTCTTTCATAATACAAGCCCATCAGGCACAATAAAAAAAATACATAAACCCTAACAAAAGGCAGCATTATACAAAGTCCCCTTTTGAAGTGAAACTTTGACACTGCATCATTGCATTGATGCTTTGGGAATGCTTTGTGTTAACTGGTGTCTAAAACATGTGTTTTTGATTGGCTACCGCAGTCAGATGACGTCATATATGCACCAACAGACTATAAAAGAGTGTCTACAGAAAATGTCATCGGCTTCTTTGTCTTCAGGAAGCCATTTGTCTGTCTGTTTATGTGAATTCCCTGCATGTCTGTGTTTAAAAAAAGAAAAGAAACCAGTGTATAGCCAGTGACTAGTATATTTAGGCAATGTATCAAACTGTAGCCCCTTTCACACTGCACGTCGGACCCGCAATATTCCCGGAACATTGCCGGGGTCGCCTTCTGTGTGAAAGCAACCACGTCCCGGGATTGATTACCGAATTCGACCCGGGTCGGGGACCTAGTAATATTGCTGTATTCGACCCGGGACGAGCGCTGTGTGAACAAAAGCCGAAACTAATGCCGCAGCGTGTACGTAGTTATCGTGCGACTCCTAGAGCTTGTTTTTTCAATAATACAACCCTGCAGTGCCAGAAGAGCTTGTCGGTGTTTTAAACGCAGAGAGTGTTCGTACACAAAAGAAACTAAAATTAAACAAGCAGAAATGTGCGCAAACTGGACCACGGAGCTCCTTACTATCCGCGCTGAAGCTGAGATCGCTCGCCATTATACGTCACATCAGGATGTCACGTGTCAACTCGACCCGGGACCGTTAAGCGTTGTGTGTGAAAGCGCGCATATTACAGTATCGCTTCATTCTTCGCTGAGAATGGACCAAATCTAGCGGCCCCGGAAACAAATGCCGGGTCGCATTATCCGTGTATTTGCCGTAATCGCAGTGTGAAAGGGGCTTGTGTGTGAGATACATCACACCTGAAGACACACGCAAGAGGTTTGGCTCCTGGCTCCCATCCCCCCTTAAAGGAGATTCTGCACCCAGCGGATCAGGTCCCATTGCTACTGAGGCAGTGTGGCAAATTCAAAAATGGGGCTTGCATATGGAGCTGGCTGAGGTGCTTGAGATGGGTTTTTGATTTGCTTCTGATTTAGCAGAGAGCATGTTTTTGGCCCATACCAGTTCTAAAGAGCTAGACATAATGGGAGTTGTGATGGATGTTTTGAGGAAGAACATCTCCCCCCTCACATCCAAGTATGAGGAGTACGGCCAAACTTAGATAGATAGATTAGCCGGTGGTAATAGAGGAATTGGCTCTAGACAGATTGTTTGAGTGATTCCTTGCGGGTCATGCGTGTTGAAACTTCTGTTTCTCCCCAATCTCCATGAAGAATGGTCAAGATCATGGGAGAAGTCATATTTGATCTGTGAAGGGCTTAGGTGAACAATCATATGTGAGGAGTCCCCAGAATGCTTGTGAGCTATCTCTCTTCTGGCATGGCATCCTCCTAGAAATGCTCCAGTTTGCCATCGACGCCCCTTGATTTAGACAAGGGTATGTCACTGGAGATACATCACACCACAGATCTTGCCCTCCGTGCCATCAATCAAAGTCAAGTTAAAGGTGTCTCACAAATGCTTCCACTCACCCCTCCAGAATAAACAAGTGTCTAACTGTGAAAGGTGGAAGTTAATTAATTTTTTCGCCAATCCTGAGTGCGGAGGTCTTAAGATTGTGTTTATGTTTAGCTCATAATGTTCTCCTACAGATGAAATAGGCGCCACTTTTTCATTGGTTAACTCCCTAAGGTTTACAGCAATATATATTGTACGCTTCCCTTGTAATCGCACTCTGTGATGGGAATAAAGGGAAAGTGGCAGCATTTACATCTGTGCCCCACTTACTTTCTGCCGCCTTCTCAGTTGTATTGTGGGAATAGTTTAAGTGTGTTTCCTCTTCTATGAGGGGGGGAAAGGGCAATATATGGATGGGGAAGAGAAATGTATCACTTTGAGAGCCCGCTCCATCACCTGTTGCGCCCTTGAATACGATATGTACTGCAATCAATTACTACGCTTCCTCAGCAGAAATAATGCTGTTGCAGTAGAGGTAGAGTGGATAATACACAGTGTTGGGGAAGCTACTCTGAAACTGTATCTTTACAAGCTACAAGCTACTTGTAAGTTAAAGTAGTTAAGTTACATTCAAGCTACCATTGTGAAAAAGTAGTTACACTACAAGTTACGATCAAAAAGTAGCTAGCTACATTGAAACAAATTTAAAAAAAAAAAAAATTTAACAAGGACAAATTAACTTTGAATAATTAATGAATAATGTCATAATAGAGTCGTTTCAAAGGCAAAAACTGTCAGAATCATTTGAATAATGTATACAATAAACACAATAATCTAATATAGCCTATATCTCAAACTGACTGTCAAAGAGCAACATGGCTAAAAATTTAACATAAGTGCAAGAACAAAATCTATGCAACTTAAATTAAATATTCAGGAGTCAAGATTAGGTTTACCACCATCAAACAAACCAAATGTGGGACAATGTGAGAAATGTTACTAACACTAAAACATAACCTGAAACTGTTATATAATGTCTAAGTTAATAAAAAACATTTGTATTCTGCTGATAAACATATTTTGTTCTTTAGTCCCAGAAAACACCATTAGGCCTACATCACAATGTAACATAACATGTCTTTATTTTACATGTAATTTAAATTCAACTTCACTGAGCCCAAAGGCAGACATCATGTAGATAAACTATTTTTGAAAGAGTTCTGACCAAGTCAAACTAAAAATCAACAAAATAAATAATGAACAAATAAAATATAAATCAACATGAAATTAGTTCATTGACAGTTTTATATATTCATTTATATAATATAGTAACAATATAACCAATTTACCGAATTATCCAGTAGTTCTCTGTATGCATTTATTAATATGATAATTAAAAACTAACAGATTGATGGCAATGTGAGACATTTTCTCAATATGCGACCTGGGGGACAATGTCTTCTTTTTAAAAGTATGAAGGAACATAATGTCAAACTGAGATGTAATGTTATGTCATAATGTAGCCTACTTCATTCTAACAGGTTATAAATGGGTTAATGTTCTTTAATGTTTTGCAACGTTCGCGACAGTGCTACACGAAGAAAAGGTCGAAACTAAATAGATGCGGAACCTTTCCTGAACGAATGTTGTTTCACACGGACTGTTTTGAGAGTACTCACAAATATCAGTAAAGATGGCGACGCTCATGAAGAAGCCACATGTCGTTGTTGAAGATGGAAATGGTGAGAATTTGTACTTTTATAGTCAATTTATAATGTAGCACATATAATATGTCCTTTTTTTCCAGGATACTTATTATTAATCGGCAATCAAACGACTGTTCTTAACTCAAACTGTGTTTAACTGCCTGCCACAGTTGTCGTTTTACAGTAGATATGTAAAATCTATCTACCCATAGAATACACAGTCATATATATTTATACATTTCAAGCATCTAAGCCTTTTTAAGAGATTCTTAAGAAACTGTCATTTGTGTTTAACTGTTGTGTCTGACATTTGGTCACTTGTAAAACGAAGCAGCAACTGTTTGAACTCAAGTTGTAATGACACAACTATGTGTGAAATTGATACTGCATTTAAATTACATTTATTTTATTTCTGTGATCTGGATGTTCAGAGGAAGAGTGTGGGGTTTCTGACGACGGCATCAGTAATGATGAAGAGAGCGGAACGAGAAGTGATCAGGAGGGGTCTGCTGTGGGAAGTGATGGAGAAGACAGCTGTGATCAGGATGGAAAGAGTGAAGATGAACAGAATGGAGAGGCTGAGGAAAATCCCAACGCTGGATGGGCTGAGGCCATGGCCAAAATCCTGGGGAAAAAAACGCCCGAGAGCAAACCCAGCATCCTCCTGAAAAACAAAGAGCTGGACAAGATCAAAGAGAAGGAGAAGCAAGAGCGTCTTGAAAGAAAGAAAAAGGTGAATTTAAGATTAAGTATAAAATGACTTTTTGCAAAGCTGGGCTTCACCAAATATCACATGAATTTAAAGCAGCAGTCTAACTTCTTTGGGTTAAAAATGATCAAAATATATTTTTGAGCAAGTACGACCCAGCCAGTGTTCAAAACGATCTCCTTACCTCAGCTCTATTCACAACAGTAAGCCTGTAATAATGTTTAATAATTGGAGCGGTACTGGTGGATTTCTGCATAAATATGAGCAACTGAAGTCTACAGGTAATGCTAAAATGCTAAATACAGTCACACAATGCTGATGTTTTTAACATTAAAGGTGGGGTAAGTGTTTTTTCAAGAAAATAGTGTTTTAGAAAAAGGACTCCGGCCGAGTGGAATAACAAACTTGTAGCCAATCAGCAGGTAAGGGGCGTGTCTATGGTGAGACGAGAGGCTCAGTGCGCGTCATTATTCAAAACACACGAGTCACACAGGACGGACATTAGCCAAGAAAGAACTAATATATGCTGCTTTAGCTTGAATATGCCTGTGTGTCATGTTCGCTTGTTTGTCCATTTGCGACCGTATTATCGCTCACTTCAGCGATGATTAAGACCCGTTCATGTCCACACCGTATGGAGCATCTAAAACGTCTCAGTGTTTCAAGTGTCAGCTCACAAAATGTGTCCGACAGGTAAGATACTATACTCCTGAGTCCTAATATATGTTTGTTTCCTCTATTCATCTATATAACCCATCCGGTCATAATTGTAATATGTCGTTAGTAGGGCGGTCAAAATTGCTCAAAAATGACGTTCGAATATTCCCTTTAAAACAAACACGAATATTCGAACATCTGGGCTCACATTACGTCAATAACAGGACAAATTAATACAAAGAGACCTAACTAATTAAGTTTATACATATTTGACAACGTGTTAATTACATAAAAACAAGTAGATTGTTATTATAAATTATTTAATTATTATATAAATTATATAATTATTATATATAATTATAATATATAAATTTAGTAATGCCTAAGACGGCAGAGCGCAGACCCCCCTCTCTCTCTCTCTCTCTCTCTCTCTCTCTCTCTCTCTCTCTCTCTCTCTCTCTCTCTCTCTCTCTCTCTCTCTCTCTCTCTCTCTAACGGTTTAAATGAACAAACTTTGATTGCTGATCAAGAGTTTTGTGCAAGCGATTTAAGGTCGCGAGTAGGGCTGCACGTTTTCAAGTTCCGAGGCCCTTAGCGGTTAATACTCGGTTAACCATAGTGTGCGTCAGAGTTATTATTTTTAGTTTATTAAGTTGACGACCGCCATCTCCGTAGTATGTCTCTCGATATTGCGCATCCTGTCTTACTCGTGCGGTTCACTTTTCATAACCAACATAAATTAAAAAATAACATTATAATATTTTAACAAATATTAAACTAAATGGCTACAACACCTATAGTAGGCTAGACCTAGACTCTATTTGTACAAATTGCTGCACATTCATTTTATTCTGAATTTTGCACACATAAGTTGAAAGGCATTTGTTTGTGCATGCATGTAAAACATCTGCGACATTTATCAAGTTCACTGATAATTATGCGTGCATTTATAAATTATTATCTTAATGAATAATGGAACAAGGACGAAGCATAAACTGCTTTTGTTTGTTTAGAATAGACATGTGCCGATTTTCGATAATGCGATTTATCACGATAATGAATATGCACGATATTGTTATCGTGGGCACTTTAAAATATCGTAAATAATAATTTATTAACAATTTATCCTTTTTTTATAATGCACTCAAGAATACTTTGCCCATTAACCGTATAAATGCTCAACACTGCTGTATTCTGCGTCAAAGGGACACGCGCTCAGATATAAACAAGCCCAACGTGCGTTTGCACATGACTGAACCGGTGAAGGAGACGCGCTGCTGAAGTGCCGCTCAGTGACAGCAGAGGGCGCTGATGAACTGCAGAATGGACCGGTTACCCCGGAAACCAGCAAACAAACAAAAAAACGCGTGTAGTTTTTAAAACAGCCATTCGTTTTTGTAATCTCAATGTTGTTCATCACAGCACCAAATACTTAATACTTAAAGACTTAATAGGCTATTTATTTTCAAACTTAAACATTTTTAAGTTTTAATCTGGACTACAACATGCCCTAATAATTAGAACTGTTCTGGTTATTTGTTATTGTACAGTAAAACTTTGAGACATACGACTTCATTAGTTAACATGTTAATTCATTATTACCAAACTGACAATGAAAAATACTTATAAAGAATTAATCATTCTATGTTAATTTCTTAGTTACTTTTTAATAACATTAAAATCAAAATCAAAATAACTTTTTTAATGGACCTAAGATAAAACTAACAATGATCAGTATTTCTTAACTAACATTAACAAAAACATTATACTTTCTGTACCAAATGTAGCTGTTGCTCAATCTTAGTTAACGCATTAAATAACCTTATTGTAATTTGTAAGCCTACCTGTTGTTCTTTATAGCCTAATTCTTTTGCAATTTAATCTGTTTGAAAATTTTACTTTTACAGTTCTGAAAAATATCAAGAGACCACTTAACATTGATTTCTCAATGAGGGGTCTCTTAATTTTTTTTCCAGAGCTGTATATATTTTTGGTGCATTATTGTATTTAAACATTCAGTTGTTTTTGTTCTTACAAAATAGTTCTTAAAGCTGTTATGCTATGGCAACACTTTTTTTTGCAACTTATTTCAATACCGTGATATCGTATATCGTGATAAAACTTCATCAATTAATCGCAACATGAAAAATTGATATCGGCACATGCCTAGTTTAGAATGGAATGGATCCGAATGAAGAAACGAACCATAGCCTAGTAGAAAATGTTTTTTCCGTCTATTTAAAAGTTAGACTAATAAACATGTTGCATTCGGTGGCCTGATTATCATTTTTTAAGTTACATAGCCTGCCTCCAGTTTTCTTCAACTTGACTTATTAAGAGTTAGTTTAGTTGACCGGCATAGCCTATCATCAAAATGTGTGGAAAACGAAATCTCTTCCATTCGAAATTGACTTCCATCCATTTTTTTCGAACTGAAACTCTGGTGTGCACGCCGACACCCCGGGATACAGACACACACAAAAAAGGGGTAGTTTATTTTTAACACCTTTAATAACTGGTTGGACCACATTTGAAATGCATTTATAGAAATAAAACGCATGCAGTGGTAAGGACAGAGCAGTAAAAGTAGGTCACTGACTTTTGCGTCCGCGGCCTGTGAACAAGGCCCTAGAATTTAATGCAGTCATATTATAGCACACTTTTTTTTTTAAACTTTGTGCAAAGAAACAGTCAAATAAATGCGTACAACAACAACATTTATCTACACCCATTTTTGTCAGTAACAAGGTAAGTTTTGTGCCTATAGCTTACACTGCAACAAAGGGCAAATAAATACAAAATTGACTGAAATAATTAAAACACAAGAGCATAGACCCACATGTTTCTTTTTTTTAAATAAAAATCCCCAAAAAATAAAATGACCAAATATGTTTGTCTGCATTTTCAGGGAATAAATTACCCAATTTAGGCACCAAATGAAACCAGGCAGCTCTACAGAAATCATTGTATTCAAATTGCTTAGTTTTTATTAAGAAATATTAACATGACCAACGTCAACGTGATCGGGAGTGAGACTGCTGCGCAGTTTATTTACTGTAAGTCCAGCTGCTGAAAACACCCTCTCTGAAGGTACAGATGTGCCAGGTATGCACAAATTCTTTTTAGCAAGGTTGGCCAATCTGGGAAATGGACTGGCGTTTAGCTTCCACCAGTCCACGGGGCTCATTTCTAGGCCAATGGGACTGTCGCTAAGAAAGTTTTTGACTTCTGTTTTACAACTGGTGAGGGCTGATGAAAAGTAGTTTTCGCCAAGTATGAGTGCCATCGCCGTGGCTGTGCTGTCTTTGGCACTTTGTGCTGGGGCCGCCTCCTCTTGCCCGTGTTCTACACTTTGCATAATCGCTGGGGATGACAACATCTCTGGCTCATCAACCTGCGCACACATATTTAGAATTTACTACATGCAAACTTTAACTTAGTGAAATTATTAATAATCGTCTGGTACCTACCTTCATTCTTTCAGACAGAGAGTTTTGGACTTAAGTTTTAAACTCCACCAGAACACTGTTCGCGTCGCCTTCGCTTTGTAGGTGTGCATTTATTAGTCCAAAGGTGATGGGATAGGTGTTTGAAATGGACACTTCCCTTTCTGCAGACATAACTGTAGTTGCACACACGAGCGCTTTTAGAGTTGGCACAACATCTTCAATAAGCTGCCAGTGTGTGTCCTTTAACTCCAATCCGTGCATCTTGAACTTTCGTTACAGTGCGATCTGACAGAACCACAGTAACTGCCCACCGCTGTGCTAATAGGCGCTCAAACATGTCACAGACGCTGTTCCACCTGGTTTTACAGGACTGTATTAGTTTGTGGTGTGGCAGTTTCATTGGTGGTTGTTTTCTTTCAAGCGCTTTCATTGCCACTGAGCTGTGCTTGAAATGGCTCACAAGCTTTACAGCAGCGGAGATGACGCGGTTCAAAAAAAGAGAAAATCCATAATTTATAGCTAGCTGAAGCCTATGCGCAAAGCATGACAGAATGCCAATCAACGCCTCTGTTAGCAGCCACAATGTTTTTTGCGTTGTAGTGCACACAGGCAATCACTCGTCCCGTAAGAGCCCTCTTTTCCACGGACTCCTTTAACTTCTCTGCTAGGTTATCAGCTGTATTGCGAACGGCAGGGCTTCAGTTAAAAGGACGAATGATTTTAAAACCCAATCTTTGTCAATGTAATGGCTCGTAATAGTTATGTAACCTTCCATGTTTAGAGCAGTCCAGCAATCCGTAGTGATGGCAACTACATCAGGTGACTGTAGAAGAGCCCGTACGGCCCATACAAGGACCTTCCACTCTTATAATCGTCAAGCCGACCCATACTTGGAAAAAAAACTCCGAAACTTGTGAGAAACCAGAAGGAGTATTTTTAACACAGAAATACTCCATCAAACGTCCAACATTAGTTTTTGAAACTTTGTCTATTTTTAGGATGGGAATCCAAGTCTTTAACAGTGTAAAAAGCTCAGTATGCATGAAACATTTCACCCCCCCCTTTAACCGAACAAAATGTTTCACTTGGTTACGCAATTTTTACCGGTTAATCCAGGGGTGGGCAACAGTTTTAGTCTGAGGGCCACAGTTACTTTGGCAAAGTAAACGGAGGGCCACACAGGACAATTGCAGTTAAACATAGCTACATGATTAAATCGTACAAAATTATTAAATGCAGATGTGTATAAGGCTACAGTTACTTTGACTTTTGCCAGCCTAATTCAAGGCCTGATAAATATTTTTTGCTAGGTCTGTCTGACATAGACTACTTTAAGGTTACAATAACTGGATTTACTACACTACCCCCTGCATATTTTTCAACTCTCATTCAAACCAGCTGTTGCTATTCAAGATCGAAAACTATTAACAAAACTGCAAATGTATGTATGCAGATCACATTAACATACAGACATACAGGCAATCTGGCTTGGAATTATCTAATTTAATTGGGGATACCTTCATCACTAAATGAAAAAAACATATTCAGCTTATTTCACTTGTTATTATTCCTTTATTGTAATTTCTTTTTTTTTTAACAAATGTTGTTTAAAACTTTTATGAAATGGAACACAATTTAACTGCAGGTCAACTTCATCACACGTATGCTTGCTTAAGGTTTAAAGAACAACATGGAATGGTTCTATGCGTCTCACAAAATTTAAATTTGATTTAGCTGGATCATCATCCCCACGTGAAATTGTTAAGGAGGCTTAACTTTATACCATCAATGATCAATACACACTGATAACTATCTTAATAAAAAGATAAGCCAGTGTCCTTTATTATGCATATATTGACCCTTTCACGCTTAATTTTATTATTTAACTGACTCCCGAGTGAGTTTTTTCAAGGCAATTCCTAGTTTAGATTGTTCCCCCTTAATGTTTCCATGGCAATGTGTCATATTTGTCACGTGACACCGCACCGACAATAACACTGTATTACAGATGCATCGCTTTTATTCCCAGAGAATTCGGGTAATCAGTTTCTCCTGAAATACATGCAAGAAAGTGGCCAATAAACTGTGACAAGAATAGAGTAAAATTCCACTATGTTTGTTTGATATAATATTACTTTCGGAAAAAATATATTTGAATAGATTCTTATTGCTGCTTCCACAGCCATCAGTGTGTATTTTACTCCAAATGTATTGTTTTACTCGTGCTTATGTGTATTGAAATGTCTGAAACCTAAAATAAACATTATGAGTGTGAAAAAAAACTGCATAGTTGTGATATATGACAGCGCTGAGGCTGAGCTTGTCCGTCTCTGGCTCAGTGCCAACCAACGAGCAAAAGCACAGTTTGAATCCGGCATGCGACATCACTGAACATTCTAAATACCATGCGGGACCGTACTCTCAGGGGCACAGAAGTAAAAATCCCATATATGCGACCATAGCGATCAACATCTTAAACATTTCATTTGTAATCCTGAGTACAAAAATTCAACTTCCATCCAAATTGCCAGCACAGAGCACATCGCGGGGGCCGGATTGAAGCACTATGCGGGCCGGATCCGGCCCCCGGGCCGTATATTGCCCATGTATGGGTTAATCGGTAAACCATGGACACCCCTAGTCACGCGACTCATGTCCCAAATATAGCAGGCTTCATTCAGTGATTGAAACAAATATCATTAATATTAATTGATGTTTTACAGCATATTGAGCGCTCCGAGCGAGCTGTGTTGTGCTAAACATGGAGCTTTTCCTTGACATGGTAAATAAACACACCAGTGAAAGCAGTGCATTTATCCTTTATTCAGGCAATATCTCTTCAGTCAGTACAGTAGCCTACACTTTAGTAATGTTTCTGTTTAACGTTAAATAAAATGAGGCATGTAATGCTAACTGTATCTTACATATAACTTTATCTCACGGCTCAACAATTTTACCTCCTCCTGACCAAAATCCGACGTACTTCCAGACATGGCTGGATCCAAATCCAGCATTGACCGGAGATTTGATCACAAACGATCCCGCAGTGAACTGAAGTGAACATGTCTTCCCCCCGTGAGCTGGAACTTCATTAAAAATAAAGTTCAACCACTCATTCCTAATATTAGGATCAGAAGGAAGCTTATGCAGCGACTGTGTTCTTCCACAATCAGGAATAGCGCAATATCTTAATCTTCCTCAGCAAGTCTTTCAGGAGAATTTAATATTAAGCTTTCAATGGCTGGCATGAATATTGCAAAGCATTTTTATCTGCTATTTTTCCTTAAAGAAATCTTGAATTACTGAGTAATTTCGCCAAATAACAGTCAAGTGAATTAAGAAGTGCAACTAATTGTACAGAACTGTTACTCACTAAGGTACAAAAAGCTTTCTACTGTCACTTCTAAGAATCAGCACATAAATGAAAATAATTTTAATTTGTTTTGGGGAAAATGTATAAATAATAATAATAATGGCAACATGGTTTAATGCACAGAATGAACTTCTAAACATTTGAAGTAAGATCAAAGCAAGATTTTCTTCATTGCAATGCATTGCACATCACATCTGAGCATTTTTCTCCTCTTACGTATACCTGTATAATGGACAGCTGGATAAGAAACGAGCATGGGAGAATATGTGCAGAGAGAAGCCTGATGTGGTTCGAGACCGAGAGCATGAGAGGAACCTACAAAGAACTGCCACCAGGTGAAACATCATTCAGACCGCTTTACCAACACTGGTGATTAGCCACGCAATATATGACCTCTTGTGCTATTTCCAGTTTAATGTAGTCTTTGTGTGATGCCATTAGAGGTGTAGTGCAGTTGTTCAATGCGCTGAAGAAACATCAGAAGAACGTGGATGAAAAGTTGAAGGAAGTTGGGGGATCCGAGAGAAAGAAATCCAAAATTCTGTCCTCCGTGTCCAAGAAGGACTTCATTGATGTCCTTAGAGGAGCAGATGCAGCTCACACATCCACCATCAAGAAAGAAAAAGTGGTGAGATTATTTTCTCTTTCCTCTTCCTTTTTACATGGCACGCTTTCCTCACTTCAGGTCAGCGTGAAGTCAAAATGTGCTCCGTCTACCAGTGTTATTATTGCAAACTAAAACAATTAATTTCATTAAATAAATATATAAGATGAGAACTTAAATGAAAAATGATTCCTTGATATTTAACTGAAATAGGATGAAGTTAAAGCACTAAATTCTAAAACAGAAATACAAATAAAGTAAGCTAAATTTAAATATGAAAAAAAACACCACTCAAATTAAAATACTCATTTTTACAATATCAAGAGCATTACCTGACAATAATGACTGTGTAAAGAGTTAATTCATTTTTATAATTTGAGTAATATTAAACAGTCTGTGGAAATAAACATTTATGCTATTTCAGATTTCAGGCTTTTGTTAATGATAACATTATATTGATAACAGTCTATATAGTATTCTTATTGATTTAAGTAATTGTTTAATTTAAGTATTTTACAAATGACAACACAGGTAATCATTAAAAATTGTACTTATAAATGCTCCTGGAAATCAATTGCAAGTAGCCTCTTAAAGGACAACTCCGGTGAGAAATGACCCTAGGGGTAATTAACAGATGGTTACCGAGTAGATCGTTCTCTGGGATGCGTTTTCATGAAAATCGAATGTAAAGAGTTTTATCTCTAAAAACAGATTAGCTTATAACAATAGTCTATGGGGCACAGGGTAGACACAGGGTAGTGAAAGTAAATCGCTAGTTAATACCACTAACAAGGCTAAAAATAGCCTCACACTAACAGGGCAGCATAATGAGGGTCCCAACATGCAAACCGAAGCATTGAGAACTTTCTAAGTGTACAAACAGTTTAATAAGAAGATACTTTATAGACATAGTGCATTTCGCGTTCACGGACAGACGCCATCTTGGAAAAGAGTCTCAACGAATCGATCCACGAGCGCTGTCGATAGGAAGCTGGTCGATAGGAATTAAGTTTGTGTAATGTAATAACATGGACATTTTTATTTTTATTTATTTATTTTCTCTGTTGCGTTCAGTGTTTTCTTCCGGAAACAACGGACCATATGAGATTCCAAGTCACAGTTCATCACTTAGCAGAGCTCTCGTTGAGTCGAGACTGTTTTCCAAGATGGCGCCTGTCCGTGAACGGACTTTATAAAGTGTCTTCTTATTAAACTGTTTGTACTCTTACTAAGTTCTCAATGCTTCGGTTTGCATGTAGGGACCCTCATTATGCTACTGTGTTAGTGTGAGGCTATTTTTAGCCTTGTTAGTGGTATTAACTAGCGATTTACTTTCACTACCCTGTGCCCCATAGACTAGTGTTATAAGCTAATCTGTTTTTAGAGATAAAACTCTTTACATTCTATATTCATGAAAACGCATCCTAGAGAACGATCTACCTTGCAACCATCTTTTAATTACACCTAGGTTCATTTCTCACCGGAGTTGTCCTTTAATGGAAAATGTAATTTCTGACTCTTGCATGGTTGAAGGTCTGGCATTTTTGTAACGTTATAGACCTAGGTGTAAATTACAGAAATTGTAAATAAAAATTCAGCTAGGGACGATGATTTGCAATGATTGATGGGTTTCCAATGAGATGAATGGTAAATAGGAGGCAAAGCTGTTTTAAAATCTCATTCAATTTTGTATTCCAAAAGTTTGTCTCTGGCTTTCCTGACACCTTGTAAAGTTACTGTCAGGGTTACTGAACGCTTATTTAACATCGTTGCCTCCCATTGATGCATGTTAAAGGGAAAGTTCACCCAAAAATGTGATGTTTATCTGCTTACCCCCAGTGCATCCAACATGTAGGTGTGTTTGTTTCTTCAGGTGAACACAAATTAAGGTTTTTAACTCAACCGTTGCTGTGTGTCGGTCGTATAATCATGTGAATGGGTAACAATTCTATGAGAGCAAAAAAAAACAAAAAACATGCTTAGACAACATGCACACAGAGCCCTGCTGCTTATGACGACAGACTGATATCTTGTGTCAGACAGATTTTTTTTCTAACCATCTTTTGTATTAAACCACATAGCTTGCTGTTAATTAATTAGTTAAAGATATGCTGTGATTTGACATTTAAACATGGATTTTCTTATTTTACATGTATACACAGATGTTTCATGGAAGCTTAGGTCATGAATATTTGTCTAGAAGTCATGGAAAAGTCATGGAAATTTATTGGTAAAAATGTGTATGAACCCTGAACATCCGAGGGCTCAATCCGAGGGGTAGGATAAACGGTTGTCTTTCAAACTCCCTCTGCACGCGATAGGATAGCGCTACAACCAACCAGAGCAACGAAGGTGAAGCAGAGCTTGTTGACAGATTAAACATTCACCGTATCCGGTCGGCAAAACTCCGAACACATCTTCTGTGAAGGACTTCAGTGCCGTTCTTTGTTCTTTTCACAGAGAAAAGCTTAACTCCAAGTCTTCCAGAGTCGCGGTTTAAAGCTGAACTAGAAGCACGCAAACGCAACTCGGCCGTCGTCATTATGGCCCCGCACTAGGGCTGTAACGATACACCAAACCCACGATTCGGTTCGTATTTCGATTTTTGACCCACGGTACGATACAAACCTCGATATGGGGGGAAACAAAACAGTTCAAAAGATATTTTGAGGAAAAAAAAAATAATTTATTAAATAACATTTGAAGAACCTGTATAAACTGAACACCAAATAACAATATTAACTATGCAAATTATTAACAAAATACCTAAGTAAATCAAACTATATAACCAAAGCTATAACACTTCTGTTTTCTTTGTAATAAAATACTGTTGAAAAACAAACAGAACTAAAGTCCATAGTGAAGATTATTCGAGCATTTTGAAAATTCTTCTTCAATCAATCTTACATTTACAAAGAAAAATGGTTAATGTTTTTTCGCACTGAGGTAACTGAGGCTTACTCTCTGTGGCTCTCTAGCGCGTGTTTGGACTGGGTTTGCTATTTGCCAATTGGCCGTGATATAGTGTGCGGTTATGGTCATATAGCTGTCTGTGGCACGGGACGTCCATCCATCGGTGGTGATTGTGATGGATTCAGCAGTACTCAACCCTTCCTCCACCTTAGCCTTCGTTTTCTCCAGAAGTTTTGGCAGCGCATTTTGAGAGAAATGCGCCCGGCTCAGTAATGCATAACGGGGCTCGAGCACACTAAGTAAATAGGCTACGTGAATCCCTCGTTTTCAACAACCGAAAAAGGGCGCATATCCAGTGACATGATTCCAATTGCATCCGTAATTTTTTGTGCTCGATCTGAATTGGCTGGAAACTTTGCTTGGAATAAACTAGGCAGTGTAGGCTGCTGCTGTTGGGTTGTGGGGACACACTGCAAGCGTGTCGTGAGCGTCTCGGCTGCGTGGCGTGTCCGTTTTTATTTCGGCTCTCATGTTAACCGGTTAGAGTTTGCATAATGCCTGCGTGACACGCACGGAAAACGCATGCATGCTTCAAATAGAAGAGAACGCCTATTTTTAACTCGACACGCGAGCGTGTTGGAAGCGTTTCCAGGCAAAATAGAATAGGAAAAGATGTTTATATGTCATTTTGACACGAATGCATATTAATAAAATCTGGTTGGGGAAGCTTCTCGAAACACTTACGGCAAATTGTGTGGGTCTTGTCAACTACACGGTTGCCATCCTTGTTCTCCACCGGCGAAATGTTGCCATACTGCTGACTTAAAAGTTGGACCTGGACAGGAAGGATAATTCTGGGAGTTGGAAGGGGTGTGTCGCGATTCTGCCTTCACACATCGCGATACAGGTTCGTGGACCTGCATATTGCGATTTCGATTTCATATCGCATATCGTTACAGCCCTACCCCGCACACCAACTCTATACACGATGTGATTGGGCCGGCAAGAGTTAGGCGAATACAGCTCAGAAGGGTATTGAGAGTTGCTAGACGACACTCAAGGGCAGATTAGATTTGCTGCCGCTAGGGTGCGTCTAGATTTCTAGGCTAGGTTTCGACTCCAATCAGGGGCACAACTTGATCAGGACTTCCCTAGTTCTATTTCTAATTTCACTCATTGTGTCCACTTGGTGGCATCGTTTACATCACAAGTCTAACATAGCATTGTGTGATTTTTATCTGACGGATTCTTCCAACTTGTTCTCTTGATGAAGGTGAAAGTGGAGAATCCATCCTGGAGCGTGTTGAAAGATGATTTCATGATGGGCGCCTCTATGAAGGACTGGGATAAAGAGAGTGATGAAGAGGATGGAGGAGAAGACGGAGAAGAGGACAGCCACGAGCCTTCTGAAGACTACAGCAGTGACTCGGACTGATCCATGCGCATCGAGTAGTGCATGCGTACAGGTGTATTTCCAGCCCTGCGCACGAAGAGGGAGGACTCGACGTTACCCAGAGTTCTCAGAGGGTGGATGAATGATCCTGGAGTAGGGAGAGACACTCGTCTGTGATGTTGCCCTGATCTCCGAGTGAAGCTGGGTCTTTATTGAGTGCATTGATGAGTGCTGCAGGTTTAGCCAAACCTCAGAGCTCCATTTCTGTATATAGTCATTTATATCCGTGTTTTTGCTATTAAATCAGTCCTGTGTCATGATTTCTGTTTTTTTTATATTGATACAGTACATCATGTTGCAGATAAAGTGAGCGGTATGGAGAATCATGGCTGTTCATTTCAAAAAATCATTTGACCAATCCAAATGCAGTAAATTAACGATAAGAGAACAAATTTAATGTCACTCTTTATTAAGTGTTTATTATGTCATGTTATTTTTGCCTTGTTTTGGTCAAATGTGTAAGATACTGTGCCTTATGTGCTCATTGTCATTCTTTCCACAGGCAAGTGTTCACTTGCATAAAACGTTGTTCAGCACAGCCATGTTTATCCCTGCCAGTAAACTTGGGATTTTCTTTAACCTTGTGTGGTTTTGTTCATGATTTGATGCCATGCAACTTGGCCTAGCCTCTATCATTTGATGAATTTGTGCACAAGCACTGTGTGGTGTGATTTGATGCTGAGACCTTTGACATTAACAACAGAATCAGTTTTTTTCCCTTATTTGTGCACTCTAATTCCTCGCGTCTAATTTTGATCAGTTTCTACATCATGGAATGGAGGAACAAGGAATCGAGGAAGCATTAATTGTAGTATTAAAAAGCACACTATTGTTTTAAATTTATTGACCAGCAAATTGATGTCTAATCCTGGGGCCTATTGCACTATTGATAAGGGATTAAGCCGGGATATCTTTGTGATCCTGGCTCAATTTATCCACTAATATAGAGTTATTCTTTTGTTATCTTTATCGTTCTTGTTGTGAGTGTGCCTTCAGGGTACGTTTACACGACAGTGGTGTACTAAATTTTACATACAGATGTCAAGATCACCAAGATATCCAGCTTAATCCTTTATCCTAGTTTTGTGCAATATAGGGCATAGGCTTTGTAGGCCAACTTTAACCACCACACCTGACTGTGTGTGAGGCTGTGTCCCAAATCGCCCTCTATACCTCACTATACACAGCACTATTTGAGGGTACAGCCATTTGTAGTGAAGTCTGAAACCAAAGTGGACGTATCGAGTGCATCCTTTCAATCCCATAATGCACCGTGATAACGAGTGTTCAACTGATGTACAATCAACCACTCAACGGCCAGAGAATACCCCTAATGCACTGTTAGGGTTGTGCCAAATTAATTCCCACATCTGTCCAGAAGGTGGTGCCCTAAGCTGAATCATGCCTCCATACATTTTCCAAACCGCTGATCCAATGTGGCCTCAGTGTATTATCATTTAAGCATAAGAGTTCCTGTTTTATTAAATAATTTAATTTAAAACGTAATTAGAGACACTGCTAAAGCGGCAGCCCTGCCAGTGCACACAGTTCGAAATGTTAAAACTCGTTTTTATTCACTCCTTCAAGTGGACTATATTAGTGGAGTAATGTAGGGAATAATGAATGAGGGTATAGGGGTCAATTTCGAACACAGCCTAAGTTTCTAGTTAAGTTTCTGAACACCTTGATTACTTTGGTTCAGATGTGTTTAATACGGATTAGAACAAACCTCTGCAGAACAGTCACTCCAGGAGCAAGACTGGGAACCCCTTTCTTAAAACAAGCCTGCAGTAGACCAGTGTATTCCTAATCAAACATACATGAATCAACGCATCAGCTCATCTAAAAATAGGTGTTTCAGAAAAGGGAGTCATCCAACATGTGAACAGTTTAAGGGGGGAACTACAGGAGCAAGGCTGGCTCCCAAGTAGGATACTTAGGGGTTTTTTTCCCAGTTATTCTCTCGGAGGTCTGCTGTCCGGCAGAGTTTTGCTCTAACTCTGATCATACGCACCTAAATAAGCCAATAAAGGTCTTCAGGATTGCTTGAAAGTTACAGGCAGGTTTGATTAGGGTTGGAACTAAACTGAAGACAGTGGACCTCCAGGAGCACAAGAATCCTGATTTAGCTGCTTTTAATCAGATTGTTACATGGACCCCTGGTTTCTCAGACAGGGTTTAGATTAAGACAGGATTAGGCCTTAGTTTTAGTCTGAATGCTAGACGAATTATAGCCCCGCCCACAATTTTTTCAAGTCGGGCGGTTCGTTCTGGCCCCGATCCATAGAGGAGTAATTATCTCCGAACAGAAACTGTTCGGACCAATGAAATCATCAGGGCGAGCTTTAGACGATGATGGACAGATGATCAACAGTAACGTAATCATCATGTCATCAAAGGGGCTTGGATTATATTTTTTCGAATCCTAAATGGCTTGTTTGTATCTGCATCACCTTCACAATTTCTCTCAGAAATGGTGATCATGTTGGGTAAGTGCTCTGTGTATCATTCAATTATTTTATTTTTTTTACAACACCGGCAAAGATCGTTTATTCCAGCGCGCGTGCAGACAGGGTTGCCAAGTTTTTACAACAAAATCCGCCAACTACTAGCCCTAAACAATAGCTTCTCGGGGGGTTCTCCGGGGAAAAAATGGTGTTTGGGGGGTAAAATGTGTGTTATTTTGGCATGGTTGCCTGCTAAAATTCGCACTCATGGATCTATATATCACATAATAGTTGCTTCAACTCGCGGACATAGAAAACAACCTGGTAACTTGACTTGGCAACACTGTGCAGTTGAGCTCTGTTGACATTTGACAATGCGTTGCTTCGTTGCTCTGATTGGTTGTAGGTCTATCCAATTGATGTCTTTCCTGGTTCGGTTGAAACACGCCCCATAATCACAGCCCAATGGAGCCGTTTCAGACTCATATTCTGACTAGAATTGAGTATGACCACGTCAGGCTACCTTAGTTCAGTTAGAGCATTTAAGTAGCTTTTATAAACGTGCCTTAGAAACAAAAAGAAAAAAAAACTATTGGTGTACATCTTGAGACAAAACAATGGCACTGTGCACTCGCATTTTAAGACATGCGAGTGCAAGTTAGATTCAGTTAAAAGAGCTCAAACGTGCATTTTAGTTTTGGACTAGGTTTAAGCCACTCTGTGCTCTTTTCTGTTCTGTGACTTTAGGACAGCTTTATTTGCTTCAGTATCTGCTGGTGCCAAACGCGCAAACCTGTGCGTCAGTGGAGAGGCTTTTCCTGGACCTGTGAAACCTGGGGTAGGTGTGAAATATATAGTTCATCACACATTTTCACAAACACAATACTTATTAGATCGCTGTGACCTTAGTCAGGGGGTCTAATTAGTTTAGCTCCAATTTTCCCCATCGCACCAGCCTAGAAGCTTCTAGTGATCCTGAAGATCTCGATTAGCTGGTTCAAGTGTGTGATTAGGTTTGGAGCTGGATAGTGGCTCTCCAGAAGCAAGTTTGGTAACCATTGGCTTCAGTGATGTTTTAGTCAACCACAGGGAGGCGCTGCTGTCAAAGTAGTGCAGCGATCCTCCACTGGTTTGACACTCTGACCTCTACGAGAAGCCGGTTCTGTACATGCAACCTGAACTCCTACTGAATTCATGCTTTTCATCGTGATGTGGGCCATATGGTGCATTTTATTCTCTTGAGCTCATTAGGATTGTTGTAATATAACAGGCCCTTTTAGCAGAAGTGCACCGTCAGCCTCTCTGATTGGAGGGTTGCCAGGGGTTGACCTTTGACCTTCAATGGTGCAGCCCCGCCGGAATGACAGTTGTGCTGATTCTAGACTCTCTTTATCGCTCTCAGTCCAGCTATGTGTACACACCCAGTTGAGATATATTTACCCAGTGTCTGAGAGGGTACGCTATCACCCTCTGAGGGCACAGCACTTCATTTTGGCCAACGTAAAACACCCATTTGTCACGAAAACGCTGTGATCTGCCACTCAGGAATGCCCGCCCGCTCCAGGGCATGTTGACAGAGCGTCCTAGAATGGGTCAAGCTCCTCTGTTGCTCATCTTTGGCCTGTATCACAAAATCTCTTCCTCATTTCTTTAGCTTGCTTGAGTCACAGCAAGAGATTGTGAGAACAATCAAGTTGACCATGCGGAAAAATAAAAGAATGTTGTGCAATTGCTCTGCACTTAATATGATTTGGCTTATTCCTTTACATCCTTGCCCTTTTTCTCCCTCACTCTCATACAGTCTTCCATCTGTCTTTGTTGGTACTGATTTAGTGATAACATCTGGTTTACAGCAGTTGGTGGGGTTCTGAGGGCCTGTCATTCCTGATAGATTACTGGAGTGTGGGCCGGGTACAAAAGGCTTTGGCAAATGATGATTTTTTTAAACATAAGCTCAAGGGATGGAAGAGTAAATCAAGCAGGTGCGTTGAGGGAGCCTGCCCGTTACACGTTCCACACAGAGAATCTGCCTCGGCCCTGTGATCCCCCAACTCCCAGAATGGGTTATCAGCTAGACTTTTATGCACTGATGCAACAGCTGGGTCTGCTTTTTCCTTTCTTATCAGCTGCCCGTGTCATAACAGTAGTAATAACATAAGCTACTATTTGTAGCTTTTTTTGCACTATACCAAATGACGCAAGATAACAGTACAGATTAAATGGATGGTTTTATATTAAGACTTCACTGTCTCATTTCATTGAATTTATAAAGGCTGTAAATATAAACTGCACCACACTGCAGAATAATGAAGTCAATATTTTATGCTCTTTGCCTGGTGATGGATATCCTATTTGAAGACAGTGATATATGATTGATAATGTGTTATCTGTAATCTTAAAATATCAACCGTTACCACGATTCTGTACTGTAAACAACTGATAAGTGTATGTTTGAACTCTTTTTTTCTGTGAGAAGCAGAATCTTGAACACATAAGACTTATAATGTCAAAGTAAACTATCTGAAGGCATAATCGTGACCAAACTACTGTTTTAAAAATTTTAATTAAGACAATAATCAACAATTTAAATAATTATACATTATTTAAATCTGTCTACACTTTATTTTAAGGTGTCATTGTTATGGTGTAATTATATATTTAAGTAATGAGTAATATTAGTTAACAACATGTATACTTACTATAGGGTTAGGTTTTGGTGGTTTGTTGCATGTAATTATGCATAATTTACTGTTATTACTATCGTAAGTACATGGAACATATGTAACAAGGAAACTGCGTTGCCTTAAAATCTTACAACAATTACAACATTTAACTGCAAGCTTTCAAATGACCCAGTTTATTTATGTATAGTATTTCCACTTTATCCTCAGTGTCAACTGAAAGACGTAAACAAAACAGTAAAGCTTTTAATTAGCTCGTTATATGTAACTCTTTAATTAAGTGATAAATATTTACAGAATGTTTTGTTGATGTGCCATCTGGGACTAATGGTTACGCGCGCGTTTTTGCGCAGCTGAGTACTTTGGCTTCTTGAAATCTTTTTCTTGCTATGTTGTGGTTTACTTTGACTTTCTGTTAGGGAGGTTCAAATTAGAGAGGCCAGCCCCCCCACCCAGTCTGGTTGTGCCAGAGCGAAAGTACCCAGTGGGCGTTAGGACCTGGCCGCAGTGCCGAAGCTAACGACACGCTGAGATATTTACACTCAAGTGCTCGGTAAACCCGCGCGCTGACGAATCTCCCGGACTCACCGTGATGACCAAAACCACGTGGTGAAGTCAGTCCTATATAAATCTCTCTCTCCAGCCGGCTGCCTTCAGATGTGCATGTGTGTGCTGGCACAGGGACCGTTGTTTTCCACCAGAAGGAACTGAGGAGTGCGTAAACTGAAAAGGAACTCGCTTTAACCTGCTTTTACGGTCATTTACCCCATCACTCGGTGCTCTTTTCTGTTCTGCGACTTTAGGACGCGTGAGACAGGTACAGCTTTATTTTCTTCAGCATCTGCTGGTGCCAAACGCGCAAACCTGTGCGACAGTGGAGAGGCGATGCGACTTGAGGAGTGAGAGGCTTTTCCTGGACCTCCACATCTTCTCATAGAGTGAGGGCGAGTGGGAGGCGTGATTGCGCGGTGGTTTAGAGAGAGTTCGCGGCGTTCTGATGCGGTGGAGGTGCGCGCAAAAAGCCCGCAGGCGACGCGTCTGTCATCAACAACTGCACCAACAGAGCTTTGAGAAGCAGAAACTTTTGATGGCCAAATCAATGGCTGTTTTAGTGGCCCGTGCTTTTGTGCACTTACCATGAAGTGATTTGGAATGAAGAGCTCAGTTTCTGTCCCGCAAATAACGGATCTGACAGACCATTTCATGTTGGCACCTCGGATGGATTTGCAGGTACAATAAAAAAAGAGAGAGAGAGAATAGTGCGCAAACGCGCAAATTTTGAAGTTGGATAAAGATATTTTATTGCAATGATTGAACTTCTGCGTGACTTAATTTATTAATTAGCATTAGCTGGTACAAAAACAAAAGCACAAAATGAACTTGTACGTCCTGAGTCTCCTTCTGACCTTGGATTTAGCCACAGTGGCCGTCAGTTTATCCACATGCAGCACTCTGGACATGGACCAGTTCAAAAAGAAACGGATCGAGGCCATCCGCGGTCAGATCCTCAGTAAACTCAAGCTGAGCAGTCCTCCTGATCTCTACCCCGAGCCCGAGGAGGTGTCCCGGGACATCATCGCCATCTATAACAGCACACGGGACCTGCTTCAGGAGAAAGCCAACGAGCGCGCGGCCACCTGCGAGAGACAGCGCAGCGAGGAGGAGTACTACGCCAAAGAAGTGCACAAGATAGACATGCAGCCCTTCTACCCTGCCGAGAGTGAGTGTTTCAAACCTGTTTCTGGGGTGGGCTGGGGAACTTGTAACCGAAAGTGTGTGAGTTCAAACCTCGACGTCACTGTGCATTGGGGGTGTTAGTCGAGTATAGTGTAAATAAGAATAAGATCCCTGCCGCCCCCACCCTCCCTCAGCCCAAATGAAAGAATGCAAATAGGAATACATGTAAACAGTGTTATTCATAACAATCATTGTTTGCGATACCCTCAAAGCATCTTTTTTTTAACAACAAGTAGGCTACCAACAACGCACAGGATGATTTAGTGTCTTTTTGATCTTATATGGAGTTGAAATGTAAGGAAATATGATATGTGTATGTAGAGAGCTTTCAAAATTGAAAATGGGCATTTACTCAGTTATCATTAAACATTGTGACTTGTGATTTCGGCTGTCACGGCACCCCAGATCTACAGGCCCCATAGCGGATAGTGGCTCCACTCTTTAAATCACTTTCGATAGAAGAACCAGCAAAAATGATTTCAGCTCCCGTGCTAAAAATGATCATTGTGCTGGTTATGCTCTGCAGGCCGTCCTCCTAATCTATAGATAACTCCTGTTTTGTGTAGCTCTGGTTTATGGTTTATCATCTTCATTATAATATTTGTATTGTAAATAGTGCTGTCAAATCAAATAAATAGTGAATAATTCAAAATAAAAGTTTGTGTTCACATAATATGTGTGTGTACTGTGTATAATTAATTTGTATATATAAATACACTGCATGTATATGCTGTATATATTTATATATTTATATAGTATATAAATATATATATACTGTGTATATATATATATATATATATATATATATATATATATATATATATATATATATATATATATATATATATATAAACAAATACATTTTTTAAAAATATATACATGCATGAGTGTGTATTTATACAACCTAATTATACACAGTACACACACATATTATGTAAACACAAACTTTTTTTTTTGGATGTGATTAATCACAATGAATCGATTTGAAAGCAATAATGGTAAAAAGTCCTGCTTAGTGATGAGTATAGCCTGGAGTTAGGGGTGGGCGATATAACTCAAATTTTATATCATAATATGAGTAAAAAATAAAACAATAAAATCACAAGAACAATGTATATCACTTCATGGTTATTTTTGTTTTAAATAAGGTTTTTATGAAATTTCATAATTGTTGCCACCATTTTCAATATCAATTTAACAAATCCTCAAGCTTACTGAAAGCAAATAAACTGATAAATAAAGAGCAAAGAAACAAATTACAAGTATATAGAAAAACAAACTACAATAGAACAAAGACAAATAAAATAAACCTGAAACACCTCAAGCTCTAGAAATACTACATTAAATATATAAAGTAATCAAATGTATAAAAAACACTGCATTTATTCTTATTAAGGTTGCAAAAGTGATTCAGTCGAGAGCAGCGTATTTCTTTTTTTTTTATTAGCATTATTAATAAAATCAGGTAAATTTGGGCACTGTCACTTTAAGAGCGGCTGCATGGATCCAATATACGTGTGTGTTTTCTCTCTCAACTGTTTAAATCCACTTAATACATAAATTACTGTGTTTACCGTCAAAGACATAGTCACTTTGACACATAAGTATGTTCATTTAAAGGGTTATTAGTTCACCCAAAAATGAAAATTCTGTCATTAATTACTTACCCTGATGCCGTTCGACACCCGTAAGACCTCCGTTCATCTTCACACACAGATGAAGATATTTTAGTTGAAATCCGATGGCTCAGAAAGGCCTTCACTGACACCAATGTCATTTCCTCTCTCAAGACCCATAAAGGCACTAAAGACGTCGTTACAAAGCCCATCTCACTACAGCGGCTCTACAATCATTTAATGAAGCGATGAGAATAGTTTTTGTGTTGAAAAAAATAAATAAAAATAAATACACTAAATAACTTATATAGTGTGGGGCGGTTTTCAAAACAAGGTTTTGAATGTTATGAATCTGTGTATTGATTCATGATTTGGATTGCCAAAGTCACATGATTTTTTGAAATCAGCTCATCACTATTTAAGCAGTTATTTCATTTATTTATTTATTTTTCGCACAAAACTATTCTCGTCGCTTCATAAAATGATTGTAGAGCCGCTGTAGTGAGATGGCCTTTGTAACGACGTCTTTAGTGCCTTTATGGGTCTTGAGAGAGGAAATGACATTTGTGTCAATGAAGGCCTTTCTGAGCCATCGGATTTCAATACTAATATCTTCATCTGTGTCTGAAGATGAACGGAGGTCTTACGGGTGTCGAACGACATTAGGGTAAGTAATTAATGACAGAATTTTCATTTTTGGGTGAACTAACCGTTTCAAGCCCAATTAGATGGCAAAAAGCACTCAGTTCAGTTTTTATGAGGCTTTGTGTATGCAAGCACATATAACAACATGTGTTGTTACTGCGCTTTAACGGTTTAAAATCACCTTTTAACCCGCATTTCCTAAACGCATGCAATGTCACGTGAGCATAACTGCAATAGAGACGATAGTCCAGAATCTCTAGGGGTTGACAAATGAACAGTTTCTGCCGATATATCGCTCACCCCTACCTGGAGTACTCTGTTATTGTTGTCTAATGTGAACCTCGTGTCAAATGTAAGGTGGGATTATTTTAATTTGCCATCCAAGAACTGATTCTTGACTACATTCTCATTAATAGTTTGTCATTTAGTTAACATATTAAAGGTTCGGCCCCTCTGGAGTAACCAGGCTCCTCTTTCAAGCACACCGTGGCAGTGTGTCACCCATTGGAGGGGTTTAAATCCACAGCCTTTCAGTTTCAGCAAAGATTTCACCGCTAAGCCACAGTCACCACATCACAGGCTGCAGCGTGGTCTCCCCTGATCAATATTTGTGCAGCTGTCTGCAGTGAGGACGTCAGCCCTCCTGCACCATCCTTACATCTCAAATTAGCTGGGCTGAGAAATCATTTGAAAGGATATTTCATGTTCTCATTTAGCAACCAGAATGTTATCTTCATTTCTTCCCCCCATTACACTCTCTCTCACACACACACACACACACATGCACAGCACGTTTGAATAATGCTTCTCAGTGTACCGAAATACGACCCCACTGTGTCTTGAAAGTCAGTCCTATATAAGCAAATCAATGCTTTTAAATGCCCTTATTGCACCATTAATTATGTAATCGCTTTGAGTTCCCAGATCAAATATGAGTATACAGCATAAAAAGCCAAATAAATGAGGGAATATTTTATGCCCAGAGGTATATTTCGCATTAAATGTTATTCTTGGCTCTGCCGTCTATATAAATACTCCATATATGAATAGAGATGGCACAGTGCCAGCCCCAGTCAGTTTACGGGATATAAATAATCCTGTGTCAACGATCAGAGAAACGCTGATTATTTTAGAATTGAACTTTGGCAATCTGCACTTTGGGATTGTGGGTTAGATCACTGTGGCTCTGCTCCAAAACCTGAGCTGCCTACGTAGTTAGCATCTGAAGGCATCATAGGCACGCTCCCTTGGATAAAGTATAATATGCATAACCTTCTCTAATCGAATTCAACAGTTTGAGCTGGGGTTTTTTAATACACCAAATGCATCGAATCCACTTTATTCATTCTGGAAGTGAACTTTTGCCTGTATGGTGATTAGATTCACTGTTTTGGACGTCTGCCTTGAACTTGAGCATGCGAGTACTGAATGGCTTGTCTGGTTTGTGATGTGAGTTGTCTGTGACAGGTTTAAAACAGTATCACATGTGTCCCTAATGGATATTGAAATCCCAGAGTGCTTTGCGACAAGCTCAAAGAAAGCTAAACAGAAATGTTGATTAGTATAACGGGGCTGACCTTTAATGTGCTCCCCAGTTCTCAATTGAGAATGAAAATTAAGAATGCACAAAAAAAAATTCTTAAAAAAGTCAGTATTATGAAAGATTTGCAGTAGCAATGCATATATTTTATTATGTGTTATGATTAACCCTCAGGTCTTTAGTGACCCGGGACGTTATTCAGGCCCTCGCCTCATTCTTATTTTTTAAAGTTAGAAATCAACCTTCTATTAAGTAATTAATATATATATATATATATATATATATATATATATATATATATATATATATATATATATATATATATATATATATTAATTCTTGTATATATAATTCCAAAAGGTGGCAGTGTCTGATGCACACCGATGAAGTGATGTTTCACTCATAGTTACCGCAGGCAGAAAAGAAAAGAAAGGAAAAGGAAGAATCGTTAGCAAAACTTGAAGCGCAATCAAATATTAGTGTCATTATTTTTTTTTTACATGGAGCACTATAATCGGTTTAAAAGTCAAATCCGAATGAAAATGCTCCATATAAACATCTCAATCGGAATAAAAATGCCCAAACTGAATGAAATTGTAATCGTTTTGAGAGAGGTGGGATAAACCTTTTCATGAACCGATCAAACGAAAAATTTCACCATGTAAACGCCCTGACCGGATTACTTTTAAGACGTGATACACCACTGAAGAGCACACACCGCGCTCATACACACCAGGCTATAATGCTGACAAGAGAGGAAAGTTCATTTTTCTGAGGGGGAATGTTAAACTTTTTATTAAGTTACATATAAGTTATGAATATAATGTTGGCATAATGACACAGACATAGCCTGGCTACACCCTCATCTTGACAGCGTTTGTCACTTTTTACTTCAACTGCGCCTGACAGAAGAATTTATTTTTCTGAGATGATTATTACACTTTACAACAAAGAAATAGCTTTTATAAAACTGTATAATCCTGGTGGTCATTGAGAGTTGCTATTGCATCCGTCAACGCATTCCAGCTGCTGGAGAGGACAGCGTCCACATTTCTGATGGAAGCGCGTCGCGTCTCAGGATCCCACGCCGGACCCGCACATTATATACGCGCAAGCTCAGTTCTGAATGACTTCTGACAGAAGAGCTGCACAGTGGGTGTATCTTGTAGCACAGGGTCAAATCAGTATATTCATCAGATCAAATCAGATTTGAGGGAAATAGAATATAAATTTAATATAAAATCTTGAAATGACGCTCGTGGCGTGGCAAAATTTTGAACAACTTCCTGAGTCGCTGCGGACAGGCACCGAATGCCGCCACCGGTGTGCTTACACTCATTGAAAACAATATGTTTGAATTTTAGAGACGTGGCACGTGCTGCGCTTCGCGGTCGGTGTGCAACTGCCTTGATGCAGCAGACAAACTTCATGTCACAAAATTATTGTGATTGAAAGTCAGCACATCTGAACTCCAGATCGGTTTAGATAACGTCTCATGTAAACAGTCCACTAAATCTTTCAATCCGAATGATTTTAATCGGAATGACAAAAAAGTGTGCAAGTAAAAATGGCTACTGTCTCTTGATGGTGGACCGATCTGGAGAAAAAGCTGTCATTGACCAAAATATTGATTTTGAACACGTTGGAAATGATAGTTTGGAGGTTATATCTGAGATGGCGAATCTTAGGCAGATGCTGAATGTACTGGGAAATGAGCTCTGACGAGGACAGTGATGATGGTATAAAACATCTGCTCAAACCAAACTCTTCCAAGCTCCAAAATGTAACAAACTACGGTTTATTCGACTGTAATTGCAAGCTACTCTAATATCAGGAGTCTTTTTACACTATTGCGACCGTTAGAAATCCATTCGTGTTATGCTTCATTACAAATACTGTATGGTGATTATCTCTAAGGGAGAGACCCAACTTAATAAATTATATTTAACTTTTAAATCGAACCATTTATCATGATAACAAATGGAAAAGTCAGCCAGCTTTGTATTATCATATTAATTATTGTGCCGTTTGCCCTGACAGCAGGGGCGATTTTTACCCCAAATACCAACGTTTTACATATTCATCAGTTTTTTTTTATTATTATTGAATTACCTTCTTAGCACAATCATTAACAATACCTTGGTCTCAAAAAATATGTCCAGTAGACTAATTGCATAGATTCATGTTTGCTACACGTTAAATATTAGCTAAAAGTAGCGTGGTATGATTGCATCAAGAATCAGCCAAATGTCCATGTGCATCGTAAAAACAACAGTTTTTGTGCAATCCAATCAAATGCGCCTTTTACCACAGTGTGAATTTAGCCCTGTTGTACCCTAAAAATACAATTCAAAGTATGTAAAAAGTACAAGTAATTGACAAAATATTTCAGTCTGATTAAAAAAAGGAACAAATGTACCACATATCTGTGTGCTATTAGTTTTATCTACAGTTTAACAACGTTAGATTAGCGACATGCTAACATCATCACGCTAACTTTACAGAAATCAATTGTGAGTCAAGCATCCTGTGCACTTCCTGTGAGGAGTGCTATTTGTAGTCACTGATTATGTAGAGCGTTCCAAATCGGTCAGTTGTGAGATTCCATTTCAGCCCAGAATCCTTAGAAGGCCTATGAAGACTGTGCAGATTCTGGAACTGAGCCAATGTGTGGCAAAGAAAAAAAGAGCAAATAGAACAGAAAGAAGAATATATAGGACATGGTTAACTTTTTCCTGGACTCGGAATGAAGTGTCTTGTGTCAGAATAATGTGTTGGCTAATAAACACATACGGGCTATCAGCCTTATTTGGTTGGGCGCCAGGAAGCGCTCGCAGGCAGCGCCGCAGGGCACAACGGCACTGGAAGCCACACAAATATGTGAGAGAGAAAGAGAGAGAGAGATAGAGTGGGGCTCATGCGGAGACAGAGCGCTGGCAGAGCCCACACAGCACTATTTAAACTAGAGAGCAGTGTGCATATACTCCGCACCGTGCCACATGCTCCATGGAAAATTCCACCCTGAGACCCACTGTTGCTGGGGTGTGGAGCTGGAGTCACTGGAGAGGTTCTCCCCTCTCCCCCACCTCCAGCCAATCTCATGTGCTCTTTAAAATAAAGGTTCTTCAGTGGCTCTTGGGTCCAGCAAAGAACGCTCTTCTGATCAAGAGTTGGCTGGATGTTTCTGTGGAGTTTAAAGGGGGACCTACGTTTTCAACGTTGCTGCTTTTTGAGCATGAATAATGCCTACAAAGCTCCAAAGCACAAAGTTCCTTCAACAGGACTTAATCTTTATATCAGTGTCACTGTTTCTGAATCACAATATTCCTCTTAAATAATTAATATGCAGAATAAAGGGGTGGGGCCTGGTTGAGTTAGTCATGCTGCGTTCCAGGCAGGTTTTTGAGCCGGTAAGTTACGGCTTCAAACCACGACTCACGACTTTGTAGCGTTTCAGGCAAAGTCACGCCAGACTGTCTGAGCGCGAGGAATGGCGGTAGCTAGATCTAAACAAAGCATGCCAGACCTTACGATGCTTATGCTCATTTACAATCATTTCTATTGCCAAAGGTGCTTACTCCTTGCTTATGTGAGGGAAACAGAGGGAAAAAATGGCGCATAAGGCAAGGGAAGCTGTTATATCTTTTATTTTACGTTATTTGTATATTTTGAAATGTATTTGGTATTTTGTATTCTTGCACTCAATGGACTGAAAACTAGCTAATGCTGCTGATAATGGATAACATTTGCTTATAAATAATGTTAGAGCAATACCTTATTTTAAAAAATGATGAAATAAAATTTTAATGAAGACTTTCATGAACACCGCATCCATAGGGGCGGCCATTGTTGTTTCGTGGGCTATGTGACGTCAAGGGTTTGACAGATGTTCCAGTGCACTTTCACGGGTAGAAGATCAGAAAAAACATGGCTTACGGGTTGCCTGGAATGTGGCATTGGTAGTGTGTTAAAACTGGTAGTTATGGTAAGGGGCGGGACATTTCCCAAACACGCTGGAAGCGCTTGACCAATCACAACACACTGTTCCAGCTGACCAATCAGAGCACATTGTGCTTTTCAGAAGGAGGGGCTTAATAGAGACAGGAACTAAACAGACCGTTACTGACAGACTGGGAAGAGAGGAGCTGCAACAATGGAGAATATGGGAGAATAATGTTTTTGAACATTCAAGCATGAAAATCAGTTCTCAAGACTTTGTAAAAAGCCATGATGTGGCCTCTTTAAAAAGATATTGTGGTGCATTATGTTTTCTTCAGAACAACATAAGCCTACTGCTATGGGGTTCTTTAAAGGTGCAGTGTGTGAATTGTGGTAGTGTTATAATGGTGAAATGGCTCATTCTAAGGTAATAAAAACGGTTCATTATGTAAGGTCTTTATACACCACTGAAAACATAGTTATGTATATTGTATTGCATTTCTGTCAATAGATCCTCATAAATGCTTCACACTGCACCTAAAAAGCAACAACAACAAAAAATGCTAAAAGGTTATTTATTTGCATTGATGAAGGAGAAGGACATTTCCATTCGACAAAAGGTTCTTCTATGTGGAAAATTGTTCTTTAGATCATTCAAATGTTTTTCACACTAAGATAAAAATGGTTCTTTAGGGAACCAAAAATGGTTATTCTATAGAATGTAATGCATACTAGGGTTATTTTAAAAAGAAGCGCAAGTTACACTACTGTTTAAAAGTTCAGTCGGTTAAACATTTTTAATGTTTTTGAAAGAAGTCTCTTCTGCTCATTAAGGCTGCATTTATCTGATCAAAGATATAGTAAAAAAAATAATAATAATACTGTTTTCTATGTGAATATATTGTAAAATGTAATTTATTCCTGTGATCAAAGCTGTATTTTCAGCATCGTTACTCCAGTCTTCAGTGTCACATGATCCTTCACAAATCATTCTAATATAATGAGTTACTGCTCAAGAAACATTTCTGATTATCAAAGTTGAAAACAGTTGTGCTACTTATAATAATTTCAGGATTATTTTATAAATAGAAAGTTCAAAAGTAAACAATGTAAAAAAAAATGTTTTAGCACTTTTGATCAATTTATTGCATTCTTGCTGAATGACAGTGTAATTATTATTATTACTTATTGGATTTTTTTCTAAATCAGTCTGACCTTTTGAACAGTAATGTAAGTTCTTGCATTGATGGAGTTCTTGGAGTGTAAAACGGTTCTCAAATGAAACCCGACTCTAAAACCCTTTTTTTTCTATTTGGAATCTTTATTTTTAACAGTATTATCCACCAAAAAAGCAAACATTTCTAGTTTACTGCTTTATTATTAGCAAGAACGTTGCTCATACATCATTCACACAGTGACGTTTCCAACAGTAAACACACACACACAACACCAGTTATTTACAGCCACTCTCGTGATACATGGATTATTCTGCCTCGTTATTTAAGAAACAAACCAACTCGTTCAAATACCGTCCGTCCTGCAGGAACGTGCATTAAATCTAATGTCCCATACAGCTCAACAGGTCCGTATGTTTTCACTGTGGTATTAAATGTCCATGCATGCATAAATGCTAACATACCGTGGCCCCACCGGTCTGTTTTTAAACGCAGGTCTCTTGGAGCCCAGTACAGAGCTCCCTTGTGACTGTACGTACAGGAACACAAGGCCGCCTCTGTGCAGCGGGACCAGGCTCTAGGAAATGGTTTATGTTGCAGCCGTTTTATGACTTTGTGTGGTTTATGCTGTTCAAGAGTATATGACTTAGTATATATGTGCTTTGAGTGCTTGCTAAAGTATGCTCTCTGTTTGCGCTGGATATCAGCACCATATTTTTTGCCACTAACACACCTAACCTGTTAAAAAAAATGACAGTGAGTCATTGAGCAAAAACAGCTGGACGTGTCTGTTAAACTTCTTAGCATTATCTCTTCCGAGCAACTAAAATAACACTTGTGATTACACTGTTAAACCAACGTTCATGCAATTAATAACTAGCCAAACAAAAGCAATATCTTAGCATGAACCCAGCTAACGGGGAACATTCCCAGAAAGTTATAGCAATATTCTCTCACAGTTATGAACGAAGGTTCTTCCAGTAATGTCAACAGAACATTTGTTCAAAGTTATCTGCTATTGTCAAAACATCAGCACAAAATTGTTATTCATGGAACTTTTTTTTATTCAAACAACGTTTAAATTAGATGTTCATCTAACATTTAACACATTACACTATATTTTGATAGTCCACTTTAGACAATCTACTAACTATAAGTAACTACATCAGCTGATTCTCATTAACTCGTTCCCTGCCAGTGTTAAAAAAAGAAGCCAGTCAGCGCCAAAGATTTTGATCATTTTTACAAAAATTGAATGAATCACATTTTGAAAATCACATTTTGTCAAAGACTACATCTGGATCGGATTCAGAAAGATGATCAAAACCAAAGTGCCTTTAACACAAGTCATTTCTATGTGGCCATCTTTGAAACATCTTTTGACCATGTAAGTGCAGCTCCTGTCTCTTTGAATGGGGAAACATCAAATTCTCAAAAACTGTTCGCCAAGCTCAAGTCACCAGTGAAATCTGACAGCAGTTATCTCATAAATTGACTCTGAAAACAAGTTTTTTTCTCTCTCATTCGAAGTCTCATGTTTCTAAACATTCAAATCATGACAACAAATTTTCTCAGCCCGGTCAAAGCTAATGCACGACTCGTCCTAAGTGCGCGTCTCAGAACACTGCGTGTTTTCATAGGAACCGGAGCTTCTAACGGCAGCAGCAGTGATGTGATGACTTTACTAATCAATGATTGGCTCTTTCATTTAAAAGGCGGGGCTTATTCGGAGTGCACCATCTTCCTATATATAAAGTCTTTGTCAAAACACGGATGGAGCAGATCGAGTTCATCAACACCCCAAAGCTTCACAGTCCTATAGCTCGTCCTGGGTCGACATTTTACTCAGTAACATTATGCAGTTTTGATTTACATGCTGTTTGATGATTCCATTATTTTACATATGAATCTGCTTACATATGCTATTGCTTGTTTCTGCTTCTTCTTTGCTTGTGTTTTTATCTGAAGATTTTGTACACTTTCAGAAGATATATAATAGCGCCCCCTACCGATTAACATGAAAACCTGGAAAATTCCGTCAGTGACAGGGAAGCGTTTTCTCACAAATAACAGAAAACTTTGTTTTTGGTTGGGAAAGAGACGCAAAACGCAACTACATGTCAAATTACTCATTAGAATATTAGTAGACTGTAGTAGAATGATAACTATATTAGTGCCCACACCAACAGAGGATATTGTTCTGTTTATCGTTAGCGCACACTGCAGTTCTGCAGGTTTTAAAACAGGATTGAATCTGATTGGCTGTCAAAGTTTTTATCATTCATCATTTGAAAAAAAAAAACTTATTCTGAAAGTGATTTCAGTGATATTGTTCCTTTGTGCTGTAATTGTTATAGTTGAGGTGTGGACTATGCTATTAGTTTATATTTATTAGAATATTGTTATTGTTGCAGTTATCATTGGCGTGAATGGGCATTTAGATAACTTTGCAAAGTTAATGTCTAGTGGGGAGCATCAAAATAAAGCAGATATTAGCAGATAATAAGCAGACAGTCTACTAATACTCTAATGACTGCTAGTTGACATGCAGATGCAAAGTTACTATAGTTAAGTGCTAAAGGCAAAGTACTATAGGCCTATAGTTAGTAGAATGGAGTAAAGTGGACTATCGAAATTACCAATATCGTGTTACCAATGGGTTTTGAAGTGTTTTACAGTACACGTTACTTTTGAATGTTCTCTGAACATTCAGCAACATTTCCATAATGTTTTCAATGTTAAAATGCAATATTCCTTTAAAGGTAGGGTATGTGTTATTTCAAAATTGTTTTAGAAAACGGACTCGGGCCGAGTGGAATAACAAACTTGAAGCCAATCAGCAGGTAAGGGGCGTGTCTATGGTGAGACGAGAGGCTCAGTGCGCGTCATTATTCAAAACACGAGTCACACAGGACGGACATTAGCCAAGAAAGAACTAATATATGCTGCTTTTGCTTGAATATGCTCGTGTGTCACGTTCGCTTGTTTGCGATCGTATTATCGCTCACTTCAGCGATGATTAAGACCCGTTCATTTCCACACCGTATGGAGCATCTAAAACCCCCTCAGTGTTTCAAGGTTTCAAGCGTCAGCTCACAAAATGTGTCCGACAGGTAAGATACTATATTCCTATATATGTTTGTTTCCTCTTTTTATCTATATAACCCATCCGGTCATAATTGTAATATGCCGTTAGCTGGGCTATCGAGCTTGTATACTAACGTTATCAAGTTGTTAATGAGAACGGTTTGTGTTTTGTGATCGCTATAACTGTAATATGTTTGTTAGCTGGACTGCCGGCTTGTGTTCTATCGATTTGTTCATGAGAACGGTTTGTGTTTTTGGGATGAAGCGGTGACTTTTTCATTGAATTTTCAACCTGGATTAGTTACACACAGATTCTGCCATAGTCGTTGTCTGGGTTACATAAGTGTGGGGCGGAGCTATCAAAATACGACCGAGACCCTTTTTGGGGGTAGGGGCGTGTTTGTTTTGATGATTTGAAATATCAACAACGGTTACCAGAAAGCACTTACCCCACCTTTAACATTCGCACAGCCAAAAAAACAAAAAAAAAAAAAAATTAAAATGCTGGAACTTTTAAATGCTCAAAAATAACATTTTGGAATCTTAATGGGAACTTTGGCAAAACATTTTTAGAGAATAGTTTTGTTAGCTGGGGATATCATTCATGCTCCCCATTATTTGTAATAGCTTAAATCTACATTTTCCTAAAACAAATTAGATAAATTGAGCTTTGCAGTTTTACATTGACTGGATCATTGCTTTAGTTTGAACTCAGCATTTGGCATTGCAGAAATGAAATATTTTGAACTCTTACACTATTTTAATGCTTGTTCAGCACAGTAATTGTAGAGAAAACCTTTCCACTTTTCATATAGACAGATTAATATGATTTATTATAGAACATTAATCATTACAGGAGTTTGTACAAATGCTTGATTTGTGTTTATTTAATCACCTTCCGGACAAAAATGCAGCCTTACATGAGTGAATGTACTGAACTATAGCAGGATACCTGTAACGGTGTAGTTCACTGAGTAAATATACGTTGTCTCCTGTACATTACACATACTAACATAAACCTAAATGTTCCTCAAAATGAAGAATTGCTGCAGTCAGTGCCAGACGGCTGTGGGTAAAATCACTGAGAAAGCCAAAGGATCCAGATCATACGCTCATTTCCACTAATATATCATTAACAAGTATTATGCTCAACATATCAGTCGTTTTTGTATAACCAATGAAGGAATGTTTGTGAAATCGCTTTATGAGAATGTACATTAAGTAATGATTTGTTGAGAGTTATATAATGTACTAATGTACTTTGATGAAGTTATTATGAAGTGTTACCCAATCCTCTGCGACAGTGAGGTTTTGTCTCTAAGCAAACATGCAGCCATGAAAAGGTTTGCAAACACCCTAAATTTAAACCCGCATTGAAACAGTATTGCTTTTGTTGCTATTTTTGCTCGTCTGAGGTCAGCCGTTTTGTTAGTTTAAGAGCAAAATAATTTGTGCCTTTTAACACAGTTGTAGACAGGAGTTGCTCTTTTATCTCTGAGAAAATTACAGGGTGTACAAACTAATTTGTTGCATATGGCAAACAGAGCTGAGCTAATTTTACCCAAATAATGAAAATATTCCATATCTGTCCTGCTGTATAAACATGTTAATAATAAATTAATCATAGACAGATGAGAAAGTAAATAGTAGCTAAAAGATCTTATCTTTTGAAATGTTTGTAACATCATTGTTCTTTAAAATAAAAAACACTTGCTTTTTGATCAATCGCAGTGAGATTCAGTCCAAAATACAGGGTCCTCTGTGCGTATGCAGTAATGCTTGTTTAGAAAGTTGAAGTTCTCCTTTAGTGTGTTTGGAGTGCATGGGTGTAAGAAGTGTGTCAGCATTTGTGTATGTTCCAGAAGAGGCCGGTGCGTGTGCATGACGGATTATGTTTAGTGACTCTGAGAGATCTCCCAGCGCCTCTCCCTCTGTAAATAAACACAGGCGTGCGGACAGGCCATCCCAAAAACAACCCAACACACCAGAGCGTGTGGGCCAAGGGCGGGCGCTTGAACCTCCACTGCGCTGCCTGTCACAGCCACTCATGTCAGCACTTCTGGGGCCTGCGTGGCTGTTTTCCCAGCTGATTTGAGTGATACTGATGGATGCAAAAGGATTTTGAGCTCAAGAAACCCGTTGGGAGAAAGCGTGCTTGACATCGTACAGCCAGCCAATCAGGGCATGGGCTACACTTTATTTTGACGCTCCACTTAATTCCCAGTACACATTGTACGATTTTGGGCTGTCCCAGAGGAAAGATGACCAATCGTGACCATTTCTGTGGTCATGGTCCTATGTTGTACAGTGAGAGAGGTTTAAAGGTGGTTGTTATTGCGGTCTTGCGACCAAAGATAGCATGCGATAATTTTCTGACAGTGCCAGAAATTTTGCATGATCATTTCACCATGTGTTTTCTGCTACCTACGTCGTCTACTGACTAGCAAATAAATATGCAACATGAAATGGTATATTGATCAATGCGACATGGCGCTAAACCTTAAAACGACTCACCTCAAGCTTCATTTGAGGAATTGGCATGCCAAGCTGGCCTCTTATCCTTAGTCGTGACCACATCCATATTCTCCTTTTTGTGCCACCTTGTATTTATATACAAAACCTTCATTTTGAGTTGATTCACTTGAACTATGGAACTTTGGCAGCTGTGTGAACGCATGTCTGCCCAGTGACAAAATGAGAAACAGGCACCTGACCCAGAGATGGTGGGTTCGAGTTCCATGTGGGACAACTTTATAAAATTGTCTGTAATGTTAAGTCATTTCAATTCCCTTATTAAACGGAGACGCGTTGTACTAATCTTCCTTACTCTTGGATTAGAAATAAGTCTGTTTTTGTTTCTGTGTTGGTTCTCATATGAAGTTATGTTCATTTTGTGCTTCTGAACCTCAGTTTTTTTATGTTTGTTCTATTTCTGCTGTTTTTGCTCTTCTGGCTCTGCGCTGCTGTTGCTGCTGCTTCAGGGGCTTGGCCCCATATCACTGCTTGCAGCTATATTTATTAAGTTGACATGTATTTACAAAGTTTCTTATAGTTAGTAGAATGTCTAAAGGGGACAGTCAAGAGAAAGTGTCACCAGGGGAAGTTGACCAAGTCCACCAGCTTTGATTCCAATCCCTCAAATGTATATTGCACACACAAATGGAAAGCACTTTATCATACTGGCAAGCTCTAATCTGTCTAATTTAGGAGTTTAGGTAATTTCCAAGAGAAAAATGTTTTTAATCGCTCTGCCTGGAAACAGTTGCTTACAAGGTAACAAGTTCATACAATGAGTTTTGTCTTAGTAGCAAGTAAACTAGATAATCAAAAGATGTGCATATTCCGCTATGCGTTCTGAGTTATGTCAACGAAATAATACTTTATTATCTTTTAGACAGGCAGACGTTTCTGAGTTTTCTGACCCATTATTTCAATATTTCTGAAAAAAGTATTGCATGCTCAACAAGGCTGCATTTGTTAGAACAAAATACAGTCAAATGTAATATTGTTTTCTGTTTTAATGTGTCAACTTATCCTTCAGAAATCATTCTAATGCTGATTTGCTGCTAAAGAAACATTTCTGATTATTATCAATGTTGAAAAAATTTGCTGCTTCATATTTTTGTTGTAGGTGTGATACATTTTTTAGGATTCTTTGATGGACAGAAGGAATCTATTTGAAATAGAAATATTTTGCATCATTATAAATGTCTTTACTGTTACATTTGATCAATTTAATGCCTCCGTACTGACCCCAGACTCTTGAATGTCAGTGTATTTTTTCTCGGCAAGGCAATCTATTTCTATAGTCTGCATGTAAATGCACCCCTAAATTGAAACTTCGGCTGGTTCTTTTCTTGTCTGTGTGGGCGGTTCTTTAGTAGAATGAGCTGCGATGTGGACCAGACATTTGCAATTCAGTCAAAGTTGGTCTGGCTGAGTGGGATTATGCACCCGCTATTTATTTATGAACGTCTACTTTTGCACATTTTTTTGGGTTCCCCTCAAATGTGAGTATGAGCTGTTGATATTATGAAAGCTTGGGGAGAAAACGAGTTGGACCCGAGCATTAGGAGTAGACTGAGTGCAGATTTACTGCCTGTGTGTTTATACAGAACATCCTGATCACAAAACCCTCCGTTTCCTCATCGCTGCCTTCAGAGATTTGGTTTTGGTCCACCAAACATCTCTCGGTGAGATTCTCGAGTGGGGTTATTGTCGAAAAAGGGGGACTCGGTACTTACGCAAGACCTGGACCCTCTTCTGCTTCTACTAGGGAGTTAGCGACAGCCAAGCTGCATTGCGTAACAGGGAAAGAGTGAAAGGGAGTGAGAAAGAGTTTGAGTAAAGGAGGAGAGAGAGAGAGAGAGAGAGAGAGAGAGAGAGAGAGAGAGAGAGAGAGAGAGAGAGAGAGAGAGAGAGATTGTGAAAGAATAACAAAATCTCTTCCAACGCTTTTATACTGTTTACAGGCAGAGTGCAGGTCTCATGTAATACAATACTTTAACACGAGCTCAGCACAGTGTGGGAATGAAATCTGGGGCCCTTCTACGTATCCGGGGCCTCTAAAGAAGCGAGAAAGCAAGATTGAGATGCTCTGGGAGGTTAGGAAGGAGAGGATGGACTGATGGCTGCAGGAACAGAGTTACTTTCCATGCATACTGAGTTACGAATCTTTTTTTGTCTGTTTTTTTTTTTTTTTTGGTACACTGAGATTTAGTGGTGGTAACAAAAATTCTGATTTACGTGGAAAAGTTTGCAACTTGTATATTATCAGTAATATTTCAAGATGAACTGGACTGGACTGAAGCACCTTAAGTTTACTTGATTATCCATACATCATTTTTTTTTTAATGATGTTAAAATGTGAGTATCAAAAATGATCCAGAAAGGTTTATTTGTTCATCTTTCAGTCATCATTGTATTGCGTTGATTTATATGTTTTGCCTCCACAATGAAAACTACAGAGTTTTAATCGTGAAACTAACAACCTTACTAAGACATATTATTGGAAGTCATAATTATAAGCATTTTATGTCAGTAGTTTGTTGCAATTATGATCTCATTGATTTAGATCTTTAGATCACTTTTTGTGCAACATCTGCACAAGGTGCATATTTTTGCTCAGTTTGAACCTTTTTAAAATAATGAGCTTTTTTATAATGAGCTGAAGTAGGAACTCCATATTCTTACTATATCATACTATATCAGTCATAAATGCCTGATATATCAAATATGATCCTCAACAAATAGCAGATTTTTTTTTTCTTCGCCTTAAGGTTCAATCAACTAATCGATTTATTGGCAAATGTTCTAAGGTGTGAAGTTATTTTCAGGGAAACACACGGCTAAAGTAGTTCCAGGCAAGCCAGGTCAGTTCCATGACACTGACCAAGCAAATAAATATAGTAAACAATAGGGTGAAAATTACTAAATATTTCTATGTTTTGTCATATACAGAAGGCGCATACTTTCTTTCTCCCACTCAAATGCTCACAAATAAAGTACAGACACACCCTCGCACAGACGCTCTGACCATTTGAAAAATAGTTACTTAAAAGCTACATAACATTTCTCACTAGCGAGGTAATAACGGTGCTGTTCTTGAAACAGATATACTTACAGTTTTGCTATTAGTAGAGACACTGCTGCTGAACACTGTTGAGAGACGCAGACTCACCCGTGATTAACCTCTCTCTCACTCTCTCTCTGTCTCTAATAACTGCATTAGGCCCCGGTCACACAGAACACGTTTTTGCAGTTTTTGAGTAGAATTATGTTGGCAGTCAGCGTTATGCGCGCTGCTTATGAGCCCCGGGCTACTTGCACTCTGCCTGTAACGGAAAAGCGCCCGACGTCATCGTTTTTTTTTTTTAATTGTCCAACCGAATGAATCTTCCGTTGTGGTGACTATTATGTTGATTAGACTGGCAGGACATCTGATTCGGGTTTTTTTGTAGCAACATAAAAAAAACTGCCTCAAACCTGAAAAACGCATTCTGTCTGATCGGGCCTTAGTCTGCTATCAGTGCTATCAGCTCTAAAATAGCTTTTTGGAAGTGGCGACAGAGGCTTGGGATTTAATGCGTAAGTAATAAGTCCTGTACACAAGAACATTTTGGGGACAAAAACCTAAAAAATGTCTTGAAATACATAATTTGAACAATATTGGTTTAAGTGTGATAACTAGTATAAGTGAAATAATTGACTTCAGGCCAATGAATTAATAAAACATAATGCACACCTAAGGGGGAAATGCGTGTTGTGGCTATTGCGTGCATATATAATAAAAACGTTGTCTATTTCTCTCAAAGTTTGTATCTTTAGGGTTACAACAGTTGTCAATGGGGCAGTAGTAGTACTACTACCCTTAGGACTACCCTACCTTAAATGTTCATAATAGTACCTTGAGGGTGCATATTACTACTCTAAATGTATTGCCTCAGAGACAAGCTGTTTTACCCTTAAAGGTACAATTTGTGTACATTTCTGAGAGTTCAGCTTGAATATTGGCAATCACACCTTAGTTTTGCTGCCGCAGCTTTTGCATGGCAAGAACTAATCACATTTTCTTGAGAAAAAAAATGCTTTAATTTCATTTTTTTTTATTTTTTTTATTGCGGATTCAAGTTAAAGTGGCAATATATATTCTTCCAGCTCTCTGTCTATCATTTTTCTCTCTGTGTGTGTTTTGGACGGTTGTTCAGAAGGAGTCCTGCGAGGACTAAGCAGCCTTCATGGAAGGGCCTTCAAAAGTATGGGGTATTTTTAGTTCCCAGGGATTATGAACAGAGTTGTTTTCAATTTACTATTGGCAGGTGAGCTTCAGGGCGGAGGGAAGAACTCTTCCATCTCACATTCCCTCTCTTTATTTCTCTCTCTGTTTTCCCTCTCAGTCACTTTTCTCCCTCCCACTCTTTCTCAGTCTTTCATTTCTTTCCCAGCATTCTCTTCTCTTCCCACTCCCACTCCTCTGCCCTCGCTGCTTAATCTGGCTTCCGTTCGGCCTCTCAAGGCTTCGGCTCTCAGCAGCAGTTTCTTGGAAGCTACTTTGGCTGCTTCCACACAGTGTTCGAGATCGGAAAAACAGTGTTTACTAACAGGTGCAAGTCGTGCGACTCTCCAAATGTCCTGTACAAACAACAGCAGACAGGAAGAGAAAAATGTCTGCTTGATCAGGTCACCAAAGTCAATTTCCAAGTTGAGTCGTTTTTGATTTGTGGAATGCAGGTAACCACACTAAAAGTCTTGGCTTTTTATTGCATTTAATGTTTATCTCTAAAAAGCAGCTCCCAATGCTTTCATCCCCTGCAGCCAAATATCTGGCTTGTTTTTTTTCTCTCTTTCTCTTCTGCACAAGCACTTAACAGGAGTTTTGTCTAGCTTTATGACTGCAAAGTACCACTATATTGTTCCAGTTTTCACTATATTATGCCAGAGAATTGCTTATTGACACATTTATGTCAAAGACGTAACAGAAAACTAGCACATATCAACCAAACCCTGCAAATGCATAGTAGATGCTTTGGTTATAGTATAGTGAACAGAATTGTAAACTAAAAAGCATCGACAATTTAAGTTCCCTTTCAGTCAGTACACTCCGAGTTACGTCAGTACTGACGAAATGAGCGAAACCCCCATTTCATCAGTACTGACGTAACGTCTCCGTTCCCTTCCTTCAGGGAACGAGGGTTACATACGTAACCGAGACGTTACTCACTATTTCACGAGTTTGTTTACCCATATACTCCTTAGCTGATAAAATTTAAACATATTTGGCTTGCTGTCCGCGGTGAAGGGGCTCGAGGGAGCTGCTTCAACTCGAGCTTGGATTTACCCCCCCAAGGGACTACTAGTGCTAGGAAGAAGAGAAAGGTAAACAAGAATGTAGGTAGGTGGAGTTGGGGAGGTGGAGGGAGCAGGAGGAGTTGGGGAGGTAGGTAGGTGGAGTTGGGGAGGTGGCGGGAGCAAAACGACTGATGCCTGAAAGAGGTAGGAGGCTGCTTATATGCTTATCGGTTGATTGAAAGATTAGATGGGTTCACGCCTCTCGAACTTACGTTTGTGTACGTTGCTAATTGAAAGATGGGTTCACTCCTCCTGAAATTATGTTGTGAACTTCACTTAAGTAGCTAAACTACGGTTAAGTAGTTAGTTTTACTATAAGCTACTAATACAAAGCAGCTAACATTATTTAGGTTATGTGTGGAGGTGGGCAATATCAAAGCTATATGAAGGGGTAATGTATTTTTTTATAATGAACAAATGACATAATTTTGTTGTTTTTTCTCCAATCTGACCATTTGGACAGATCAAGTTACTCTAAATAAATGCCAGTTTTAGAAAACTAGAAGAAAACATTTCATACACACATTGTTCGAAGGTTTGGGGTCAGAAAAATCTTTTTTTCAGAAAAGTCTCTTCTGCTCACCAATGCTGCGTCATATAATAAAGAAAATTGTAAAGTTTAAAATAACTGTTTTGTATGTGAATGTATTGTAAAATGTCAGGATTATTTGATGAAAGTTCAAAAGAACAGTATTTATTTGAAACAGAATTTTTTTCGAACAGAAAGGTTCTTATTGTCTTTTTTCATCTGTGCTGAATAATACTGCAAATATTTGAACAGTAATGTGTGTATATATGTTATATGGTATAAGGTTGTCTCAAAGTTATGAACAAATGTTCATCCAGTAACAAAATAATAGCACCAAAAAAAAAAAAAAAAAAAAAAAAACATTATTTATACATCACATATAACAAACACTCAGTTTGGCAACCCAGTGCTAGGTAAATATTGGACAGAACACATGCTGGGTTAAAGTGTCAGCACTGACCAAAAGCTGGGTTCATTTTACCTCATATGGTTATTATTATTAATTTTATAAATGGAAATTAGTATATTTCTTAAAAAATGCTGGGTTGTTTCAGCCCATATTTGAGTCAAATATGGACAAATCCAACTGTTGGTTTACATTTTTTTTATTTGGTTGTTGAACCCAATGTTTGGTTTTGTCCATATTTGACTCAAACAGTTTTTGTCTGTACAGTAGGCAAATTACACAAGTAAAATAACCTCAAGACGACTGATGGTTTTATCAAGTTTGTCAAATCAGCAGTGAGTTACTATAACCCAGCAGGCTGGGTCATGAGGAGCTGCATCATTTCCTCTATTAGTGAACGTTATCCAGCAGTGGGTTACACAAACCTACCCAACACTATGCAAATAACCGAATAAAATGACCCAACAGGCTGAATCCAGCAGATTAAAAAAATGACCAAGCAAAAAAGTGGAAGTTTTGAACACCCAGAGAACCTTCTGAAATAAGGTTTTCATAATGAATGGGAATGTTCTTAGGGCATATTTTTGTTAACTGGGGATGTAGCATTTTAACATGCTTTGCTTCACTGAATGGAAAAAAAACTAGCTCATAACTGGAAAGGCAACAATGTCTTAAAAACAGTTTAGCTATTGTCATGTTATCGAACTTGTTTTTCTAGCTAGTATTAGAGTCACCAATATCTTGGTTACTCCCGAGCAGCAGCTCCGGTGTGAGGTTCACCTCGCTGCGCTCTCTCTCTTACCCTCACAGGACAGGACAGGACGAGAGCAGCGCGTCCTGCCGAGGGAACGGGGGAATCCGAGAGCATGTCTTACAGAAGTGAGAAATGCTCAAAAGTAGGTCAAATGCTTTCCCTCCGCTCTCCTTCCCAGAGTTTTAGCAAAGTGCTACCAGTATTTGATCTCAGTTTCCATTTTCAAATGGTAAAAGTGACTCGGAGGTTGCAAACGGTTGCATCCGGCAATTTCGCGAACTCATAAATCAGGATCAAGTCTTTTGAATGTGAACAAACGTTTGAATATTTTCTTCATAATTCACTGCTTGTAAAAACTGAGAAAACGAATATATCCCCATAAATAAGGCCCTTAATGTCATAGTTTTATTAAAGCCACATGTCTTGCCATAGGTCTCCACGGTAACTAAAACTTATACCTTAGAAAATAATATAAACACTATTTTGTGTGTTAAACATCAGTAAGCATCTGTGTTTGTTTTGTAATGCTCAAAAAGGCATTTTGTGTTGGAAAGCTCTTCTTCTGCTCGCTCAGTTCTTTAAAGGAATAGTTCACTCTTTAAAAAATGGTATAGTCCACTTTAGGCATTCTATATGAGTAACTTTGCATGTTTATGTCAACTTATTTTACCAATACTAATGAGAGTTAGCTGACGTGTAGTTGCAAAGTTACTTCACTCTAAAAATGGCTGGGTTAAAACAACCCAAATGGAAACCCAGCGCTGGGTAAATATTGGACAGAACACATGCTGGGTTAAATTAACCTAGTGGCATTTTAACCCAGCAGGCTGGGCTGTAAAGAAAACCCAAAATGTAGTCAATTTGTTACCATTAATGGATTTGCTACTCTGGGTTATTCTTGCTGGGTTGTTCTTAAAAAAATCTCCTGTGCATTAGCCTACTGTAAAACTAGACAATCATGAAAGAACAAATGAAGAATGCATGTTTAGACTGTTAAAACAATCCTTTTTATTGCTTGACAAATGGTACAACACACAAATGTGTTAAAATTGGCAACAATGACAACTACAAACCTAACTGTCAATTTATTCACGTTTAAATCAAACTTTTATTTTGACGGGCTGCCTTGACTTTTGAGTCTCTGTGTTCATGATATGACGCGCACCCCCGTCATTCACACAGAGAGACGCAAAACATGGAAGAGTAATATTTAAATAGTATTTAATATACACAGACACTCGTATTAGGGCTGGTCGATTCCCAAATTTTTGGAATCGATTTCCAGCCCTAACTCGTATTCGGCTACAGTCTGGAGCCCTGCATGACGCGACTGAACGCAGCTGCGGGACTGAATATAGTCTACTTGTGAGTCGACACTATACAGATATTATCGTCACATTTTTACCATTTCAGTATGTACTTGGTAAGTTACCGAAGTATCGGTACTTGTGACATCCCTACATACAACCATGTTTAATTTTTGTAAGGGGATCATGGTTCTTTGTAATCACAAACTGTATTAATCTATCGTCTCACATGCCTACCTAAACTAACTCGAGTCAGTAACGTACATTGCATCAGATTCTGAGGTAAAGCTTTTGTTGTCTTAACGTCATGTAAGCTTAAGAATTGTTGCCGCGAAGAAGAAAAACTATAATTATGCTAATTAAAATTATTATTATTAATGAAAATTATGAACTTATCTTAAAACATCTGCAACCAGTGGCTTTGCCTTTTGCATTGTCCTTTCAAAATGACAGTTTGGGAGCGAATTTAAACGAATCAAGGCGGGAAGCACGTGAAACAACCAAGCGCTGGGTAGAATCAACCAAGCATTGCGACCCAGCAGGTTTAACCCAACGACTGGAAATTTGAAACTACCAAATGGTGTTTAAAATGTGATCAAATAAACCAACAAAAATTACCCAACAGTCTTAACCCAGCATTTTGGGTTAAAAAATAACCCAGCATTATTTAGAGTGTTGTTAGTAGAATGTCTAACCAAAGTGTAACCAAAACCTCTATTCATATGGAAGTTTGTATGGGGAAACATTGTTATGCACATTCTAAAAAATATTGTGTTAAAAACAACCCAAGTTGGGTTGAAAATGGACAAACCCAGAAATTGAGTTGTTTGAACGGGGTAAATGGACCCATTCAAACAACCCAATTTCTGGGTTTGTCCATTTTCAACCCAACTTAAGTTGTTTTTAACACAGCATTTTTTTTGTTATTCAGAAAAAATCTTTCTGATGTAGCTCTTTTAGATCTCGACATGATGGTGAGTAAATGGGACAGAGTTTTCCCTTGCGCTTCCCCAGCGCTTGGTCGCCTGGAGGCGTATCGAGTGGGCGGAGCGAAAGAATGACGATCGCGAACAAAGCGGTGACGTCCTCAAGCGTGGAGAAACCCATGGCCATCTCAGATAATAGATATATGATCCAGAATCAAATCTGAGGCAGAAATAAATTGAACAGGAGAAACAGCAGCAGGACGTCCGTCTCTGTGGTATGTACTGTATTTAGTGGCCTGTCAACATTTGTGTGTATTTACTCGCAGTTTATGAGGACATGATTCGGTTTATGGACTATTGTATGCGACTAAACCTTAGCAGTAGCAAGCAAAACGGTTTTGCACGTCAGACTAGTGTAACGTTATACATAGAACAACAATGGAGTAACGTTAGCGCTTTTGAATGACGAAGCACACGATCGTGACGTTTACTGATGTTAACTCATGCGACGGTAGCCGACAGCACAGACATTTGAAGCAGTTTTACTCAACGGCTGCTTCCAAAGCAGGACCGAACCTTTATCGCTGGGACCGCTCCGTCAAAAACACTTCTTTGGTATGATTTGGTGAAGTCCTGACAGCAGTGACCGTGGAAATCCACTTTGAGACGCGACTGAAGCGATGTTGTGAAGCTTCCCGTCATTTCTGTGTTCAAATCGGTTCAAATGCAGCGCTGCCTTCCCGGAATGCTGTGCTGAAGCGTTGAAGTCACCCATAGGAATAAAGTGGAGTGCGGCGCGCCACATAAGTGTTCACAGACGATTGGATCTGCACCTGAGTGTTTATGGCCGTGCATTTCCTCTCTCGCTCTAGTCACACGCGCGCGCACCCTACCGGGAGAAGAGCCCGTACGGCCCATACAAGGACCTTCCGCTCTATTAACGTCAATCCGAGCCATACTCGAAAAAAACTCTCCGAAACTTGTGAGAAACCGGAAGGAGTATTTTTGACACAGAAATACTCCATCAAACGTCCAACATTAGTTTTTGAAACTTTGTCTATGTTAAGGATGGGAATCCAAGTCTTTAACAGTGTAAAAAGCTCAGTATGCATGAAACAGCATTTCACCCCCCCCCCCCCCCCCCCCTTTAAAGACACCTAATATAAAGTGTGACCAATATTTGTTGTTATCCTAGCCAAATGGCTTTCCCTCCAACTGTTTTATTTCTCTGCTGACTGCAGTTAAAGCTCTTCACGGGTCACTGAGGAAGAGTTCTGGCCACTAATGAGCCCCGTGACAGATGACCTGAAACATCTGTAGTAAATGACTATTGCGTTTTACTGTAATGCAGACGGAAGGTGAAAGTGTACGCTCGAGTGTTAGTGTGTGTCGTGGAGGCGTAGCGGTGTATGTGTAATTCGATTCAAACGCTTGCTCTTTCCCTGTCAACCACACATCTGACAGCGTTTTCCAGCCACAGAGGGAGATTGTCCGCTCAGCAACAGGAGTTATTTAGAGACCGAAGGACGGACAGCCGTGTCATCGAGCAGACAAGCTCGCTAATCTATCCGCTTCATTAAAGCCTGGAGGAAATCCAGCACACAGGAAGTAGGCCTGGGGTCAGTGGGGGAGCAAAGGACACTGGGAGTTATTTCCTCGCACAGGTGTTTGATCAGTGAGCGTTCAGGGTGCGGATCAGTAACCAGGATCCAGTCTCCATGTCTATTTAACTACTTAATGCCTTCAAGATGTATAGGCCTATTCCACACAGAGTAAACAGCTTATTCACCGGCAGGACTTACGGTTTTGGTGTTTAAAACGAACATGATGTCATGGCTTCACAGATGTGCGTACGAGGGTTCAGTTAAGGTTTATATATTGGAAGCGTCAGATAAGTGCTTTTAGATAACTGGACAACTGGTGCCGCCACAGTGAAGCTCTGTAAAGTCTTTCCTCTCAGGAGGGAAGCTCTTGTGAGATCAAGCCACTCTGCATATTTTTTGGCGCACATCACAAGTGGTCCTCACTCATGAAGACTTCCTGAGTTTAAGATCCAAGTGTTTGCAATGGCAAAACTGATGAGTGATTTATGGGGATCTAAAAAAAGAAAAATAAAAAAGCTATTTGTTATTATTAGTGTGTGTGTGTGTGTGCGTGTGCGTTTGCTAGTGCGTGTGTGTGTGCGTGTGTGTGTGTGTGTGAGATGTGAATAATTCATCAGGGCTATTGCTCTTTGTGCACGCTTTATATCTGGCTCACCCAGTTCAATTTCGGCAGCAGATCTGACTAATCTTTTCTAACGTTATCTCTTTTTATTGAAAGAATGCTATATTATTTGATCATTTTTGTGTGTTTGTTAAGGAGGTGCTATCAACGAGTTTATGTAAGCCAGTAAAATTCCTTAGATGGGAATATTAAGACCTTGCACGATCAAAAAGAAAATACGCCCAGCTTAGAGTGTCAGTTTCACTTTTTACAGTGCCTATAAATTCAGGTCATAAGGGCAAAATCATGTTTGGCCTAGGAAAATTGACATCTTTACCTCTTATTCAAATATTTTTTTTTAAATGTGTTTAATATTTGTAAGCGCATTGCATAGTTGTGCTTGGAGTCAATTGCTTTATTTGTGATAACGCAATGGAACATTCCAAATTGTGCCGACATAATTTTTGGCCAGGCTGTCATACAAAGAAAAACAAGAGAGAACCAACGGAATATTAATAACTGATTATGATGCATGCTTTTGTTGGATTTGTGTTTTTATATGCTTTTTTTTTGCATAGTAAAATAAAACCTGTTGCTGTAGTTTGCCATTTTTGGCAAGTTTAGTGTTTGTTCTTCCCTCATTTTTAAAATATAAAAAATATACAATATTTTCCTCATATAACTTGTAGGATCATTACAAACAAACATCCCTTTTGGCCACTTTACATGCTGCACTCAAAATAATATTTAGGTCTAAATTTAAGATTTGTTTATTTGAATTGCATATCAAATTTCCAACTATTTGGTTTACAGTTTTAACATAAAGAAAAAAATAAAATTTATGTGATGCATATTTTTCAGTCATACATAAAGGAAACAGGGCCCCACTTTATATTAGGTGGCCTTAAGTACTATGTACTTACATCAAAAAAATAAGTACTATGTACTTACTGTGTTCAAATTGTATTGCAAAACACCTTTGCTGATATTGAGGTGGGATAAGGGTAGAGTTAGGGACAGGTGTGGTGGTGTGGGTCAGTTTAAGGGTAGAGTTAGGGTCAGGTGTGCAGGTGTGGGTCAGTTTAAGGGTAGAGTTAGGGACAGGTGTGGTGGTGTGGGTCAGTTTAAGGGTAGAGTTAGGGTCAGGTGTGGTGGTGTGGGTCAGTTTAAGGGTAAAGTTAGGGTCAGGTGTGGTGGTGTGGGTCAGTTTAAGGGTAAAGTTAGGGTCAGGTGTGGTGGTGTGGGTCAGTTTAAGGGTAAAGTTAGGGTCAGGTGTGGTGGTGTGGGTCAGTTTAAGGGTAAAGTTAGGGTCAGGTGTGGTGGTGTGGGTCAGTTTAAGGGTAAAGTTAGGGTCAGGTGTGGTGGTGTGGGTCAGTTTAAGGGTAAAGTTAGGGACAGGTGTGGTGGTGTGGGTTGGTTTAAGGGTAGAGTTAGGGACAGGTGTGGTGGTGTGGGTCAGTTTAAGGGTAGAGTTAGGGACAGGTGTGGTGGTGTGGGTTGGTTTAAGGGTAAAGTTAGGGTCAGGTGTGGTGGTGTGGGTCAGTTTAAGGGTAAAGTTAGGGACAGGTGTGGTGGTGTGGGTTGGTTTAAGGGTAGAGTTAGGGACAGGTGTGGTGGTGTGGGTCAGTTTAAGGGTAGAGTTAGGGACAGGTGTGGTGGTGTGGGTCAGTTTAAGGGTAAAGTTAGGGTCAGGTGTGGTGGTGTGGGTCAGTTTAAGGGTAAAGTTAGGGACAGGTGTGGTGGTGTGGGTCAGTTTAAGGGTAGAGTTAGGGTCAGGTGTGGTGGTGTGGGTCAGTTTAAGGGTAAAGTTAGGGACAGGTGTGGTGGTGTGGGTTGGTTTAAGGGTAGAGTTAGGGACAGGTGTGGTGGTGTGGGTCAGTTTAAGGGTAAAGTTAGGGTCAGGTGTGGTGGTGTGGGTCAGTTTAAGGGTAGAGTTAGGGTCAGGTGTGGAGGTGTGGGTCAGTTTAAGGGTAGAGTTAGGGACAGGTGTGGTGGTGTGGGTCAGTTTAAGAGTAGAGTTAGGGTCAGGTGTGGTGGTGTGGGTCAGTTTAAGGGTAGAGTTAGGGTCAGGTGTGGTGGTGTGGGTCAGTTTAAGGGTAGAGTTAGGGTCAGGTGTGGTGGTGTGGGTCAGTTTAAGGGTAAAGTTAGGGTCAGGTGTGGTGGTGTGGGTCAGTTTAAGGGTAGAGTTCTGGTCAGGTGTGGTGGTGTGGGTCAGTTTAAGGGTAGAGTTAGGGACAGGTGTGGTGGTGTGGGTCAGTTTAAGGGTAAAGTTAGGGTCAGGTGTGGTGGTGTGGGTCAGTTTAAGGGTAAAGTTAGGGTCAGGTGTGGTGGTGTGGGTCAGTTTAAGGGTAAAGTTAGGGTCAGGTGTGGTGGTGTGGGTCAGTTTAAGGGTAAAGTTAGGGACAGGTGTGGTGGTGTGGGTCAGTTTAAGGGTAAAGTTAGGGTCAGGTGTGGTGGTGTGGGTCAGTTTAAGGGTAAAGTTAGGGACAGGTGTGGTGGTGTGGGTCGGTTTAAGGGTAAAGTTAGGGACAGGTGTGGTGGTGTGGGTCAGTTTAAGGGTAGGGTTAGGGACAGTTGTGGTGGTGTGGGTTGGTTTAAGGGTAGACTTAGGGACAGGTGTGGTGGTGTGGGTCGGTTTAAGGGTAGGGTTAGGGACAGTTGTGGTGGTGTGGGTCAGTTTAAGGGTAGGGTTAGGTGTAAGGGAAGTGCCAACTGTGTAATTACAAATAATTAATTACAGACCTAATAACATGCAGGTATTTTTTAAAATGTAAGTACAATGTTAAAACATGTATGTACACAATAAGTGCAACGTATCAAATGATTAATTACAATGTTAGTACATAGTAGTTAAGGCCACCTAATATAAAGTGGGTCCGGAAACAGGTAAGATTTCTGTAATAGTAATAAACTAAATGTATTTCAAATACTATATTATGGGCCAGATTTACTAATAGCTTGCTCCAACGCAAACCCACTTTTGGCTTTAGGAAACTATACTGTCAGGATTTACTAAAGACACGCAGTGATAAATTAGCGCTGAAAGGCACGGACAGGGTTATTTTTATTGCATATGCATTTGTAGGAGTTTCTCTTTCAGGTGCAAAATTTATGTGAAGAGAGCATTTAAATGAATCATGCAATGTGATTTACTAAGGGTTGTGCTTGTAAATTTACTGGTGTTTGTGCCATTATTTACCGCTCCAAAAAAAAGCATGTCTTAAACCAGACACTATTTTGTGCTGCTCTTTGTAGATTGTGTTGGTCATTATGGAAATGATCCGGCTGCGTCTGTGTTCTTTCATTTGTGTGTCGTCAGTAGATCACACGCTGAACTTTACACTCCCATCAACACTTTTTTTTGGAATTGCTCTCCCAATTTGCCCTGTTTAGTAAATCTGGCTCTATATCATCAATAAATCCAGTTTGTTTCAGTCTCATAACTGAATATTGCTTGTTCCACAGCTATCCATATTTGAGCTATGTTCATACTTTTTTAGCTGTTTTCACAGTGAACAGATTCCCAGCAGTTTGAATAAATGCCTTTTGAAAGTATGATTATTCATATAAAATCAAATAGATGCAAATAGTTAGTAATAAACTGTTTTTTTTAGTGCAGAAAGCTTACTTTTTCAATTATGCATCTCTGACAAATATGCATCACATAAATGGTTTGTTTCCACCAAACGTACAGTACAGTCCATTTTGATTGTAAGAATTTGTGAATTGTACCAAGATACAGAACCGTAGTACCCTTCCGTTGGGGTGCCTAGAATGATGTTGATCGCTACTTTCCAGCATAAACCACCTATCAATAAAGGGAAACTCAAGATGGATCAAGGTTTACCTTCCTGAAGCGTACTGTACTGTACCATTAGTCATTAGTATCATTAGTTTCTGTTAAAAGTGTGTAATCCAAATGGATAGAAATCTTAGATTTAAGCATTTGAATATGTTTTAAATGCCTAAATGTTTTGTCACACTCAAAACAAAACAAAATATGTTTTGAGTGTGTGTCACATAACCTTTAATTTTAGATGTAAAATTAATCAATTTTCAATTAAATCTAATGTGCTATAGACAGACTAAACAATCCAATTACACTTCAAATACATTTCCAAAAGATTATTTCTGTCATTTTAAGTAGTTTTATTACACTGATGTAAGTTCAATTGTTCGTTTTTTGTCTTTTGGTTGTTGTTTTTTAAATAAGTTAAGTTATTTGATGCTATATAAATGGGGGTGTGTCTTCATGATTGACAGCTTCTCTGAGCAAAGTTGTCACTAAGGCACCAGCAGACTTTTTCAGGAGGAGATTGGAGCTTTAACTTTAATTTCTACATTTCCATAACTGTTTATTTCACACCACCTTAATGAGCTGTTAACTTGACTAAACTTTACTAAAGATTCTGTGGAAGCGTGGGCGGGACCTTGATATTGCGGCTATCAAGATGTCAGTGCCGTATTTTCTACAATGGTGAGAATGTGAAGGTGCGTCGTCCATTTTTTCAATGGGCCAGGCATACTCTGGCATACTCTGATCTGATTGGTTGGCTGACTTTTCAGGAAGAACTAATCACTGAATGTACTCACGTTTAGGTCAGTAGCATCTAATCGTTGAAAGAGTTTGATGTTGGAGACTCCACGAGCAGCACTACATATTCTTTGTTTATGCACAATAATCAGTACTTATCACTTTTGGATGTCTATACGCATTCTAATATTTTCTGTGTTATCGCTGTACTTATGATACAGTCTCTCTGTGTATGTTAATGTGGCTCTGATGAGTTTGTTCAGACCACAGCGGCACCACATGCAACTAATCATTTTGATGTCACGTCCGTGTAAATCAGCGGTTACGGAGTCTCTGCTACTGAATCTGTAAATCAGCGGTTTGCTTCCTGCGTCAGCCCATATTCCCCAGTGCATTGGAGAGTGACAGGAAGCTTGTGGTGTATAGAGATTAGAAGTATCATTATAAGTATGTGCGCACTCACTCGTGTGTGTGAACTCAGAAGAGTGTGCGGTGTGGTTTCCAGTGAACGCTGCTCAAAGCGTCCAGTGTAAAACCAGCACAGCAGAGCCTTTCATGGAGTCAAGATGTAAATACTACGCCTTGCGGGCTCATTGTAAGTGTGACTTTGTATGTTGATGGAGGGAGAAAGCTTCAGTGAAGTGCACTGGTCTTGGCCCTTCTGTCCTGCCAACATGTCCTCCAACCGATACGCCTATATAGGTCGTTTGCCACTTCCTTGAAATACGACCCATAGGAGCGTTTACTAAGGTTGCGCCCCTATCGACAATATTTTAATTAATTAAATACGACGCACAGGATCGTATTCTAAAGTTGTGCTCCTATTGACAGTAGAGCACTTTCATTTAAAAGCATTTTTCCCTTTTATCTGCTTAATATTTCAGGTTTTGCATAGCTGAGTTGGTAAAGCATTGCACTATACATCAACAACATGTGATCATGCGATCGTGGGTTTCGATCCCAGGGAACACATGTGCTCATAAAGTGTGTATGCACTATAAATCACTGGGCAGGTTTAGGGATGGGTGGGTGTTGTTGTAAATTTAAAAAAATGGAAATAAATGGAAATATGACAAATGGTGGTAAAAAGTCCAGACATTGCATTAAAATGAACACGCATTTTGGTTGGTAACAACAGTCATACGTCATTTCATGACGTCAGACGTAACGTGACACTGTCATTATTTTTACGCCAACTAGAGGGCCCATGACGTTAAAACGTAAATAAAGGTCGTAATAAGGTGCTTGAAAAACGACCTATAGAGTCGTATTTTTTTGGAGGAAAGGTTGGTCCTGCTGGTCAAGAGAAGAGTTTGAGTTGTGATCATGCTTACAAGGACTTCTGATGCTTGAGCATTTGAGAACTGACTCATTTTTGCAATAAGATAAATGGGTAACACTTTAGAGCACCGTTCCGTCATTAATGATAACTATTGCATTATTAACACTCTAGTAGCTACTATTAACTAACAAGAAACTCTTTTTCTTTTCAGTTAATTCAGTTTATTGCCTACAAAAACGGTCGGTATGGACTACAACGAGCTTCTTTTCCGGTTTGGTGACATCATAAACCCTTGCTATTAACATAAACACTGCTCCCGCGAACACGCAGCAAAGTGGATGAGGCCGCGTCACAGTCATTACGGAAGAGAGAGAGCTGTTGCAGCAGACTAGTGTGTTGCAGACATGCCATCGAAACAATGTTATTTTCACTCCAAGTGCCCGATTTCTGTGTTCGGCCTTCCTCGGGACACTGGACTTCGGGAACAATGGTTACAATTTGTGTTTAATTTAGTTTTTGCTGATTACAATGCAATAGCCATCTGTGCGGCACATTTCATGGAAGACAGCTTCAAGAATCTGTCATTCATCATTATTTTATGACTTTACTTGTTGCACATGACTATTAACTCATTGATAAAGCAATATGTAATTGTGGTTATGAGTTTCTAATTAATTTTGAATTAGTTAATAGTCATGTTCCCCAACAAGTAAAGTCATAACATAATGATACCTTTATAAATCATTAGCTAGTGATTAATTACAGCAGACAACTGGAAGTTGAGATGCATGGCTTTGACCCCTTGTGGTAATTAACACATTAATTTACATTATTAGTTATATAATATGTTATTAAGGAATTAATAGATTTGACACATTTAACTAATAAATATTTATTGATTACTTAATCTATTAATGATGTAGAATCTCCATTAGTTGCTGCTGCAGTAATCATTAATAAATGGGTTAGTTCACCATTAGTAATACATTAACTCATAATTATCTGTGCGTTAGTTAAGCATTAATTAATGCATATTAGTGCACCCGTATTGTAAAGTGTAACCAATATAAACAAGTTGTTCATGCTACAAATAAAACAATTCCTTTAAAAGCAAGCTACTACTCCATTGTGTATTTGGATACAGTAAAACTTTAACCAGAATATGAAAAATACTTGAAAAACGAAAATACTTACCTTCACTAACACCCATTAAAAGCCCTGCGTTCAGAGGTTCTGCTTGACCTTCTTCCCCACTATCTGGGTCTGTTTCGGGCTTAAATTGGTATGGCAATATTGACGCCATTATTTGCACCACAGATGTGATTTCTGCCCGTAATGGTAAGGGGCGTGGCGTTTCCGGCAACCTGTGCTTGGCACTTCAGCCAATAAAAATACAGGAAACTACATTTGGCCATCTAACCAATCTAAGACATTGCGTTTTTCGGATGGGTTGGGCTTCATAGAAGCAGGAAGCAAAACTGTTCAAAGGACAGTGGAGACAGCGTTGTGGAATAAAGGTCAAATATAGGAAATATACACAGTAAAAAAAAAAGAGAAGAAGAAGCATCAAGGCATGTTATACTGCGCCCCAAAAACACAACCAAACCTAGAAAAAAAACACAGAACAACCCCTTTAATCAGTAACTACTATTTTTTCACTCCTCCCAGAGGACTATGAACTACTATACAGATTCATAATTAACATGAATAATGCATAATATATTATTCTAAAGTGAAGGTCATAGTAACAATGACTCAAGTATTACTACATCCTTCTAAAGTAATTACGAATTATTTGGATCAGTATTCTAAAGTGAAAAACATAACTCTCTAGTAATTACTGAAGCCACTGCAAGCTTTTAAGGTTTTTGTACGTTTTTGGATAGGTTACGTTTTGGTCATTACTTTAGAAAGATGTAGCAACACTTCAGTCATTACTATATAAACTTTCCAAAAACCTTAAAAGCTTACAATAATCATTATTAGAGAGTTATCATGTTTTTCACTTAAGAATACTGATCCAAATAATTAATCATTCCTTCTGAAGGATTTGATAATACTTGAGTCATTACTAATGGGTTACTATGACTCAGGGCCATAACCACCATAGACATTGAGTCCCCTCCAATAATTAGAAATGGCCATAACCCAGTGCTCTGTAGGTTAGGATGACAAAAAGGTTTAAAAGTTACATTTTTAGTCTGGTCTGCCTCAGTGATCTAAAAGCGCTCGTCAATGTCAAAATGATTGAGATGGCCAATCAAATCAAAGCAGGCGGGGTTTACGTTCTCTTTTGGCTCATCTTTACACAGATCGTTTGCTATCCTTTTGTGGAGACTATTCTTGAGCCAAATGTAAGCAGCAGATCTATGTATTTATTCACTAACGTGAAGAATCTCGGGACTGACAATATATTTGACGCAAATTAATGCAAATATTATTTGCAAATAGCCCCAAAATGATTATTTCAGAATTAGAATTGGACCTAAAATTTCATTCACTGTTCTGTTTCTTTATGCTTTATAAAAAATAATTAACAAAAATGTAGTTATTGATTAGCTAATAGTGAACTAACTAAGCACTATTACTAGTTTATTGATCACACTGCAAAAAAATGCATTTCTTACTTAGTATTTTTGTCTTGTTTCTAGTCTAAATATCGAACAATTATTACATTAAGAAACATTTACTAAACAAGTAAAAATGATTGCCTTGTTTTGGGGAAAAATAACTCAAAATTAAGAGAGTAATAATAAGCAAAATAATCTGCCAGTAAGGTAAGTAAAATAATGTTGTTTTAAGAGTATTTTTCTTACCCCATTGGCAGATTATTTTGCTCATTTTAAGCAAAAACTCTCTTAGTTTCGAGTTATTTTTTCCCAAAACAAGACAATTACTTTTGTTTGTCTAGTAAATACTTCTTGTTTTAAGAATTGTTAGATGTTTGTACTGGACACAATACAAAAATACTACGTAAGAAAAGCATTTTTTGCAGTGCAGAGTTAGTTTTCTTGTTACTTGTTAGATACTAGAGTGTTAATAATGCATTACTCATTTGTTCCTGTGTAGTTATTCATTAATAAAGAACAGTACTCTAAAGTGTTACCGTAAAACGCCGAAACCATCAGAACAGGGCTTTCCTTTAAAGCCCTGATTGTTCTTTCACTGCAGCTGCCAAATGTTTTCTTCTGTCCGTCTCATGTGGATGGACGTCCTGCTTGCGTAGGCTTATTAAACAAACCGTTGAGCCTCTGTGATCCCTGGCTTCTGTGCAACGCTCAGGGTCCGTTTAGTGCTTCAGGCCTCATCATACACCGCCTGACAGCGTCACACACATGGTTTCTCTCTGAATTACTGCTTATATGTGCGTTGTGGTAGGTTAACCCTCTCGACTCAGACTCCCACAAACTCAGTATATCGCTGTGTGTCACACGACTTCACGCTGCCGTAATTCATGCGGTGTCACGGCGGTCTGCTGCCATATCCCTCACGCGTTAGCTTACCCAGTTGTGCATGTGGCTTTGGTTGTCTTTGTTAATTTGTTGAGCTACTGTGCCGAGTGTCGCTCTCATCTCGCCGTTCCACACATGGTTCTCGGCACGCGTGGTGTGTGTACGTAGCCTGTCAAAGCACATGACATTCACACATGGTTTTGAGTACTGCATGAATGTTGGGCTACTGGGTTCACTCGGGAACCATATGGAGCGGGTCTGTACCCCAGCTGACCCTCGCGTGACAGCTCGACCCGAGAGGTGTGTCCCGCCATTGTTTCATCACACTTTAAGTGTACACACTGCACCACTGCCCAACACACACGAGACACTGACATCATTGCAGCACTGCGCATGGCCTCTGCAAAACACTGCCTTGCTTTTTTAAATAGTTTAAATGTCTTGAGTTTAATGAGCTGTGTGAGTAATATGCAGATATTTGTGAAAAAGAAGCATACTTTTTAGCACTTTTAATGAATATGAATTTTATTGTATTATCCACTTACTCAACTTTACTCGAGTTACTGTAATAAACCCTGACTGTATTTTGTTCTGTGGGGGTTTAAGGAGAAAATTCTCATCAATGTTGTTGATTGAGGAGTTTGCACATGGTTTGTCTGAAAGCATAAACATGTAGTTGTATGTAGTTGTTACTGTGTGATTGGCTCTTTTACTTTAAAAAATAATATATTCATAAATATTTAATAAGATAATAATTTGACGTTAATACAAAGTGTACTCAAGTAAACATAGTCACAAACGTATGCTCTCTTTAAATACACTTATGTGACAAAGAAATGTCAGCAAAGGCACTGGATTCTTTACAACAAATGCAGCTACATAAAGAAAGTGTGTTAGCGGGTCAGTAACAGTACCACTGTTTGTTCCAGATGTCATCTCTCCAACACATTACAACCCGTACTTCAGGAGGATAAGGTTTGATGTGAGCTCCATGGAGAAAAACGCCTCAAACCTGGTGAAGGCAGAGCTCAGGATCTTCAGGCTGCAGAACCCAAAGGCCCGTGTGTCTGAGCAGCGGATTGAGCTTTACCAGGTGCGTTCTGCATTCTAGCATTTTGTTTGCTTTCATGCACTCATTCAACTCCCCGATCAACTGTCATGACAACAAACGTGTCTACACAATTCCTTGCGTGCAAACTTAGTTTTTTTTCATTTGAGATTTATTAAAGGTGCCCTAGAATGAAAAATTTAATGAACCTTGCCATAGTGAAATAATAAGAGTTCAGTACATGGACATCACATACTGTGAGTATCAAACACCATTGCCTCCTACTTCTTATGTAAATCTCGTAAATCAAAAACTCCACGGAAAAAAAGTGCTTCTCAACATAAGGCCAACCGTGATGCAAGCGCTGGGAATCATTTATATACACGCCCCCAACATTTGCATCTGTCCAAACATGTTCATTATCAGGCGGAACTGTCGGAGCCGAATCATCAAACGACTCTTGAGGATAGCAAAAACGGCTCTCATGACACACGTCATGTTTAGGCTGTGCAGGGGACTGTTGTCATATGTCAACAGTCATGGTTGAGGTTTATTATAATCGGATACCACAACAAATCGCTTGTTTGTTCGGCCCATTTCAAGCAAGCTTTGCTCAGCATCTTAAGGGGCAACATTCCTCCAAGCAGTAAGTAGTGATTTATCCACTTATTGACTAGCTGTTTAAACAATTTCTGATTAAATTGAAAGTTTCTTAGAGACGGCATTGTCTAGATAACGCAAGATGCTAGTACAGTAATGTAGCGACTCAGGCGAATCAAACACACAATCGCCAGTTACATTTAACAAATATGTTTTGAAAGTTGTGCTCACTAGCATACCTTCCCCCAACACAACAGAGGGAGATTCTTCAGTCACCCTGGAAACCATCTGATAAGATCTTTTTATGGCCGGAAAGAATGTGGCCACATGAAGTCTTATACACAAAGAGCTTAAGACACAGAGCTTTTGCCTCAAATTATAGACAAACCATCTATAAATGAACATGCACCCCAGGACATTATATGTAAACACATAACTGTCTTGTAAAATGTTTATTCTGTATGGTATTTTGCATCTTTTTGTCTTTGTCTTAACAAAGTACTAGTTCAGATAACCTCATATATGTCATGTCTCCTATCAAATTAATGCTCACTTCACGACTTACACTTCCATGTATATCACTTATTCAGAAAATGCAGTGTGTGTTTGTTGCATTAATTATAGTATGAAGAACTCAGAGACCCACTGAGTCCAACTTTTAAACAAAGAGCTATAAATCCTGCTGAGGAATTTCCTGCCGGGAAATCCCAACACTCTCATTGGTTAAGTCTAACCCTGGAGGGTGGGACTATTTCCAGACCTTAAAAAGACCAGTGAAGACAGGCTCTTCCCTCTTCTTGTTCTCTTACTCCGCTCTGTTCACTTCTCCTCTCTCTCCTGTGGGAGCCAACACCCACGGGGGGGGGGCTGGCACTCAAGCCATGCCACCAATGCAGGCCCTCCAAGCAGGCCTCATCTCTTCCAAAAATCTTCTCTTCTACAATCCGATCTTCAAGAACACGAAGCATCGCTAAAGCAAACAGCCGCTTCCCTCCCAACCTCGGAAAGGACCGCCGGACACGCAGAGACACGCAGAGACACGCAGAGACACATACGCACACAAGCGAGAAGCCAAAACGAAACCAAAAAGAATGCAAGTATTCTTATTCTTACTGCTGTAAAGAGGATGTGTTATTCTCCCGTTGGGATAAATTAACTCCGTGAAGGTCGTATTTGGTTGAACTGAAGGAAAGCTGTTTCTTACCCTCCCCCACTCTCTTTGTCTCTCTCTCTCCCTCTCTCTTTGTCTCTCTCTCTCTCTTTTATCTCTCTCTAACTTCAGTCTATTCATTATTCTCTTTTATGTATTCTTTCGTTAATATCTATACTTCTACTCTCTTGATGCATATTTAGTATGTACTTTCTGTGTGAATTGTAGTGTTATTTTTAGTCTGTGTTTATTAAACCTTCAAAAGACATTTAATGAGTTGAATCTGTTATTCTGCCACATACACAAAGTCAATGAAACTTGCGATCTAAACGTTACCTAACTGCTTATGCTACTATGTTAGTAAAGTAAACTGTATGACCATTTGAAATATTGAACTTATCCTGATCAGTAAAGTTAATGTTTCTTATGCGCTTGTAAAGCAGTAATCCCTTTATTGAGAATTGATTTGAAAAGTCTATAACTAATTTGCAGGACAAACTTAGTAGGATAATTTCAAGCAATTCCGTAAAGGGTTACTTGTATTTAATTAAACAATTTTCCCTATCGGAAAATTTTAATACGTAATGAACAACTGGCAAATCATATTCATAAATTCATGAATATTGAATATTAAATCCCTTTTGAGTTAATTATTCCCCGAGACATTAAACTCATTAGTCGTTGTTGTTACATATTATATGGTGGAGAAAAATGCGAGCAAGTTTCAAACGTTTGTGTATGTGTGAATGATATTCATATTCTATTCATTGTGTATTTTTGGAGTAGGCCTATTAATAACCTGCACGCGCGTTTTTGTTTCGTTTTGTTTTGTGAATTATGAACGGTACGCGCAAAGCGAACCCAGGCATAAACAGATGCTGAGAAATGTTGAAGTAGCCGGATTATGTTAATGAAAATATGAACGGTACAAAAATCCAATTTTGAAACGAAAAACTCTACAGCCGTAGGCACAATAGGGTTATCCGCGTGATTTCCAAACGAATGTATTGTAGAAAATCCATACATTTGACTCGAGCAATATATTATGTGTTCCATCAAAATAATGAGATTTTGATGATGTCTGTAGACACGTACGTTGCGTTATCCCGCTTGATCTGAACTACAAAAAGTTTCTATCTGTGCGGAAGATTGGGACAGGACGAGACTCTCCTGTACAATATAAGGGGCCTCAGAATAATTATTATATCGTTAAGATAAACGATAACTCCTGGTTTAAGTCTGGCTTAGCTAACCAAAGACCTGAGACCTAAAACATTTGAATCAAAAATGCTGAAAACCGTCAGCCATATTGATAAATGTCTATTGGAGTCCATGTAAAATGCGTGAATAGGCAGAAGATAAATTCCTGTTTGTCACCCGTTTCGTTGCTCGTGCACATAAAGTGCAGTCATTTTTAAATGAGTGCAAAAGCCAGTAGAGTGTAGGGAACGCCGCTTGCAAACCGCCAGAGGGCGACTCAAGAATTGCAACGCCGCTTGCAAAACGCGAAGGCGACTCAGAAATTGCAACGCCGCTTGCAAACCGCCAGAGGGCGACTCAAGAATTGCAACGCCGCTTGCAGCACGCCGGAGGGCGACTCTAGAACCAGACAAAGCCATCTGGTGAGCATTTCCGCCTAACTAACTGTAGTCTAGGGCGGGCGCAATAGCGCCATCGTGTGGATAAATTCGGATAGTTTCACTCTCCGTTATTTTATTCTGCCTTAACAAAATAAGTTTGAGCCTATAAATTGTTTATTGCTTACTGTTGTACACAGTTTCATTTATACAATTTTTCTAGCAACAACCAAATCTCCTTTCTTGCTGATTAAACACCCTTATTCGAATTTGAAGTTTAAAAAGAAACATAACTTCCTCTAACCCAAAGTGAAATTAGGTTTAAGTCACAGACAGTCCAATTGGAAGGAAGGACGCCACCGTGTGGCTATACCCTGTTAAGTCAGCGCAACACTAAATCCCTACGCCCTTCCTGATTAATTCTTTTATTTGGATAACTCCCACTTAGAGATTAATCGTTATAGGATAAGATTTTTGATTGGCTTTCTTTTATTTGATTTTTCCTTACAGGCTTATTTAAATTTCATTTAAACTTGCTTTGAATTTAATTTGAATTAAGTTGAGCTTCTAATTTTTTTATTTTATTTTATTTTTATTTATAATTTTATTTTTATTTTTAATTTTCAATTTTCAATTTTAATTTTTAATTTTAATTAATTTTTTAATTAAAAATTATTATTATTATTTTTTTTATTTTTTTTAATTATTATTATTATTATTTTTTTTTTCCTCTCTGCAAAAGTTTTTCTTTTCCCCTACCAGTGGGAATAAAGCTCAGTCTGGTAATTACAAACAGTATCAAAAGTGCTTTTGTTTATCATTACTTGACAGAAACTTTTGCCTTTTTCTAAATTGCTCTTGATATTTAATCTTCCACTTAAGCGACCTCAATCCACCCCGGATGAGCTAAATGGGATAACCCATAGTACAAGCCGAATTTTAGTATATCTTGAGCATTTAGCCAATTAATTTCCCTAACACTCCCGGCGCGCACGCTGACATTCCTTTCATTACAGACCAATTCATCTTGTGTTTGTTTCCACTGTGCTCTTTCCTATCCTCACTGTTGGACTATCACGATTGTGTTTCTTTCAGTTCACCAAGAGACCCCAAGGAGAATTAGATAGTCCCGGGACAACCGAGCAGCAGTTCACCAAGTGACCCCCCAGGGCTACCGCCCACCTAATTGTCTGAATTGTCTAATTATCTAACTGTCTACATCAGTTAGCCAAAATTCCCAGCTATCCGTACGATAGCTCGTTAGCTTAGAACAAGCTTGCATTGGCTCTCTCTCTGTGTGTGTGTGTGTGCTGTGTTTCTTTCGTCCGCAGTAATGTTCCGTGCACCCAGTTCCGCCGTCCCGTGGGATCGCCTAACGACATGGCTGGAAGCGCTAACGGCCACCAGTCAAGGAAGTCTGGGCCAGCCAAGCCAGGAGCAACTGGACACCGAGCTAGACCAGCTGATGACACACGACCCCACGCACAGCTACTCCAACAAGGAAGTGGCCAAGATCCTCGGAAGCCTCGCCCACGTCCTCATCGCACAGGCACGGCTAAGCGAAGGGAGCTACGACAACCTGGAACAGGAGGCAGCAACGCTAAAGCTTCAAGCCAAGGAGGCCCAGAGAGACCAAGCCCTCACCCAGCTTCGTCTAGATCAGCTTCTAGACACAGAGAAAGACGACGAAACAGACAAAGAACAAAGAAAAGAAATAGAAAGACTTCAAAAGACCCTGAAGGAGCTCCGTTGTGACACCGACCGACGAGTACAGTCAGAGAAAGACGCCAGGAAACACCTCGACGAAAAGCTTCGGCGTGGCGAATCCCTCCTGGAGAGAGCCACTGATGAACTTAAAGACAGAGACATTAAAGCTAAAGTCTATGCAAAACATTTGCAGTCGGCACAAGCCGAGATCGACGAGCTCGTCCAGCAAAGACACGAGCTCAAAAATGAACTTGACATGGTGCAAAGAGAACTGAGACAATCATATATAGTGCAACGTTACCGGAAGGGGGAAACACACAACACACAGTTTCCCCTGACCAGTTACTCCGCACATTTTAGCCACGAAGCAAGAGCTACGAAGGGGAATGACAGCCCCCTGTTTAAAAGAGCACCCGCCAGTCTCCACGAATCCCCGTCAGCAGCAAAGGAAAGGACGCCCTTCCAGGAAGTCAAGGTCAACAGCCACGAAGCTTCAAAGAACCTTGACAAGCTGGCCAGAAATATTCCTACCTTCAGCCCAGACCCGGCAGGAGGACACGACGTCCACGCATACTTAAAAGACATAGACTTTTACTTGCAAACTGTCGCTCACGCGAACAACTGGGACAGACTGTACCTGCTCAGGGCCACGTCTACTCGTGACGTACGCAGCTTTCTGGATCGACAACCAGAGGCCATCAAAGCGGACTACTGGCATCTACGACAAGCTCTAATTCGTGAGTACTCCGACCCCGAGTCAGACCAGGGGTTCATCACTGCCATGGACCTCAAGCAAGCTCGACGTGAGACCTCACAGAACTTTTATAACAGACTGCGACGTGCCTACTTCGGGGCACGTAACGACCCAGGCATGGAGGAGGACATCAACTTCAAAACTCTTTTCCTCCGAAACCTGCACCCTACCATCAGTTACCACCTGGGGGTGCTGGCGTGCCCGCGCAGCATGGGCACGCAACAGTTAAGAGACTTGGCTCACAAAGCTTACGTCAAACAGAAAACCATTTCTGAAAAGACTGTAAAACAGCCCACCATCTGCCCTGTCTCTGTGCACCACCCAGAGCTAACCCTAGAGGGTGCCAAACAGAACCACAGTTACCGACCCGTCAACAGAGAGTCCAAACCACTCCAAGCCAGCAGAGGGCAGCGTGGTCATAATGGCGACCATCCACGGTACCAGAGCGATCGCTCTGAAGGATCCTGGGACCCGCCTCGCCCAAAAAGCCAGCGAAGAGGCCACTCTCGACGGGACAATGGTAGGCCCAGACCTGAACCCACGTCTGGCAAAGAAAGTGTAGCTGCTTCTGAAGTTACAGAGCTCATAAAGATCCTAAAAGAGCTCCTCCGACAGAAACCTCACAAGGAAGACAAGAAGGACGGACCAGGTACAGCACGACTAGACATGATACCTGAAATCAACCTTCCGCCCTTCCTGCAACTGAATCATCCACCCTGAACACTGTTCCCCAACCACGGACTAGTGTACTAACTGTTGCACCCCCACATGTCAGCAGCACACCCACACGACAGCTGACAGCAACAGCCTCTAATCAAGACAGTATCATGGCGCAGCCCAGTGTACCAAAAAGCGCTGTTTTGATTGTTTGCACGCATAATGAGACACTTGACACATATCCAGACGGCTTATCAAGCAACACACAGGTCCCCACACCAAGACTCCTGGGAAACCTAAGCGAGAAGGGGATGGCTCGAAAACTCTATCTGACTATCACTATGGAAAGGGAATTTAAGCTCGAAGCCCTAGTTGACACTGGCTCCGACCTCACGCTTATATCCGCCCAACTGTTTGAAAGACTCAGATTTGAAGCACAGAGGAAAAATCGCACCCTTAACCTTCACACTTGTAAGCTAAATGTGCAGTCGTATAGCCAAAACGACATCCAGCTCAAGCACGTAGCTTCCATCCACCTGACAATTGGACCTATGAGGCTGATACACCCAGTCTATATCTCCCCTATGAACACTTATCCGTTTCTCATCGGAAAAGACCTGCTGGACCGCTTCGAACCCGTACTGGACTTCAAACAGCTGAAAGTCTGGGCTCAAGTGCGTGACCCTCTGCCCCTTCAGACACACACATCGTCTGAGCAAGACTGTCAAGTCACAGAGGTCACGGGAACTCCCACAGAGCCAAACTGCCAGGTCACAAAGGCCACGGGACCCCCTGCGGCACACTGTGACAACACAGCCTCAGCCCCAAAGCCAAGTTCAAGTTCGCTACTTTGCACATTTCAGCTATCCAAAGACTCTGATGCCGTCTGCCCCCAGGTCATGAATGACCTACAGCTGAATGACATTATCACAACGAACAGTATCCCTGCACTGTGGGCAGACAACTCAACCAAAAGTCTACCACTGTGCAATACAATCAGTAAAAACACACCACACGGCGACATGTGGGCACCCCCGCACCCCACATCCAGCCCCATTGTTGCAGTGCTAACCCACAGCAAGCGATCGACACCGGCTACAATGCCTCCCTTGCAGCTGCTATCGCTAACGCCGCAGTTTTCACACAACGATATTGCGGATACGCAAGCCTCTGACACTGCAACAAAGACAATTCTTGACCACCTCTCAGACCCCTCCAACCACCCTATCACTGACTCTGAGCTCATTGATGACTCTAGCCACAAGCATCTGCATAACTCCAGACACATGATGCGTATTATGGACAACATTCTCTGGTTTGCACCCGATGGCAACACAGCGCCACAGCTTGTAATGCCACGGTCGCAAAGGGGGGTGATGCTAATGTACGCCCACAACACACCATGTGCTGGACACCACGGCACCAGAGCCACGCATGACACACTGAAACAGGTGGCATATTGGCCTGGGATGCATCAAGAGACGGCAGAGTATGTTAGAGAATGGCTAGTTCGCTGCCAGTTCCAACCAGCAAACCCGAGCCACAGAGCCCCACTGCAACACAGAGGGACCACGTTCCCATGGTCAAACCTACAAATCGACCGGGTAGAACCCCTGCCCAGGTCCACAAAAGGCAAAAAGTACTTTCTCACAGTGGTGTGCCAGTTTACCAAGTGGGTGGAGTGTCAACCAGCACCCAACGACACCGCCCAGACCACGGCATACCACCTGATGAATCACATCTTTTTCCTGTCAAGATTGCCACTGAGAATCAACTCAGACAGAGGCATCCACTTCACTACTGAGGCCATACAACAGATCTGGAAATGCCTAAGAAACGCGGCCGTGATCATGCTCCTGTGCCTCCAGACAATCAGAGGCCAGCCATCACCAGACATCATCACACCGGGTCCAATCTCGGGCATCGCACTGAGAGAGCAACCTGGACTGCTGATCACCAACTGCAAATGAATCCTTAAAAGAAAGACGTACTCTCCTGAACTTCACATCAGCAGCGCAAGCTCCTCCAGCCCTGCACACAAACGCAAAAGGGGGGAGGAGCCCAAGCCCTCTGCCTAACCTTATACCAGCTTCAAGAACCTTCTCCTCCAACACCAGGTAGTCACCTTGTAGGCAATACTGCCAAGCCCCACACTATGTCATGCATGTGATTTGAGAAAGAAGGCCTTTAACGAACACAAGGCCGCCTCTGAAGGGATTCTCAAAACCCCAATGACTTTGAACTTTGAAACAGAGAAACCAAAGTGGATCACCAGAAGGCACCCAGCCTGGCCACAATGCGAGGCACCCTCTGGAAAAGTTCCTAGTCAGCATAGGACATAAAAGTGTCAAGATGCACAGTCCATCTTCCTAGGCAGGAGACCTAAAGGACTGACTGGCCATTGCGAGGAACATGGTTCCACCCAGGGCTGCAGAAAGCCCACAGCACACCTGCACCACACAAACGGACTTCTGGATGACAGGTGACGCACCGTCAGGGCACCTGCTGCCTCGACACCTGCTGCACAAGCACAGAGACCTGAACTGGGCTACTGTCTGCCTTATCTGCCGTGGAACGACCATCACTTCAGGAGACACAAACAACTGGAGCCTAACATGGCTATGGTGTGTCTGATCTTCCTGAATCTTTGATATCGCTCGTTGTTGTCCATAGGAGGGACAACAACTAGCGAAAGGGGGGATTATGTAGCGACTCAGGCGAATCAAACACACAATCGCCAGTTACATTTAACAAATATGTTTTGAAAGTTGTGCTCACTAGCATACCTTCCCCCAACACAACAGAGGGAGATTCTTCAGTCACCCTGGAAACCATCTGATAAGATCTTTTTATGGCCGGAAAGAATGTGGCCACATGAAGTCTTATACACAAAGAGCTTAAGACACAGAGCTTTTGCCTCAAATTATAGACAAACCATCTATAAATGAACATGCACCCCAGGACATTATATGTAAACACATAACTGTCTTGTAAAATGTTTATTCTGTATGGTATTTTGCATCTTTTTGTCTTTGTCTTAACAAAGTACTAGTTCAGATAACCTCATATATGTCATGTCTCCTATCAAATTAATGCTCACTTCACGACTTACACTTCCATGTATATCACTTATTCAGAAAATGCAGTGTGTGTTTGTTGCATTAATTATAGTATGAAGAACTCAGAGACCCACTGAGTCCAACTTTTAAACAAAGAGCTATAAATCCTGCTGAGGAATTTCCTGCCGGGAAATCCCAACACTCTCATTGGTTAAGTCTAACCCTGGAGGGTGGGACTATTTCCAGACCTTAAAAAGACCAGTGAAGACAGGCTCTTCCCTCTTCTTGTTCTCTTACTCCGCTCTGTTCACTTCTCCTCTCTCTCCTGTGGGAGCCAACACCCACGGGGGGGGGGGGGCTGACACTCAAGCCATGCCACCAATGCAGGCCCTCCAAGCAGGCCTCATCTCTTCCAAAAATCTTCTCTTCTACAATCCGATCTTCAAGAACACGAAGCATCGCTAAAGCAAACAGCCGCTTCCCTCCCAACCTCGGAAAGGACCGCCGGACACGCAGAGACACGCAGAGACACGCAGAGACACATACGCACACAAGCGAGAAGCCAAAACGAAACCAAAAAGAATGCAAGTATTCTTATTCTTACTGCTGTAAAGAGGATGTGTTATTCTCCCGTTGGGATAAATTAACTCCGTGAAGGTCGTATTTGGTTGAACTGAAGGAAAGCTGTTTCTTACCCTCCCCCACTCTCTTTGTCTCTCTCTCTCCCTCTCTCTTTGTCTCTCTCTCTCTCTTTTATCTCTCTCTAACTTCAGTCTATTCATTATTCTCTTTTATGTATTCTCTCGTTAATATCTATACTTCTACTCTCTTGATGCATATTTAGTATGTACTTTCTGTGTGAATTGTAGTGTTATTTTTAGTCTGTGTTTATTAAACCTTCAAAAGACATTTAATGAGTTGAATCTGTTATTCTGCCACATACACAAAGTCAATGAAACTTGCGATCTAAACGTTACCTAACTGCTTATGCTACTATGTTAGTAAAGTAAACTGTATGACCATTTGAAATATTGAACTTATCCTGATCAGTAAAGTTAATGTTTCTTATGCGCTCGTAAAGCAGTAATCCCTTTATTGAGAATTGATTTGAAAAGTCTATAACTAATTTGCAGGACAAACTTAGTAGGATAATTTCAAGCAATTCCGTAAAGGGTTACTTGTATTTAATTAAACAATTTTCCCTATCGGAAAATTTTAATACGTAATGAACAACTGGCAAATCATATTCATAAATTCATGAATATTGAATATTAAATCCCTTTTGAGTTAATTATTCCCCGAGACATTAAACTCATTAGTCGTTGTTGTTACAGTAACAACAGGAAACTCCAAGTACCATACAAAACTAAATAGTGTGTCTAATGCAAAGGTTAATATTATTTTGTATTACAAAATACAACCGTAGATACGTTGCTTACAGATCGTTCACTCGATCCTGCTTGCAAACGTCACCTTTTCCACCATAAGTTGAAACGATAGTCAATGGAGATTGCTGAAATATAGCTTACTTGTTTATTGGTGTTTTCAGATAAACGCGCGAGAGAGAGAGAGCTCACATGCATATGGTTGTCAGATTGGACATCTTTAGGTAAAACACTGGAGAGTATACAGGTTTTTTTCACAGAAACCTCTGTTTAGGGGATTTAAATTACTGAAATCTGGCAACCGCACGAACGCAAGCTCTTTCTCGCGCACGGACGATCTGAAAACCCCAATAAACAGGTAGGCTGCATTTTATCTATCTCCATTTGAGATGTTCTGCTTAAAGTGTCATTCAGTCGGTCTGTGTTCTGTCAGGACGGTCAGGACTCATGAGCTGCTTCGCTGAACTGCTGAGAGCTGTGAGCTTCTGAAATAAGCCAATCAGAGCAGAGCTCAACATTAATATTCATGACTCTTCCCAATAAGGTCAAAAACAGAGCATTACATCCTAGGGACAATTTATAGGGTTGTAAATGGACCTGTATAACTGTATCTGGACAATTTTTGCCCTTAAATAAGCCACATGCCCTCTATGTAGATATCAGAGAACAATTTAACATTCTAGGGCACCTTTAATTTATTAAAAAAATAAAATATTTTTCTAAGAAATAAAATGAAAACTTTACTATTACAGTTTCATCATTGTATCCTAGAAGAGGTGTATTCCAGTCACTGCACCTAATAATGGCATTTTAATGTATTTTTCAAGATACACTATGTGTCCTTTGTTTCTTCTTGCCAGTCATCCACCATGTTTGTTTACGCTAAAGTTACGTTTGACCGTGAGATTTTCTGTGTTCACAGATGGGAATCTGGTTAGTGTGTGGTGTGTTTTAGAGGAACAAAGCTGTTAAATCTATGATTTATTATCATCGTGTTAGTGGTCTCTCACATTTTGAAAACCCTGTAAGATTTAAAAAATATTTTTTAGTGTGTCCTAGCCTTTAGGCTTAAGAGATGTAACCAGTTTAGATGGAAATTATCTTAAGCTGATTAGCTGTAGTCTTTTCTGTAGCTTTAGCCATTAATTAACAGAACTTCCTTAAACATAAATTCCTGCACACCGCTACAACAACCATAATGAAATGAGCCTTCACAATAAATAATGCTTCACAATGAACTCTATATATGTTCAATAAAATACCTTACTTGCCTGATGAGTAATAAAAACTCCATGTCGGCATTGCTTTTACAACATGTAAAATCCCTCAGTTCTTTCCATCTCCGAAGAGCCAAGCTGATGTTGATTCTTGTTGTATTACGAGCTCTGTCGCATGCTCTTTTTGCCAGCAGACTCTCCTCTGTTTGACATTTGTTTAAAAAAGTGATTCCCTGGAAGCTGGAGACAATGCCAACCTTTCTCGCTCTAACACACCTCACACCACAGGCAAATCTGATAAGATAATCTGTAGAACCATTAAGAAAATCGGGACTTTACATAGGATTGTTGGAAGGGGAGAAATCTGCCCAAATATAATGTAGTGTGTGGGCTTAATAGTGAATGTTTTATGAGCAGTAGGATAATTTCTCTTTTTTTTTTTTTTTTTTTTTTTTATGATAAAGAACTATATTCATCCTCACAGTCATGCAGAGCTGAAGCACAACCAAAACAATGTTCTTATGCAAACTGCATGCAGTTTTGTTGTTTATGCTAAAAGGCCAAAAGTTACATAGTGTACCAATAAACTGACAGATGAGGCAAACAATTGAGCACCATGTCATTGACCCATTCACTACAACAGCACTCTTGCTGATGTGATATTGCTTTAATAATGTCTTCTATAGCAGTTCACTTCACTTTAATCACTTTAATCTTATTAATATTTGAACAGATTTTTATAAACTACAAATAGATTGAATGGAGAGTGTCCATGGCTTTCTAGATTTTTCTCCCTAAACCAGAGATTTCAATAACTCAAACATTTCTCATCAGATACTTCCAAAATGATCTGAATTATGCCATCCACATTATATCCTAATACTCTTTATTTATGTACATTAACTATGGAAGCTTGTTTCCGACAAAGAATGAAAAATAAAAAGGTAATTACGACTTTTTATCTCACAATTGTGAGTTTATAACTTGCATTTCTTACTTTATTTCTTATTAACTCACAATATAAACTCACTGATATAAACTCACAATTCTGACTTTTCCTCAATTGCAAATTGACCTTTTCCCAGAAATGTAATATAAACCCACAGTTGCAAGAAAAAAAAAAGTCTATTTCTTTGGAACAAGCTTCTATAATCAAAACACTTGTTTCCTATGCAAAAAAAAAATGTTTCTAGAAGGAATTCTAGAAAAAACACTGAAAAAAAAAATTAATGTATATGTATATATACACAAATATGTATATGCAAAAATGTATATTTCACAAATAATTACAAACAATCTGCAAGTAAAGCATTGAATTAAATGTGAAATATTGAAGAGAAAGTATTTTCTTGTAAAACTTTTCTTGTAAAACAATATTATATATATATATACAGTATATTTTTCAACTTTAAATATATATATATATATATATATATATATATATATATATATATATATATATATATATACATATATATATATATATATGTAGTTAAGTTGAAAAATTTGTATAAAGTGTAGAGATGAAATAAATAATCAAGTCTTCTGAGCTATGAATGAGTCTGTGAACCATCCCAGAGTTAATTTTAACCCAGGCCACTTTTCAGATAGGCTCAAGGTCAGAAAACCGTTTTCACACCAACAAAGTGAAGCAAACTCTGACGTCAAACAGCCTTGTGTACGCAGTGTGAAAGCGCCCACACATGCACTTTTTAACCTCTCTTCTCCTCCTTCTCTTTCCTCGTATGTTCGTTTATTTATCTTAAGGGTGCTGTAGAGCTCCGGCCCATCGATCAGCAGGGTTTTATGTGTGTGTGGAGAGAAGTGAGTCTGGAATGCTGTTTGGTGATTTAGAGTTCCGAGGGTCTCGAGGGCCAAATAAAATCCCAGTGCTGTCGAGGTCGGTGCTCCCCACCTCCCACCTGCCTCTCCATTTAACCTCGCTCCCCTCCTCTCTGTTCATGTGTCAGGTCTGTCATGACAGGTGCAGTAAACACTGTCCCACTAACACAGAGATGGTGAATGTGTTAGGGAGGTTTTAAAAGGAGTTTGCGAGGAAGGGAGAGGTTGATCCTGTTCCATTTTTATTACTCATGTTGATGATCCTGTTGTTGCTGGTCAGGAAAATACAGCCATTATAATTAAAGTGACCTTTAATGTAGTTTATCTACATATTACACTGACTAATTCAGGGTGGGAGTCAAAACAGTCAGTCTAACCACCATACAGGCAAAAGTTCACTTCGAGAATGGACTGAAGTCTGAAGTTTGATGCATGAAAAAATGGTGAAACAGCTTAAACTGAAAAAGTAGTTAGAGCGATATAGGTAACACATGTCCTTGTCACACGTTACATGTATTTAACATTGTAATAACTATAAATTAGGCACAATTACATGCAACTAACCCTAAACCCAACCCTAACCATTCAGTAAGTTAATGTAGTTCATTAATATTACTTAGTAATTAAATCTAGAATTACACTGTAACAGGGGCACGTTCAAATAAAGTGTAACTGATATTTTATAGACTGGGTAAACCCAGCCCGATTTGATTTTGCCCTGTAGCTCAGGCTGAAAACCTGTCCATATTTCTATCCTGCTTGTGTTACAAATTTGCAATAGGGCCAATCACAAACTGGCTTATCCACCTGGTGCGCTATTGGTGGGTTTAACACAATGACAGATATAGAAGCTATGGCTTGTTGGTCTGATTGGTTGAAGGACTATGTATGTGCATACAGAGTCATTTGAACTATGCTCGTTGATCACGCCTCTTGTGCAGTAGAAAATACAGAGCAGACTCCCCAGACCAGTGTTCAATCTTAAAAGATTGAGCTTGGTCTGGTGAAAGCCAGACAAGATATTTTATCCAATTTCCCTAGTTGGAGAAAGTTACTTTGAAAAGTAATGCATTACAATATTGCATTACTCCCTTAAAAAGTAACTAATTGCTTTCTTACTTCAATAAAAACAGAAAAACTAAAGTAATTTTTGGTTTAACTGAATCATCCAAAGTTAGCAGCAAAACATAGGTCAGTAAAGGTAGATTAAGGCCTTGTGTCCACCAAAGCATTTTTAGCCAGCTGAAAACGCTAGGCGCTCTGCTAAAAACGCCTCGCTTTGAGCGCTTGAGAGCGTTTTGGCAGGCAGCGTTTTTTTTCTTCAGTTGAGACTCTATGCTTGTTCCGAGGAATCCGAGGAAGTCTTACTAATTTCACAGGTAGCTTGTTTCTGTATTGATTCTATATAAAACTGCAGATACAATGTAAAGTATTTGCTCTGGCTTTTGTTTTAAATCATTTTATTCCGTTATTATTTGCTTGTTTTCATCTGATGACGACTCGCAGAATGTGGCAGTTGGTCTGTGTAGTATTAGTCCCGCCCCTCCTCCACTGTGATTGGACGGCTGAGTGAAGAGTGACAGTGATGAGTGCTGCGTTTTACTCAAAGTTGAACATTCTTCAACTCTTGGTGACCAGTTTAAAACGCTGAGCACTCAGCGCTTGAGTGTGAAATACTCGCTCAGCGCCTCGTTGCGCTCCAGGCGTTCTAAAAACACGGCGCTCTCATTGAAAACGCTAGCCAGCAGCGTGAAAAAACGCTTTGGTGGACACATGGCCTAAATGCATAAAAATACTTGTTTTTATTTAATATGTAATTATTGGAGGTTTGCATAGTATTCAGATTTTGCATTTGATATTATTCACTTTGAGGAGTGCTTAATCTTTATTGTGCAAGTGAGATGAGTAAATGCTCACATTTAGTCTAGAGCTACAATAACCATCATATTTGCACTTACTCTTGATTTTTCTCAACATGGGGAGAAGAGAGCTGTCAGTCAAATAAATGTGACAAGGTATCTTGCGTTACGTTTTTGAGAAATATTTTTAGTTGTAAATTTGAAAAGTAATGCGTTACTTTACTATTTACTTGAAAAAGTAATCTGATTACGTAACTCAAGTTACTTGTAATGCGTTACCCCCAACACTGCTTAGTTTGTTCACGCTTTCAAACCTGTCACATGCCTGTCCTGTCTTGTGTGCACATGTGGGTTTTGTCATGTCTCCGGTCTACTGTCAACCCCGCCCTTCTTGTTATCTGATTATTGGTTAATTTGCCCCACCTGTTCCCTCTTGATTTCTTCCCCTTATAAGCTCCTTGTGTTTGTCAGTCTGTGTTGGATCCTTGTATATGTCTCGTCATCGTCTCCCGGTTCCCTGTGTGGTATGGCCCAGTTCATGGTTTTTGATTATGTATTTTGCCCCCTCGTGGGTTTTGTTTTCTGTTTATGTTTATTTTTGTTATAAATAAATATATCATTTTCTGCACTTGAGTCCTCGCACCCTTTTCCCTTGTCTGTGACGTGACAAAACCACAAGACTAAGAAAAGGGCGAACCTTATTTTTTGTCAGGTATCATGAATTATTATTTGATTAATATCACTGACATTGACAGTCACCACATGACTTGGACAAAACGTTTTCAAATATTTATAAAAAATTTAATAAATGATAAAAGAATAAAACCCTTAATATTGTTAAATATGATTAAATAAAAAATGATATGCCACACAATAAACATTTCTTATTATTATAAGTGTCTTAAACAGTTACTGTTTAATATTTTTGTGGAAAATGCGATTCTATTCCTCAAAGGATCCTGAAAAAGAACAGCATTTATTTCAAATACAAATCATTTATAACATTATAAATGTCTTTACTGTCACTTTTGAGCAATTTAATTCATCCTTGCTTAATAAAAGTATTAATTTCTTTTCTTTTTTAAATACACTGTGGTGTATTTTAGAGTAAATGAATAGATCCCTTGTATCTTAGTTATTCAGCTCTGCTGTTAAACCAATCAAGTGTTACTGCAGTTCAGCATAGAGATTTATCTCCATATCAACAGTTGTGTAACTAGATTCCAAACCGGCCCAAAAGCCCCTCGACTGGTTTATGAACAGCAGACCCCTGTAGCTCCGGTCTAAGGATCCTACAATTAGCATCTCCATTTTGGCCTCCGTCTGAGCCTCTCCATCCCACGTTTCACCTCCACGGCCTGATGGAAGGAAGCTGAGCCGTTGCAGCGTTACAGCTGAAGCAGTGTTTTACGCATTAAGAGCTGCGCTGTCCAATGTAAACACGCCGCCACGAAGGACAGAGGAATAACAGTGCACCCTGTCCAGCATCTGTTTCCGCCACCACAGCCTCTCCAAGCATTTCCCAGACCTGGCTAATCAATCAGGGAGCTTCCAATGGGAGGAAGGGAACTGCTGCTGAGGCACTGGACAGGGTACCGTTTCAGACGGGGTGAACGAGGGCTGGCACATCGATGATGGTTCTGTGGTCGAACCAATGCTGATACATTTCCTTTTTCTTTAGATTTTAGGTCATAAAGAGCTCACATCACCCACGCAGCGCTACATCGACAGCAAGGTGGTGCGCACCCGTATGGAGGGGGAGTGGCTGTCGTTCGACGTGACCGAGGCCGTCAGTGAGTGGCTGCTGCACAGAGGTAAAGGACAGTGACAGCGTTTTACTATAAATGCTAATTTCTGCATGGAAAATCCAACTCAAGATCTGATGAAACCAAAATAGAAGATCAATGGTATTTTTCTCCAAAACATTGACAAAAATGTCAACCTTTCTCAAGCAAACATATTGATGACTCATCTTGTATTCAAGGGTGTGTCCCTTGTGCCTAATTGTATTAAATGTGTACTTGTAGTGTACTAAAATTATTGAAATATGGATAACATTATTTTAGAGTTCAATTCTCATTATTAACTAGTTTTTTATTAGCTTGCATATTAGAATATTAGCTGTTATTGGTACTTATAAAGCACATATTAATGTCTTATTCTTCATGACCTTATTCTACATCCCTTAATCCTACACAATACCTAAACTTAACAACTACCGCACTAACTATTGATAAGCAATTATTAGGAGTTTATTGAGGCAAAAGTCATTTGTAACCGTATAATATGAATTTAAATAAAAGGCCACTTAAAGAGTACACTTTCTCAGCTTGTGTACACTTTCAAAAAGTGTGCATTGTAATATCAAATTAAAATTTTTACTTAAAGTACATTTTAAATTTTACATTTAACAAAATACATTAAAAAGGTGCACTTGTTTTGATGTGCTCTCTAATATACACTTATAAAGTACTTTATTATAATTTTAATGATAGTGTTTTATTTGATATTACATTTAAAGTTAATGTTTAAAAATCACTTTTAAAAAATATACTTAAATCCTACTTAAGTGGGTCTAAAAGCACTCATAAGTTCAGCTAATTGCACACTGTAAACCCTTTTCTTAAGTTACTTTCAGATTTTTATTTTGTAATCATACATTTGAATTGCTCTGAACTTGAGATATTTGAGTTAGCTAATTCATACATTTTAACTTAAAAAAATCATGTAATCTCAAATGTGTAATAGTTGAAACTTGGCTAGCTTTGACTAGCTAATTCAATAAATGCTGCCTTGCTAATTGGTTACATAACATTAGCATAGCACTTGCTGAATGAGGACAGCAATATAAAACATTTAACATATATCTGTTCTCAAACTAAGCTCATGCTCCACTCATCATAATGATGGAAACCCTAAAAAAACCAATAAAACAGAAACTCTTCTAAACATAGCAAACATTAAACACCACTACATCTCCCACTTAACACTAATCTTGCACACAAAAAAACAATATATCACTTAATTTTGGCATTTACTGTTTTTGATTGTCATGTCAAAGCATGCTGGAAAATAGAAATTCCAGCCCAGTTTTGGTTACATTTAAGTTATTCTAAATTAAAAGAAACAGGTTCATAAAAAGAATGAAACAATTCAGATTTACTTAATGTGTCAGTTTTGAGACCTCAAAATAAAAATAAAGTTCTGAATACTCATAAAAGTTAATTTGATTGAACTCATTTTTAGTTTAATTTGAGTTGGCTCTACTCAAACCAATTCATTATTTTGAGTGGGGGGGGGGGCTTTGAAACAGTTTTAACACGAGTTAAACATGACTTTTTAAAGTAGAAAGTGTGAAATAGTATTTCCTTGTAAAATGTACTTTAGTAAGCTTAAAAGGAAATCGAATCCGTCATGCATGCAAAGTTTAGTGAGTTTTCACCGTAGCTTTTCAAAGTGAAAGAGAACAGCAGTAATAACAGGCCAGAGCATGAAGGTGTAGGATCATCGTCAGCATACATGACCTCATAACAGCTCGAGCCCAGCGGTTCTCCATCACATTACGCTGGAGAGCGATAGACATCCGTGCAGTAGAGATATTCAGCATTGCTAGAGTGACTATGATGAATGCTGGAGCTGAGAGATGGCAGTGACGGTGTGTGACTCCTGAGGGATCATGGGAGTGGGCTCACTCACATCAGGGGCCGGATCCAGAGATGAGCTCATTTATCTGCTGTAGATTATCTGACCTTGCTGTGCAATGTTGTTTTTTGTTTTTTTTCTCAGTGTTTTTCTCTCCCACCAGACAGAAACAATGGATTCAAGATCAGCCTGCACTGTCCCTGCTGCACATTTGTGCCGTCAAATAATTACATCATCCCCAACAAGAGCGAGGAGCTGGAGACACGCTTTGCAGGTGGCTTTGGGTGGGGGTTTGTGTGTGTGTGTGTGTGTGTGTGTGTGTGTGTGTGTGTGTGTGTGTGTGTGTGTGTGTGTGTGTGTGTGTGTGTGTGTGTGTGTGTGTGTGTCTGTGTGTGTGTGTGTGTGTGTGTGTGTGTGTGTGTGTGTGTGTGTGTGTGTGTCTTGGAAAAAAAGAAAAGAAAAATGGAAATAAATGTTTGTCAGAAAGGAGTGGGTCTGATTGAGGCCTGAATAAATACAAAGCAATATGGTGCTTAAAAACTACACTAGCAGTCCAAAGTCTGGACACACCTACTCATTCTAGATTATGCCTATTTGTCACAGTTTAGAATAATAATCATAGTCATCAAAACTATGAAACAACACAACTGAAGACATGGGAATTATGTAGTGACCAAAAAATGTGACGAAAATGAAAACTAGCTTGTATTTGAACTTCTTTAAGGTTTCCACCCTTTGTCTAGATTCCAGATTCTAGTCAGATACTGCTTTTTTATACTGTATTGAACAAGTTTTTATGTTTGCTGAACACATGTTGATTCTTCTTGATTATCTGGTCCTATAAAAAAAAAAAAAAGAGTATATTTTTACAGTGCTTTCAAACTCTATTTAATTCACCCAAAAGGTTAAATTACAAATTCGATCATGGTTTAAAAGGTTAGTTCACTTCAGAATAAAAATGTCCTGATCATTTATTCCGGAGTGTCTATTTACACCAAGTGCAAACTAGCTAACTATTTGCGCTAGCTCTGCTGAACAATGCCTGGTTGGAAAAAAACAAGATGAAAAAACGATGCACATATTTGAATGTCTTCAGTGGTGTAGTCAGTAAAGCGTAAGGCTTAAGGATCTTGGTTTTGACGCGATCGACCCGAGTTCAAATCCACCTTTAGCCGAACTCGCTCTTCTCCCTTTTCCCATCACTTATAACATCAGAAAGGCATTTACTTTCAATACAAATTACAAAAGTGGAAATAAAGTGCCTAACTAAATAATAATAATAATAATAATACATGTATTTATTGAGTAGGGTTAGGAGAAGGTGTAGTTGTAGGGAAGGCTTTTATTGTCCCATTAAGCCAGCACCCATTTAATAATTTCAATAAATATAATCATTTAAACTCTGTTATTATTGCATCCTGTTAATGTATGGATCTGTTAAAATAAAAGCATCTAATTACTGTTTACACATATTGCAATGAACTGCTACTTTCACATGGTGTAAATAGAATATATCACTATTTTTACTTAGCATGTTATTTCACTTAGTAAATATCATCTACAGCTATTTGCACTTCGATTATTGTCAATTGATGAGAAAATATGTTATTTTTACTTAGTGCAAATAGCCGTTGCCAATTTACTGATTTCAAGATGTTCATGTCTTTCTTTCTTCAGTCGAAAATAAATTACGTTTTTTTGAGGAAAACATGGATGTAGGATTAAAAGCTCATCTCATTTTCTCCTCCAACATTAAAATTGTCCAATATTGTTTTGACAAAAAAAGAGTGTTTGACTTAGTCTTGGCATGTTTAATTTGTAAAAACTTGATCGATACTCCCGTCTACGTCACGTGGGACCTTTCTGTTGTGATTAGGTAATACGTGGCAAACATTTATGATTAAAAAATTGTAATGACAGACCATTCCGCTAGATAAGACCCTTATTCCTCGGCTATGGCCTTTGAAGCTTCATTGAAACTGCAATTTGGCCCTTCCAAACCTTATAACATCCGTTGTACGTTAAATGCAGAAAAATCTGGAATGTTTTCTTCAAAAAACTTGGAGGACGCGAGGGTGAGTAAATGAACAGGACATTTTATTTTTTTTAAAAAAACAGATTAATTGCATTCAAAATAAAAGTTTGTGTTTACATTATACACCGACCAGGCATAACATTAATATTGTGTTGGTCCCCCTTCTGCTGCCAAAACAGCATGGACTCCTGAAGGTGTGCTGCCGTATCTGGCACCAAGATGTTAGCAGCAGATCCTTTAATTCCTGTAAATTGCAAGGTGGGGCCTCCATGGATCTGACTTGTTTGTTCAGCACATCCCACAGATGATCGACTGGATTGAGATCTGGAGAATCTGGAGGCCAAGTCAACACCTCAAACTCGTTGTTGTGCTCCTCAAACCATTCCTGAACCATTTGTTGTTTTGTGGCAGGAGCATTATCCTGCTGAAAGAGCCACAGGCACCAGGGAATACCGTTTCCATGAAAGGATGTACATGGTCTGCAACAATGCTTAGGTAGGTGGTGTGTGTCAAAGTAACATCCACATGGATGGAGGATCCAAGGTTTCCCAGCAGAACATTGCCCAAAGCATCACACTGCCTCCGTCGGCTTGCCTTTTTCCCATAGTGCATCCTGGTGCCATGTGTTCCGCAGGTAAGCAACACACACGCACCAGGCCATTCACGTGGTGTAAAAGAAAACATGATTCATCAGACCAGGCCACCTTCTTCCATTGTTTCGTGGTCCAGTTCTGATGCTCACGTACCACTGTTGGTGTTTTCAACGGGGTCAGTTGTCAGCATGGGCACCCTGACTGGTCTGTGTCTATGCAGCCACATACACAACAAACTGAGATGCTCTGTGTATTTTGACACCTTTTTTTATCAGAACCAGCATTAACTTCCTGAGCAATCTGAGCTGTAGCTCGTCTGTTGAATCGGACCAGCCTTCACTCCCTATGTGCATCAATGAGCCTTGGCCACCCATGACCCTGTGGCCGGTTCTCCACTGGTCCTTCCTTGGAGCACTTTTGATAGAGACTGACCACTGCACAACAGCCCACAAGAGCTGCAGTTTTGGAGATGCTCTGACCCAGTCGTCACAATTTGGCCCTTGTCAAACTCGCTCAAATCCTTATTCTTGCCCATTTTTCCTACACATCAACTTTGAGGACAAAATGTTCACTTGCTGCCTAATATATCCCACCCACTAACAGGTGTTGTGATGAAGAGATAATCAGTGTTATTCACATCACCGGTCATAATGTTCTTCCTGATCGGTGTATATACATACATATAATCATATAAAAAAACAATAGAAAAATGTGTTTTGCACATCAACAGCGAAAGTAATATTAACTAAAATAGTTTCTTTTAATTGTTTCTACTGTGTGTATTACCAAAACTGGTTGAAACCGGACACCATCATTTTAAATTAGACCAATATAAAAATGCATTTTAAATATATGAATCAGTCAGTTAATGCAGTTAACTAGTTCATGTATTCCCTGGGAATCCAACCCATGACCTTCCTAGCTCCATGTTTTACTGATTGAGATGTAGGCATGCCTTTATAAATTAATAAAATAACATTTTATAATTTGTAAAAAATTCTGTCTGATTTCTGCCTGGATCACAGGTATAGATGACAGTTTTGTGCACGGAGGGGATCTGAAGATGTTTAAAAAGCGCCGTCACAACGGCCAGTCTCCACACCTGCTGCTGATGCTGCTCCCATCATACCGTCTGGAATCCCAACACAAGAGCCACCGACAGAAACGAGCTCTGGACGCAGCCTTCTGCTCCAGGTAGGACTTTTTCCCACAGTCTGTATCTGAACCACAACAGAATGTCTAAAACAGCACTGGGCTTCTGGTGTCTCTATAGATCCTCATCTGTCATTAGTTAAAAACAGCCAGACGTTAGGCCAGGATTATGCAAGCAGTGGGCCACATATCAAAGCAGACTGGACCACCTATCAATGCAGACTGAACTTAATCAATGAACTGGAAAACTGTTCATTGTTAGATTAAAGCTAATGTGGCTTGATTGTCTTGTAATAAAAATCATCTGTATTCGCTTTTGTCCAGCCCACTGCTGTCACGATCACATTATACCAATGTGCTGTTAATTTGTACTTCCTGACATATACGTGATAACATTCAGTATTAACAAGCTGAGAAACTATCAGACATTTCTGTCCAAATCTGAAAAATTGACGCTGAAAAAGTGGACTGATCTGATTATCAGTGTTGGCCAGAATTTAGGATTTTAAGAAATCTCTTGAAAGAACCATTTTCTTTCCTGTGTTGACAAATTTCCTATTGGAATAGAGGGTTTGGGTGGGACGTCCCCAAGGACTCATCCTTTTCCTTTTTCTTTCTTTCTTTTCTTTTATAGCCAGTAGACATTAAAAACATTGCAGCTGTGAACCATTATTTCCTTCTTTTAGTCAGTTGTAGGTTATATTGGGGGAGGGACATTCTCATTCTACAAAGCATTTGATTGGTCAGGAATATGTGTAGCACAGGATGAGTCATCGACAGTTTAAGTGTGTTAAATGTTTGTGAATTAGAATTTAATTAGCCTCAGTGAAATTACCTTATCCAATACTTGTTCTTGCAATATGTTTTAAATATGAAGGAAGAACAAAATACTAAACTATGACAAAATTATTTGAACAAAAAAAGAGCTAACTACAGCTTTAGGTTTTATTTTACTATGCAAACAACGGATAGAAAAACTAAAAGCTCACAGTAAACAGCATACACTGACTACAAGTATTATCAGTTATTAATATTTTGTTGGTTCAGCAGCCTGACCAAAATTGTCCATTGCCTTATTAAGACTAACAAAACAGTCGCCTTCAAGATCAACTACACAATATGCTTACAAAATCTTTAACACATTGTTAATAATATTTGAATAAAGGGGGAAGATGTCAATTTTCCTAGGCAAGACATCCCTTTCGGCCACTACTGTATGCTGTGTGTATGAAAAATATCAAATGTATTATTAAAATCTATATTTAGAGTAGAGTAGTATTTTCTTTTAATCCAAGTTTATTTTAAATTTTAATTTCAAGAACTGAACTGAAATTTAAAGGCTTTACCAGCCTCATTTCATTCTGAATGCTGAACATTTAGCATATACATGTGCTACAATTGCATTTGTAGAACAAGTCAAGTCACCTTTATTTATATAGTGCTTTTTACAATGCCAATTGTTCCAAAGCAGCTTCACAGTGTTAACAGGAAAATAATGCAACAGAATTGGATTGGCTTGTACAGCCGCTCTGGAGAAAACAGTGATGGTATCAGCTCATTTCAATTATCATATAGTGTTAATGCAGTCAGATCAGTAGAGTTGAAATTTAAGTGTCCCCAACTGAGCAAGCCCAAAGCTAAAGGTGACAGTGGCAAGGAACCAAAACTCTTTCAGGGTCAGAATAGAGAAAAAAACCTTGGGAGAAACCAGTCGTGGTGCCAGTTCTCCTCTGGCCGACCAACAGACAGTGTATGATTATTATTCTGGCAACATTACAGGTCAGAAATCAATAGATCAATAGATATCGATAAGATTATTCGAAAAATTGGAGTCATCACACCAAGGATGGGTTTAATGAGGATGTCGTGTTGATGCCGCATTTACAGGGGGGAGTTTAATTAACACGGTCTCAGCTGACACTCCAGGATGTGTTGGTCATGTCCAGACCCAGGTCCACCATCCGATATGGATACGACCCGGATCCGGCTGACTGCAGTAAACCTCTGGATAAACAGAGAGACTAACATTAGCGTAGATGCCACTCTTTTTATGATGTAACGAGTACATCAGGTGTTATGGGAAGTGTTCCCGGTTCCGGCTAATCTAGTTAATGCAGCCTAACAATCATTTAACTGATTTGAATAATATAAATTGATAATGTTCTATGTGTATGCCACAGTAAAGAGTCTCGATTTTAAACTGACTGAGTGTGTCTGCTTCCCGAACAATGCTAGGAAGACTGTTCCAGAGTTGACGTGCTATGTAGGAAAAGGATCGACCCCCTGCAGTTGATTTAGATATTCTAGTTATAATCAACTGGCCAGAGTTTTGAGACCGCAATATACGTGAAGGAGAATAATGTGTTAAGAGCTTGCTTAAGTACTGGGGAACTAAACCACTTAGTGCTTTGTAAGTAATAAGCAACATCTTAAAATGTATGCAATGTTTAACAGGGAGCCAGAACAGTGTTGACACAACTGGGCTAATATGGTCATACGTCTTAGTTTAAGTAAGAACTCGAGCTGCTACGTTTGGACTAGCTGGAGTTTGTTTATTAAGCGAGTGGGGCAACCACCCAGTAGAGCATTACAATAATCTAGCCTTGAGTTAATGAACGCATGTACTAACTGTTCAGCATTTTGCATTGAAAGCATGTGCCGTAATTTAGATATAATTTGAAGATGGTAGAAAGCAGTTTTACACATTTTAGAAATGTGGCTTTCAAATGAAAGATTGGTATCAAAGAGCACATCCAGGTTCCTCACTGAATTAAAAAGCTACATTTACTCTTGGTTTTAATGGTAGAAAGCATGTTCATGTAAAACTAGTCATGTCAACATATGCATAGAGCTATAGGGAAGGCTATTACCGTTCTTTCTGTCAAAAGTTTTTTTTTTTTTTTTTACCTTATAATTGATTATTTATATTTTAAAGAATATGATGAATGTGTAGCAACAATGTGCCAATAAAGTCTTCCGCTGCCAAACTTCTCTAGTCCTCAAGGCATTGGTTTAAACTGTTCTGTTTATCATCCCACAGAAATGTGCAGGACAACTGTTGTTTACGCTCTCTCTACATCGACTTCAAGAAGGATCTGGGCTGGAGGTGGATCCACGAACCGAAAGGATATAACGCCAACTTCTGTGCAGGAGCCTGTCCGTATCTGTGGAGCGCAGACACTCAGCACAGCAATGTAAGACAGGTTTCAGCTGCTTTTGCTAGAGATGCACCAATCGACCGGCCAGGGGCTGGAATCAGCCGATGTTCTGCATGCTCGGCCCGGGGTCAGCCTCTTTCCGATTACGAAACAGTTTGTTTTGTTGCCAGCGGCACAGGCAATAACGCCAGCTGCGCGATCTCGCTCTCTTCTCTCCGACGGTGACACATACCCACCTCCTCTCGCTCACTTGTCTCATTTGCTCCGGTTGAACAGTGCTTGTATTGGCCATAATTTTACTAATTCCCGCAGGTTTCGCACTCACACCAAAAGCACATGCTCCTCTGATCTACATAAGTGGTGCACACATAAAGCCCCCTCTCAAACAGCTTGTGAGTCGCAAATACCAAAATGAGTGGGTTACTGCGCTTCATGTCAAAATGCCCGTCTTGGCAAGTATACTTTTGGATTGTAAATAGTTGAGAGAAAGCACATTGTGTAATAGTATATTGCATACGCTCTTAAAGTGACAGCAGCCTGATAAACTTGCTACTGTCTGTCATGTTAATCAAAGAGCAAAAAAGAAGAAAAAAACACTGGTTGCTCTTGACTGAATAACTTATGTAACTTCAATTGTAAACATTAATCTGTATTACATTTTTAACAATGAAGACTATCCAATTTGATTATGTAATGAAGTTCGTGGATGGAAGGAAGGAGGCGGGAACCGGCGAACATTCAACAACATTTATTAATTCAAAATAAATAAACAAAACGAAAGTAAAACCGCGGGCAGCCCCTCACGGACGACTGCCCGCAAACACACAAAATAAAACATAACATAAAATCCAGGCCTGGTCCTCTCTCGTCTTCCGCTGTCCCTGCTCCTCCTTTTATGCTCCCGTCACATGGCCGCGAGACGAGACCGGTGTGCCACGCAGCTGGCACTCGTCAACATTGATCACCGGCCCGCTCTCGCGGTCCCTCGCCCCGCTACCTGTCACACCACATACCCCCATCGCCCCTCGCAGGCCGGGGGGCACTCCCGAGACTGCGCTCTACTCCCCCTCCCCCCCTCTCCCGCGGCACCTGGGGGTAAGGACAGAGAGGCGAGAGAAATGTAGACGGGAGCACGAGGAGCCCGCGGACGAGAGAGGGGAGAGAGGAAAAAAAGAAAGAAAGAGAAAAAAAAATTCTGGTCCGGTTCCCCGACACACTTCCGCTCGGTCCTCACCAGCCGAGAGGCTCTTCCTCGCGGTGCTATGCGATAGTGCTGGACGCCCGGTGGACGGCCCGATCCTCCTCCGCCCCCTGGCGGCCGGCGGTGGCTCCTCCGATTGAGGGCAGTCGGCAGCGAGCTCCGCGTTCCCTGCTCCTCCCCGTTCCGGCGGACGGCAGCAGGCTCCGGCCCACGGCGAACGCCGGCAACTCCTCCGCTCCCTCCAGGACGGCCGCCACCCCACCTCGACCCAGGGGCACGGCAGCAAGCTCTCCGTCCCACCGGTCTTCACTCGCTCCAGCACCACCGCCTCGGGAAGTCACTCGCGGTCTTTCATCATCCACGCTGCCCAAACTCCTCAGCACCGCGATCCCCCTCAGCAGCGAGGGCTCTCCGACAGCGCGTCCCTCCTTCCTCCCGGGTTTCGGCACCAATGTAATGAAGTTCGTGGATGGAAGGAAGGAGGCGGGAACCGGCGAACGTTCAACAACATTTATTAATTCAAAATAAATAAACAAAACGAAAGTAAAACCGCTGGCAGCCCCTCATGGACGACTGCCCGCAAACACACAAAATAAAACATAACATAAAATCCAGGCCTGGTCCTCTCTCGTCTTCCGCTGTCCTTGCTCCTCCTTTTATGCTCCCGTCACATGGCCGCGAGACGAGACCGGTGTGCCACGCAGCTGGCACTCGTCAACATTAATCACCGGCCCGCTCTCGCGATCCCTCGCCCCGCTCTCGCGGTCCTTTGCCCCGCTGCCTGTCACACCACAGATTACTTTCATTTGTATAGTATTTCTTTCCTGAATAATAACTTTTAAAAACGTAAAGCTCTGTTTATTTCATATCCCTCTTTATTCTATAGCAATTATTTGTGCTGTTGTTTTGCAGTTTTACTTTTTACTTCTTTTTTTTCTTTTTTTGTTTAATGAAAATCAAATTTTGCATTGAAGAAAAGTAGATTTTTGTTTGTATACGCTGTCAAATATATAGTTCTTAGAAAAAATCAGTACTGGCAGGTCACACTTGCAAATAATCCGAAATTGAATTGGCTGTGAAACTTGCAATTGATGCATCTCTAATTTTTGCAACCCAGCAACTGGTTAAAAAACGTTGTTTATTATCGTGTGCCTGGTTTGAATGAGCTGGTATAATGTGGATGTAAAGCTATAATTCATCTGTCGTACTAAGACGACAGATGCATTATAAATAGTTTGAATAACTGCATTTTATGTCCCACTTCAGATCCTTGGCCTCTATAACACCATTAATCCAGAAGCGTCTGCATCTCCTTGCTGTGTGTCTCAGGATCTGGAACCCCTCACAATCCTTTACTACATCGGAAAAACCCCCAAAATTGAGCAGCTCTCCAACATGATTGTCAAGTCCTGCAAGTGCAGCTAGGAACCGATTAACTTCATTACCAAGAAGACACATCCACACAAACAAACACACACACAATAATGCAAACCCAATCACAAACATGCTGGGCAGAATATCAAGGTACAACAGAGTAGAAAAGTTCCTACAAGAAGTACAGACCATCAAAAACTCTCAAAAACCAAGATGATATGTAAAAACACACATCTGAATGCTGTGTGGATGTGCGATCTTGTGCTGGAAACAGCCCTGTCGGCATGTGTCACATCACCCACTCATCGCTCTATGGATGTGAGTTTGGCAAACACTGGAAGTATGTTATAGGTGTCTATATGTGAAGCAAGCGGAAGAAAAAAAACCCTTGTTCCATTTATTTCAAACAAACACTTCTTTCTGTTTTTTTGTTTTTTCATTGTTGTTGATTTTGTTTCCCCTCATTAATTCAGATATTGTTTGCTTGACTATTTGATAATATTTAAAACCCATGATATTGTTCACCAATACTGGTGAAGAGCTGGAAACTTCTGGCAAGCATTTGTCGCAAACTGTGTAGCTGTCACAAATGAACTCCAAGTCTGGCGTGAGTAAACCGTTTATGCAAGGGAGCAGAGTTTGAGCGACTGAAAGATGCAATATTTTTAAAGTTAACGCACGCCCTCAGAAAGACATAGTTTTACCACCTTACATGGTGTAAAAAAGGCAAAGAACAACAAGTCATGTTGCTCCAAGCAGCAAAGAAGTTTTGTTCCATTGCGAACAGTCATTTGCGTCAGAAACATTCTTTACACATTGGCCAACACATTGCAAGCAAAACCATTGTACATTCTTGTCTTATTGTGGCAGCAAAAAAATCAAATGTCTGTGCCATTAAGCCAAATGTTTTATGATGCTAGATATAAACATGTCGACTTTGCTAAGCAAGATTCTCTTCAAATGTTGTTCCAGCATGACAGCAATTGATCAGAAGTAGAAAAGTGACTAGAAGTTTATGCTAGGTGTTTCTGAAAAGAATTACATGCCTTTCACGCAGAGCTATACCAGAGCATATATAATGGCTGGTTAAACTGGAATACGGGTGGTTAGTGATTAACACGCTGGTTTTGCGCTGAAAATACGTCACGCAAAAATGGCAACTACGTGAATTCACCCCTTGGTCCCTTATTAGAGAGTGGGTGCAGCTATGGCGTCAGCATCTCAAACAGTGTTGAAAGGAAGTGATGTAATCCGAATGGTACAGAGACTGAGGCGATGATAGGTAATTCACAAGAAGTATGTTTACATGCACTAATTTTCATCATTCGAATGAATCAAATCCGATTTCATCCTCTGAAAGTTCACTAAGCATTGCAGTCCAATCAACATATTCGTTCACACATTTGTGTTCCAAACAAATCTTCACGTGACCAGACTTACCGTGAGTAAAACTGAATTTATTTTTGCCTTGATGACGTCTAAAAAGAAAGCTGACATTTATGTCAGAAGAGCTCTTGTAAATATTGACCAGTTGGGAAAACGTGTGAAGTGATATCTCGCATGTAAATGTAGCTATTAATGTGGGACGAGTTGTGTCGGTAAAGTCAGATTTTGATGAACGGATTTGAAGAATGTGAAGAGACTGTAGTAATGGACAGGTCATGTAAGTGAGAGACAGTAACCCCGGGTCATCCTTTTGAACATGTTGCGCAGAGGCCAGCTTGACAAATGCACTGCAGCAGCCACGGACGCTGACGTCCATACCGTTTTCTTGGAGAAATGTTTTATACACATCTCAAAGTGTCTTCCTGAATTTGTGATTTTTGTTTTCTCTCAGAGAAAGTGATCCTTTGTTATGAAGAATTGCACTGACTATTTTATTTCTACTTTTTGTTTATTATTATTATTATTATTATTTGTAACTATTGTTTGCTGGTTTTTATTTTCGTAGTTATAGCTTTACCCACATAACATGAGCTGATGATGTGAGTGGCTTCCAAGTGGAGGTTCACCTTTTAAGTCCTTATCCTAACCCAAATTAGAGAAATTGGTGGCAGATCAGTTCAAAAGAGAAACATCCACTCATGCCCAGGATTTTTAGGTGACACTTATTTTATTTGTATTAGGGCAAGAATGCCAGTGGACTTCCTGCACACACAGGAAGTGGAAGGAGACACCAGCATTGTCACACTAGAGCTGTTTATTGTTATTGTTGTCTATGATGATGATGATGATGTCGATATTGTTGACCCACTATGATGTATTGTAACACTACTGTTGTGGTGCTCTAGTGGTAAATAAATTATTTAAGTGACAAGGGATGTTGTGATTGTGTGTGTGTGCGTGCTCTCGTTTAGAAATTTTTGGAATATATATATATATATATATATATAGTCCTAAAAATATGTTAAATACAAAATTACAATTATTTTATAAATATTGAAACAAGTATCCAAGGCTGGCGATCATTTATTATCAAAAAATACAGTAACAACTGTAATATTGTCAAATATTATTACAATTTAATATTTTTTTTTTCTAGTTTAATATATTGTAAAGTGTCATTTATTCCTATGAACAAAGCTGAATTTTCAGCATCATTACTCCAGTCTTCACACGAACCTTCAGAATTTGCTGAACATAAGATTAGAATTTGATTATTATAAATTAAAAAACAGTTGTGCTGCTTAATATACTCTTATTTAGTATTATTTGATGAATACAAAGTTCAAAAGGACAGTGTAAATGAATGTTTTTGTTAAATGTTGCACACTGTATGTAAAATAATAGTGCAATTTGATTTACTCTGCCTTATGATGAAAGCCTAAACATTTAATCTCCATTTACTCTATTTGTTTATTTAACTTGTATACATTGTGAACGTGAGCAAGCCGGCATAAACTACAGTACATTCTGTCAATGCTCTGATACTGTATATCCTCCCAGTGGCCCTTAAACTCTGGAGACTTGCCAGGCTCATTAGAGTTTGTGATTCCTTATTTAGGAGTGAGACTCAAGCAGCAGAAAGCTCTGGAGACTGTCAATCTAGAATTAGGTTAGGATTGATTAAGACTCAACTCAACATTCTACAGATAAATGCTCTGCAAACGGATGATGTCACACATATAGGCTCTGTGAAAATTGCTGGTTTTTACCAAGATCTTGGGACTGGTGTCAACTTTTTTCTCTTTTTTTTTTCTCTCTGATGCCATCTTGGTACTTCACAAAAGTCTTTCATAATTAAACACGGCAGTGCAAACTCTGACATAGGACACAATTGTAAAAACAACTTAATAAAATAAAACCTACTAAATAAAAACCTACTAAACAAAAACCTACTAAATAAAATTAAAAAAATAATCCACTGTGTGTGGGATTGCTTCTGGGTAAAAAATACTGATAATAATCCAGATTATTTCCAAAGATGTATATATTGCAAACATCCTGCTAAACATCTAATTACCTGCTCTTGTCCTGGAGTTTCTCAATGGATAGAAGATATGACGCCATGTCTTACCTTATAGATTATTGTATTTACCTAGTTTGGAAAGTATTTGAATTATTAGGAAGCCTTGATGGTAACCTTTTTTTGACTTGTATAAACAGTTAAAGAGGTTAATTGTCACCAGGGTTGGAAGGTTACTTTAAAAATGCATTTCAATTACAAAATACATGCTTTAAAAAGTCATTTGTAATGTATTTTGTTAGATTACACAAGTTTTGTAGATACTTTGGAATACTTTTGAATATTAATAATAAGGTATGTAACACAAAGGGACCTCATGGGCTGAAGTCCTCTCTGGACTCGGGACATGAGCTGGAGACCTCTCTGGACTCGGGACACAAGATGGAGACCTCTCTGGACTCGGGACACAAGCTGGAGAACTCTCTGGACTCGGGACATGAGCTGGAGAACTCTCTGGACTCGAGACACGAGCTGGAGTCTCTAGACTTGAGGCACGAGCTGGAGTCCTCTCTGGACCTGGAATACAAGTTTGAGTCCTCTCTGGATGGGAGACAGATTCATCTCTGGACTCTGGACGAGAGAATGCATGGAGTACGACAGGATGAAATGGTGAAGAAGGCACTTTAGGGACGTAATCTGGCCAAAGGTGCAGTATCACCCTGACCAGTCCAGGGGCAAAATCCAGGTAGGAGAAGGTGACTGACAGGGCCTGCCCCTACCCTTTTAATGAGGTTATGTCAATACAGTGCCCTTCCAATACACTAGAGAGATTCTAAGAGGGACTTGTGGTATATAACAGTCCGTAGCTGTATAGCATCAAGAAGGAAACAGGACATGTTTCCCCATTAAGATTTCAGAGACACGCTTCCAGACTTTATGTGAGAGTAGTCAGAATGTAACAGTTTTAGATACTACTTTGGATGCGACTAGCTTAGTGAACTCTTCACATTGTTTGGTTCCAACTGTAGAGACCTTGCAGCAGGGCTGGGGGACGTTGAGAAAGCATATTCGCGGATCAAAAAAACACTCTTCCGTTCCGATTAGAACATCAGACAGGTATTCCTCACTCAGTGACGCACCCACTGAGGATCCTGTTGAAAGTGCCCTAGTTATAGAGACACCAGCCCCCATAGTCACATGTTTACCGGGAGCAAAGCCCCTGACATCAAAGCAAATTTAAAAGTGCTGGCTAAAGCTAATTGTAAATTCTCGAAGATTATTATTCACGTCGGCACTAATGTTCGACTTTCCCAGTCGGAGATCACCAAAATCTACATTAAAGAGGTGTGTAAACTCGCAAGTACGATGTCAAAGGCAATATTTTTCTCTGGTCCCCTCCCTGTAACAAGGAGTGATGAAATAGTTAGCAGATTATCATCACTCAATGGCTGGTTGTTTAAGTGATGTTTGCAAAATAACATAGGGTTCATAGACAATTGGAAAAGTTTTTGGGGCAGACCTCTTCTCTATAGTAATTTGGCACATAGTCTTAGAGCTAAACCTTGACTCACCGGGGCCCAGGTCAGGAAGAAGACAAACTGGCTAAACCAACCGTCTGCTAGCTGTCTCATGTCATCAGAGTCAGCTAAATCCCAGCACATAGAGATTTTTTCACCTAGATATTATCACATAGAGACTGTGTCTGTTCCACGAATTAGCAAATACAAAAAAACATCAAAACCATTCAACAGTAAAAATTGAATTTATGTCCAACAAATAAACAACAGATATAATACAGATGACCATTTGATAATGCTCAGGTTGCTAAATATTCAATCCCTTTCGCCAAAAGCGCTTATTGTTAATGATATGATTATAGACCATAACCTAGATGTGCTGTGTTTGACAGAAACCTGGCTAAAACCTAACGACTACACTACTTTAAATGATTGCCCCCCCCCCCCAAGATTATTGTTATAAATACGAGCCATGTCTGAAAGGTAAAGGGGGAGGTGTTGCTGTAATTTATAATAATATCTTTAGTATTACTCAGAAGTCTAGTTTCAAATATAATGCCTTTGAAGTTTTGGTGCTTTATGTTACGTTGTGTAGTGTAAATGATAAATCCCATTTGACATTTGGATTTGCAATGCAAACCAATGCAATACTATTACATATAAAAAAACACGTTTTACTCACATAAGTGTGCTCCACCATTCCTCCGGATCCAATATAGAAGAAAGAGCAGTGTGTTTTAATCTCAATATTTCTACAAATTGTTTACAAACGATCCTGCAGTGAAATGAAGTGAACACCACTGTCTTCCCCAACTTCATTAAAAATAAAGTGCAACCACTCATTCCTAATATTAGGATCTGCAGGAAGCTTATGCAGCGACTGTGTTCTTCCACAACCAGGAATAGCGCAATATCTTGCTATATTCTTCAGCATGTTTATTGCTGCTGGCTAGCGTGATCTGATGAGTCGGTGGGCAGGGCTACACGTGCTTATTATTCTGTAGACCCGGTGTTTCGCCAGTTGATGACGTCAAGCTGCGAACAGGATTGTTTTCTGGGCCTGGTGTCTATAAAAGCTTTTCTTTGACTAACAATGATGTTTTCAGCTCTGAAATTTACAGGATATTCTTATATTAAATGGACTGCATTTTACCATATTACCATGACCTTTTCTATATCTAAAGCTCAGGGGAAAGTTGATTTCTCAATTCATCCCCCCTTTAAGACTTCTATGTAAATGCTATCCTCACATGTGAAATGAGCAACAGAGCTTAATTACTTTCACAAACAGTCTTTGAGTTTGATTCATAAAACAATCAGCCCTTCAATTCCAAGTTTAAAGTCCTTTCTTAATCCTGTTCTACTGTTTAATGTACAGATTAATTAAGGCAAAATTTTGGGATGACCTTTTTGTTTTGGAGATTCTTTAAAATAAATCCCATTTGTTGCCAAATGCCCAATGACATTTGAGGTTCTAAAAGTCACAGTGTGTTTTAAACTGCAATTAAGTTTTTTTTTTTAAGATTAAGGACATATTGATTCCTCGTGCTATAAATCTTGTTTGCTAATAAGATGACTTTCAGTCATCCCAGCAGGGTGTGCAAACACTGAACTGACGTGCAACTAGCTCAGCTGTGGCTTTGTGTTTGTTTTGGACTCTCACGTGAATCTTTAGCCAATGTCCCTTTCTTTAAATGTGGCTTACTTAGTTAGCTGGATGTTTCAAGATAACCTGGCATAAAGAAGCATAAACCATGATTTTCCATTCATTTGAAGCAAACTTAAATTGACCTAGCTAAAAAAAGTAGGCCTAAAGCCAAACATACTTTATACAAGTACGCAAATGCAGCTATGGTTCATTGACACTATGCAAGTACACAGTGCTGTTGTACTTTTTTAAAGTTCACAAATCTAATTTCTTTGAAATGTATATCATTAAACTAGATCATGTTTTATTCAGATGTAGCTAGATATAGATGTGTTGACAACTTGCTCAGCAGGATTGTCTTTAAACTGTTCGTCCATGCCAACCCAAAAGTGAGCTCAGTTGTATTGAATGTGCACTTATTGTGTACTTCAAATCTTAAAAGTAATAAAAAAATAATAATAATAAAAAACCTGTACTTGCAGGTAAGAAAAAAACTCACAAATAAATAAATTCATATAAAAGGCCACTTAAGTGTACTTAGAGTACACTTTCATTTAAGTGCACTTTGTAATCTTGTCAAATAAAATGTTTACCTTCCACTACATTATACATCATTATGTCTTAACAATATTTTGCCATTCTTTTAAATGGAGCTTGAGTGATCGAATGGAACTCAAGCGTAGTTCAGGCAGAACACTGATCGCTAAACGTTATCAGCTGACGCTCAGCTGATTTGTTACTCCACCTACTCTAATCAATTATAGTATTTAAGCTCATTCAAACTCATGTTCCTCAGTCTGTCGCACAGACATTTACACCCACCTCCACCCCTTCACCTCCTAGTATCTTCATTATCAAGTATTGGATTCTGTGTAGAACTCTTATTGTTACCATTTATATTTTCTGTAATATATGCTAAGAAACTTTTGGTTATTATGAAGGCTGGGGGGGATTCTGCTTCAAGGATGTATCTCGAGCTGCCTAGTATGGCAGCTCGAGCATCTTTGAGCCTAAGCCTAAGCCTTTCACCAAATCAAAGATTGTCTATTAATTTCATTCTCAAAGTGGTCCTGACTGAACTGCATTTGGTTGTATGATATTACATTTAAAGTTAATACTGTAAATGAAAATGCACTTAAAGGGTTTGTTCATCCAAAAATGTGCCTTTATGGGTCTTGTGAGTGGGAATGTACTGAATGCCAATGGAGGCCTTTCTGAAGCCTCTCTCAGCCATCAGCTTTCAACAAAAATATCTGCATTTGTGTTCCGAAGATGAACGAAGGTCATGTCCAACGTCATGAGGGTAAATAATAAATGTCAGAATTTTCATTTTTGGGTGAAATAACCCTTTATGTCTTACTTTTAAGAGTATTATTTCTGTAATAAGTACTCTTTTTAAAAGTATGCTAAATTGTACTTTATTTCTAAATGGGAGTATAGTTGCTAATACACATCCCTGAGACTGGCATATTTGCATTACTTTATGAATTGCACAAATTTAAGCTTGGATAACTAAAAAAATTTGCATTCCCATGCTTTTACATAGAGTACGTTTCAAGAGTTCATCATATTGGAAGAACAAGACCTAAATGGAATTGAAAAGAAGCTGGTTCATAATTTTACTTTGTTCTCACACTCACTTTCCTTTTATCACTTTGTCTCAGTTTCTCTCTCTCAGTGACTCCTTGCTCTCTACTTTTATTCCGTCAAGTTTTCATGTGAAGGCACACACACACGTTTGTTTTTGTGACATATTGGGACATTCCATAGGCGTAATGGTTTTTATACTGTACAAACCATATTTTCTATCCCCTTACATTGCCCCTGCTCCTAACCGTACCCATCACAGGAAACATTCTGCATTTTTACTTTCTAAAAAAAAACTCATCCTGTATGATTTATAAGCATTTTGAAAAAGTGGGGACATGGCCAATGTCCTCATATTTCACCCTCTCCTTGTAATACCTGTGTCATACCCATGTCATTATACACATTTGTGTCCTCATATGTCAAAAAAACATGTCCACACACACACACACACAAAGCTCTTGCAATCCAGCAGGAGAGGTTTGAGGTGAAAGGGTCTCCGGTCCCTTGGGATCTGAATGATTTGGGGATTCAGTGACTCAGCCGCAGCTGGCTGCACACAACAATGTGAAATTAGCAAGAAGCATTTTCAGTGGTGATGTCAGCACTAAACCATGCAGGGACCCCATTAGCACACAGAGGAATTTTGGGACTACTTGTCAAAGGCTGTTTGTGTGCCCATTCATGCAGAGAGAGAAAAATAAGAGAAAAGCAACGTTCCTCTTGTCTCAAATGTTCGTATGAAAATGCAAAGAATTCCTTTGATGCCGTGTTGACATCTGTCTCTAGTGCTCTTGGCCTGTCTTATGTGTGTCAGCTGTAATTGCCCTGCAGACAGAGGCTTGTATTGCATCTGTAATTACACAGGAAAGCCTGCTCCTTTGAGCTGCGGATTAGTAACTCTTTGTGTTAGCATTGAAAAGGGGCATGAAGGCAGTCCGAGTGAAGCATCACAAAGAATCAGAGTACAAAGTATTTCACCACCCACCCTTCCCTTGAGTTTGACAGGCGTCTTGGAGATGTCATGATAGAGAGAAGCAGGAAGAGATCTGTGGACATTCAATCCCTGCAGCGCCGGTCTGCCTGGCGATGGGGCCAGACTCCAGGCCCCCCACTGAACTACGGACCCCCGTAACCCTCGCACACATATATGGTCATATCATATACAGCCTAAATCGTGGGAGGAATGAGGACAAACACAGTTGAAGAAGGGTGAGAATGTATTTATAGCACATACTCGAGGCTAAGTGAGGAGATGGGGTGGTCTTGACAATCCCTCTGGGAAAAAAAGGCGATGTGCTGCAGTCATTAGTCCCTTTTTCACAAAGCCGGTGCTCAGTTTCCACATCAGAAAAAGCAGTTATGAGCTATTAAAAACTGTCTCTGCAACAGGAGATGCTTTAGATGCTCCTGATCACTCATGATAGATATCTTTATTGCAAAAAATGTATGCATTTCTTTTATTGTGGAATGCAACTGAAGCTAACTTGAAGAATGTCTTTGTTTTTGTCCAATGGACAAATGTTGTTTGGACTCCAACATTCTTCAAAATATTTTAACAGTTTGCACAAGCTTAGAAAAAGGATTGGAAAAACATGATGGTGACTATGATGTAATTTTCAAGTTTGGGTGGACTACACCATTAAGACAACAGTAAATGCAGGACGTGGACTGTTAACACTTGAGGAACCTAACATAAGCCATTACTATTATCTATTTACTTATCAATTTACAATGAGGTCTGATTAGTTAATGCATTAGTTAGCATAAACTAACAATGAGTGATATATTTTTAAAGCATTTAATGATTTTTGTTAAAGTAAAACTATAATTGTCTTAGTCTATTTTAGTTATTGTACTAACTATAAGTACATTTACAACTAATGTAGAGGACAAAAGTGATGTCCATCCTAGGAAAATTGAGATATCTTAAAATATGTTTTAAAGATTTTATAAGCATATCGCGCAGGAGTCCATGTTTTTATTTGTGATAATGCAATGAACATGCCCAGATATATTTTTTTTCTAGGCTGTCATACAAAGATATTATGCAGACATGCAGAAACAAGAGAGAAACAATTATATATGAATAACTGATTATGTTGCAGTCAATGCATGTGTCACAATTTACCTGTCACCTCTGCACTACAGTTCCCATCATCCTCCCTGGCTCCCACCTGCACCAATGCCGCCTTCACATATCGGAAATTTGATATTTTCCACTTCTGAAGTCGTGATTACGAGCTCACCGCAATCAAATGTTGAAATGGGAGGGCCTTCATGTGCAATTTTACCTAGGAAACTCGTATTTACGATAATTCCAATAGCCCGTGAAGGAACCATAACTTCATAATCACCCACACCTGCCAGCATTCACCCTCATCTGCTCCACACTACAAAAGCCTGCACCACACACATTACCATGGTCTGGGCTCAACTAGGACTAGAAGATGTGGACATGCCTTACCTGAGATGCCGACCTCCTTCTGCAATCCTGCCTGTCTCTAGTCTTAAATGATTGCAGCATGAGTATATTTCTTTCCCGATTGATAAGTTGTACTCTCTCACTTAAAATGGTTGAGTTTACCTGGAGGATAACATATTTTTTGTCCAGGCTGTCTTACAAAGAAATGAAGACATGCAGAAACAAGAGAGAAACAATGAAATATTAATAACTTATGTTGTAGTCAATGCATGTTTCATGATTCAGCTGTCACCTCTGCACTACAGTTCCCATAATCCTCCCTGGCTCCCACCTGCACTCACTCCACAATCAGCCGCACCTGCCAGCATTCACCCTCATCTGCTCTACACTACAAAAGCCTGCAGCACACACATGAGCTGTGTCCCAAAGTGAAGTGCGCGCACTTTGAAGGCCGCATTTGAAATGCGATTACGTCATAGCGGCACGACGAAGCCTTTCCCAATGTGAAGGCTGCACCCTCTGAAGGCCGTATGTGAAGTGCGATTACGTCACAGCGGCACTACGGAGGCTGTCCCAAAGTGAAAGCTGCTCACCTGAAGGCCACATTTGAAGTGCCATTGCATCACAGTGGTGTGACGAAGGCTGCCGCAATTCATGAGCGACTTCAAAATGCAACCCTTCGTTTCTCAGGCAAAGGAAGGGTACAGAAGATGGAACCTTCCCACAACTTCGCAGCCTTCCCTATCCCAGAATTCAGAGCACACTGGTGACTTCAGGATTTGACTGGTCCTCATTCCTGCGGCACTCGGTCAGATTTCCCATGAAGACCATATAGCGGTTGGTAACTCAAGTGTAGCCTGGATACTATTGAACACAGCGCAAGCTCTTGAAGTAAACAGAACGTTTGTATGTGCATTCGCACATTTCCCAGTTCCCTGCCCTGAGCAACCAAGATAAACTTTAATTTCCCAATTTTTACTTGCATAAATGCTATTTATTTCTCAACCATTTTCTCAAGAAGAGGAATCAGTCCATTATCTCCCTTTTCGATGTTTCCTTCTTTTAAAAAAAAAAAAATTCATACACTTTCTTTAAATAGTCTTGATAATATAATCTGCATATATTCATCCCACTCCCGCTATTCCGCACCGCACCATCCCGCTCACGCTGGAGTACCTGGACCGGGATGGGGAATAATGCACAATAGAGACTCTGGTAAGGCCCGAGCGGGACATCATCTTCTGGGATGGGTGCATATTTCCACTGTCCGCAGGTTTGCGGGGCTGAATCGGTCGACGGCTGGCATGCCATAAAAAGTAGATGCATCTAAGATGATGAGTTGAATAAAAATAAGTAGGCCTACTTAAATAAAGACTTGGATGTAATATATACATGTTTAAAATATATTGGAACAGTCACATTTAACATAAGAAATAAACTGTTAACTAATAGTTGCAATTTGACGATATTTAACCGGCTACAGATTTACATGCTTATGGTCCACTCTTCCATCTTCGTAGGCTTTGATGCATGTCAAAATCCAATAAAAAGCTCAATAACAAAAAAATACTCCATTTCTCTTTTTAAAATCTCCTCATGAACGTCCGCTGTCAGTTGTCACAAACCTGCATGGCCTATATCCCATTAACAACGCTTGGTTCATTGTTACCAAGTCTGGAATGGGGTTGCATTTATTCTACTTTTGCTTTGGGCGGTTTGTAGCCTATAGTCCACAGGTTAAGTTGTCTTTACTTAAGCAATATTTCTGCTTTTGGGATATTTTGGCCCATTCTGGCCATGATTCTGATACTTTTGATTAGCAAATGGAGGGGTTTTGTTGTTCAAACCTGGCAACCCTATTCCTCGGTTCACCCTTCGTGCACTTTGAAGGCGTGGCCTGGCCTTCAAAGTGCATGGCCTTCGAAGTACGCACCCTTTACTTTGGGACACAGCTATTATCATGGTCTGGTCTTAACTAGGACTAAAAGATGTGGATATATATTAGTGGTGGCAGTGGATCAGTGGTTCATGTAGGTTGTCTACAAACCAGAAGGTTGGTGATTCAATCCACAGTTCCACTTGACCAAATGTTGAGGTGTTTCCATGAGCAAAACCCTATTCGGATAGTATTAGTTTAACATGGGGACGTGGGGGTAAAGTGATTATTACCAGAGGTTCTCTGTGATTTTAATCCCATCCGAATGTGTCATCTCGGTAATCTTTACGGATCCATGAGTCCTCTCCAGAGCCTGCTCTCTACTGTGTTAACTCCAAAAATTGCTCCAGTCCTAGAAACAGTTTGAGGATTTTTCCCAGACCAAGAGTTCCTTCCAGAGTCTCAAGAGCCCGCTCACTCTCCCAAGCTCAGTCAAGAGTTCGCTCCAGAGTTCAGTCAAGAGTCTGTTCTGAAATTTGAGTCCATATTCAGACTGTAAACCTTATGTGTGCGGGGGGCACCTTAGAAGCACCACACCTAGTAGAATGAGCCCTGATAACTAGAAGCGAAGCCATACTGCGAGCCTCATAGGCAAGGGCTAATTATCCTACCCTTTTTAATGAAGTTAATGAAGTCAGAAACTTCTCTGATGCTGACTGCAGAAGTTTGAATGGGGCCTCTGATAACCCTTTCAGGACTATAGAAAGATCCCAAGAGGGAACATGGCCTGCAGATGGGCCTCAGCCACCTGGCACCACAACAAAAGCTAGATATCAGGGAACTCCTCCTCACAGAGACTTTGGGTCTATGTGGTCATAGCAAGTAGATATAGCAGCCATGCACAATTTAAGAGTAGCTGAAGATAAACCATCTGAAAGGTGCCATTAAAAACTCCAGCACTGAACAACTGAACCAGGTAGTAGGCTGGGTTAGATTGGTGTCTTGCACACCATGACAAAAACATTTCAGGGGATACAGTTTCCTAGTGGCAAGTCTAGCATTCAGAATGGTCTCAACAACCTCAGTTGAGAGACCTGCATTTATGAGCTGGTAGAGCTGGTCTATGAGGTCAGGGGCCAAACCCATGTATTCTATTTCTTGGGCAGGGGATGAAAGACTGTACCCTGAGCCTGGGAGTGTAGGTCTCTCCTGATGGAAAAAAGCGGTCCAGACGTAGCCTCGGTCACGCATGTACCATAGTAGTATCCAGCCCTAATGGAGCTGGAGGTAAGAGGGAGAACCATAGAGGGAAGTGGGTTGATTCTTTGAAGGGAAGAGATCTACAGCCACTTGCCGAATCTCTGCCAGATTTGCAGCACTTCTTTTGGTTGAAGCCTTCGTTCCTTGGGCCTCAGCCCCTGCCTCGACAGCGTGTTTGCTCCCAAATGAATGTGCCCTGAAATGTAAAGTGTATTCGGACAACAGTGTGGCTTGACCAAAGAGCAGAATCTAATACATCAAATCAGTCTACAACAACATGTGGTTCCAGGAGAAAGTACTTCAAAGCAAGACATACAAGCCTTTCCCTCCAGGCAATTTACATATATGCCTAGAGAGATTTTGGCCTTCCCCGATTCCTTGGGCAGGATCTAATTAGTAATTAGATGAGGAAACTCCCCTGGGTGCCAGTCAGAGCACAATTTTTATAAGGATGAGGAGACTGGTAAGCAAGTTTAGGTTATGTATTGATAAAAAAATACTTTTTTTTTTAACTAACAATGCAATGTTTGATTGTTCCCTACCCAGAACAATGTTTCCTGTGATGGGTAGGTTTAGGGGCAGGGGCAGTGTCTGTGTGTGTGTGCACAATTGCTACAAATTTAACATCAGTGCAAGAACAAAATGCAATGCCTTGCAAACGTGCAATGCCATGATTATATCGTCTGCTATTTGCTTCTTATTTATTAAATCCAGGCAATTGGCTAATAAAACATTGACTAAAATTAATACAATTTATACAAAGCAAAATTCACTTTAAAGAAAGGCTTTCTACAAAACAATCTTAATAAAGTGGTCAAAATAATTTCTGACCAACTCCATGTCTTCTGACATGTAGCGCATCTTATGTGTCCTATCTTATCCATACCATTCACTTTTCATAATCAACACTGATGAAATTAAAAAAGAAAAAATAAATTTGAATATTTAATAAATATTAAACAAAATATGTTTTAAGTAAAGTAGGCTACAGTACAGAGACATTTCATGTCGGAGTGGGAATTGAGCAAATGGCGTTTAACCGGTGAGTTGTTCATGAGTAGAGCGTTCGCTTGGGCTGTGAACGATTGAGTGGAGCGTGCTGGCATAGAGTGGAATATTAAGCTGAGTGTCACACCACTCTGCTTCGCTCATTACAGGTTCGTAACTTTTCAGAATCCAAAAAAGAATGTAGCTGTTGGTCACGCTACACCGTTACTTGTTGGATAAAGTTGTTAGCTGATGACAAGCTACTGAAAAATGAAGTTAAGCTAGTAGCATTGCTACTTTGAGCTCCACTACTGCCCAACACTGGTTCTTAGACCATATTTTTGTCTGCTGGGACACTGGCCAGAAGTAGGAACACCACAATATATGTTCCAAATCAAATTTTGGGGGGAGAATGTTCATATCATCACAGCAATCACAAAGCTACTAGGCTACAAAAATGAACTGTCATTTAACCCTAGTTTGCACTCTAATTATATTTATCACACACATAATGATGAAAAATGCAGTCTGGATTGGAAAACCACCAAAACTGTGATGACTTCTATAATCGTCAATGTGAGATTATCCCTACATTGCTACACATTAACATATGAGAGCTCTACTTTGTTGATTACTCTTGAATACCACATTAGGAGGTGCATTAGAGGCATTTCAGTGTGTGAACTCAATGTCTCTCTCTGCTGCTGTGAGAAACCTTGCCTGCCGCTGAGTGAGGGGAAGTTTAGGATCCCTGTGGAGCATTCCAGCTTTACATATAAAATATGACCCACCACTGTATAAAATAACAATTAAAACTCAGCAGCCCCTGGAAGTAACCCAGCTTCCCATTGGAGGTGCAGAGAAGCTCAATGTGTTTGGATGTATGCTGATCATTCATGTTAGTTCTACTAATAGTATTCTGGACTTGTTTTTAAAAGGAGGCTGACATCTGCAAGACCACTTACCATCACAAAATACTCTATAACAGTAGAGGACTCCACATCTATCAGCTGACATAATGTGCAACAATAGGTTAAACCTTTTTGTATAAAACTAGCAATCTGAATGATTTATTACACCTTGGATATTTGGAAAACCCTATTTAAGATACATTGATTTGTATGAGTACCATTTTATGATAAACCCAAAGTTTATATCTGACAATTTAGGGGGAAAAAATCTAGCAACTTGATTTTTCTTTTGATTTAATTTTAAGTTAATTATAAGTTGGCTGAACTTCAAATGGTCAAACTAAGGTAGTAACACTCACATTTCCATTTTACCTATTCAAACAAGTGACCCATTAATTGTTGTAGTAAGCTTTGTCAACTCAAAAATGATGAACTACTTGCAAAAGTTCTCAGGTTTTCTAAGTAAATGATGTTCACGATGATGCATCCAGATCAGAGATCATCTTCCAGATGTAGCTGAACTGCCACTAAGATGAATGGGAATGCTAACAGTTACTCCTCTCTTCAAGTGTATGTGGACTCTTCGCATGCATTAAATCATCATATCATTACTTTATGAACATTTATCTAACTAAGGCTAAGTACTGTCGGCTGCTAGTTTAAGTCTCACCTCTGGCTGTGATAAGCAGGTTTATTTGGACCGTGCCAGGTGAAACATTCCTCATAGCTGTGTTGGTCACCATAAGCTTATTCAGCACATAAGCAACCAGTGTGTTTCATCACCTCATGAGAATGAAGCTCTGTGTGAAAGAAAGGTTTCCTTCAGTTCAGTTTGTTCCTCAAACTTACTAGTCAGTATTGGTTAGCTCCTGGTCCAGATGTGCACCAAAAGAAAGTTAAGATGGTGAAGCTGATCAATGGTCTTTCTGGTGATGCCGGTTTACCGAGGTCAATAGTGCTGGTGAGCAGTTAAACTAGTCTTTTTAGTATGACTACGTTTGAGAAAAAAAAGTTCTTAATTGTATTGAATACACTTTTATTCTACTTTTAAATATTTAAAGAATATAAAAAACTAGCATATATAATATTAATTAAATAAAAGTACTTAAAGAGTGTACTTTCTTATCACTTAAAGGTTCAGTGTGTAGTATTTATGAGGATCTATTGACATAAATGCCATTTAATATATATAACTATGTTTTCAGTGGAGTATAAAGACTGGACTGTTATGTTTTTATTACCTTAGAATGAGCCATTTCTATCTACATACACCGCGGGTCCCCTTACACTACAGTCAGCATTTTGTGCCCTCATGTTTCTGCAGTAGCCCTAAAAACACAAACTTCTCTAAAGAGTGCTAGTCACTCTCTGCTCACTCCAACGATGACATTTTTGTCCTGTGTCGGCCACCGTAGCTTCTCAACTGCTACGGGATGCAATTCACAACTTCACTGCTAGATGCCGCTAAAAATCACACACTGCACCTTTAAGTTCAATTTTAAAATTGCACTTTGTAAACATGTCAAATTAAAGGTTTTACCCTAAAAAGCATTTTAAATCATCATGCTTTAATTAAAACAAAAGTTTAATGCTTTGAAGATTTATACATCTTTTTTATGTGTTGACAAACATACTAAAGCACATTTACAGTGCTTGATTTTAACCATTTGATATTGATATCAAATTATATCTAATCAGCCAATCACAGTTCAGTAGACATGGTCAAGATGATCTGCTGAAGTTCAAACTGAGCCTCAGAATGGGAAAGAAAGGTGACTTTGAATGTGTCATAATTGTTTGTGCCAGACAGGCTGGTCTGAGTATTTCAGACAGCTAATCTACTGAGATTCTCATGCACAACCATCTCTATGGTTTACAGAGAATGGTCAGAAAAATATAAGTTCCATGAGTGAAAATGCATTTTTTATGTCCGAGGAGAAATGCCAGATTGGTTTGAGCAGAAAGAAAAATTCTGAGTCTGTTCCAGTGAGAGTGATTCTTGATTCCGTTGCAGTGGGAGAAATTCCAGAGTCCGTTCCAGTGAGAGAAACTTCCCAGTCAGTTTTCTAGTAAAGTATGTTTCCTAGTTGGTTCCAGTGAAGGAAACTCCGTTCTAGTGAGTGAAATTCCAGAGCTGGGCCCAGAAAGTGCAGGACTGTCCATAATGGCTCTGGCATTGTGTGTCTGGGCCACACACTCATCCGCTCCAGCCCCTAAGCCCAGTCCAGTGATGGCTCCAACCCCTGAGTCAAGGCCACAGAGGCTGTTCTATCCTGGCCCTCTGAAATGCCTGCACTTCCCTAGCTCCCCAAATTGCCTGCAACTCCTGGCTCCTCTATTGCCGGTGTCACCCTGAAGGCATCCTAGCCTGTTGGCAACTCCCCGGCTATCTGCCATGATTCCAGGATGCTCACCCTCTCTTTTTGGCATGAGGTCACACCTTCCAAGAGGGGGGAGTTATGTTTTGGTTTTGATTTAGATTTTATTGTGTTCAGTTTCTGTTTGCCAGTTAGACCCAGTTTTCCTGTGAGTTTCATTGTTTAATATCTTTCACTTGCTGTCTCCTCGTTAGTTTTCCCATGTGTTAGTTTATCCCGTTTACCTGTGTCTAGTTAATTATTTCATTAGCTTTCCTAATAATTTTTCCATAACATTCCTTTTTTTTGGTCTGTATTTAAGCCCTGTGTTTTTTAGTCTGTTCATTTTCAGTTTTACATCATGTTTCACTGGTTGTTCTACATAAGTTTCTTAAATGAGAGTGTTTTGCTTCTAGTTTTCTGCTGAACTTAGATCCTGCATTCATCCTTCATTGCAACCACATGTGGCACCAGCAAGGTGTGCATAATAAAGTGGCCAATGAGTGTTCATATATACGTATATAGTTAGACATGTCTCCTAACAAGAGAAAGTGTTTGAGCACATCTATCAGTTCCTGTGGATGAGATGTATTGGTGGAGGGCAGCGAGGTCAGAGCAAGGTAACAATAACCGTCACTCCTTTAACCCTGTTGTACCTTGTCTGTGTAAGGAAGCAATTAAACGGCACTCAATCTTTGGTGGTGATGAATGCTCTGCACTCAGGTACCAGTAGGGATATGAGTGTGACCCGAGGAACCCGCTCAACTTGTGGTCATGGACGCTGCTCTCCGCTTCCAAAGATTAATGGCGTATAATGGGTTGCACCCAGCTTGCTGAGATTAATAGCACGTAATGACTCGCGCCAGCCTCCAAGATTAATGGCACATAATGGTTTGCATTGCTGGGCGTAATCGAGCTGTCAGGGGTGGCTTTGAGCAATTGCAGAGCCAACATCATTTTTCATATGTCCCTAAAAAGTCCTGCACAGCTTTGATAATTCCCAAGTTTGCCAGGCCTCCGGGGAACTGGTGCACCTCTGCTGTGTCTCGAGAGCCTCAACCTACAGCTTTTCCTGGTGTGTGCTTGAGTGTGTGCTGTTAATCTTGCACATATTTGTGACTGGAGTCTTAGGACACCCACTCTGGCATATTGTCTCTGTTCACTCTTTAAAAACAAAGGTTCCAAATAAGGGTTTAATGGGGCCATAGAAGAATTATTTTTGGCTCCCCATAGAAAGTTTCAGTGAACAGTTCTGAAAAGAAGATTTTAATAATAATCTAAAGAACCTTATTACACTATAAAGAACCTTTGTGAAATGTAATGATTTCAAGGATTTTAAAGGTTAACCATCAAGGTTATTAATAAAGAAGCTTTATTTTTAAGAGTGTTAGACACCAAGTGCATTTTAAACAGCATCCATGTAGTTAAATCAGGCCTCTGAAAAGCAGATAACATCTTTTGTGTGCATGAACTACAGGCTACAAAAACAAACAGAGGATATCTCGCTTTTTTGCAATTTTGTGCAAAACGCAGAGGCAGAAAAAGGGTGCTGGCTGCAAATTACCTCCCAAGTAATAGATTCCTCTCCTTGATCTCCTTGCATCCGCTCCATGCAAATAGACAGACCCAATTATATCTGGCATGAGTCTGCTGTTTACCAAAGGTTTATCTCCATCCCATAAACTATAGTTTGGCTCACATTCAACGGCTCTGGCTGTTACATATATGGGAATCAGCTGAGCGACTTTTAGGAGCGACTGTGGACAATCCGGCCCTGCTGGCTGGCATTACGAGCTCCAGCACGCAAACTCAAACAAAGACGAAAGACACAACCCTGCACATCAAATACACCAATGCATTCGAGGATGTTAATGCCATTACAGCGTGCAGAAACACCAACACTACATGCATGCACATGCTTGACACACTCTAGTCCACAATTTATTCGGTGAGGTCAAGCACATGAAAAAAGAACTAAATCCTAGAGCCTCCATGTGAAATGCGCATCATTTTTAATTGAATAAAGCATTTCTTGATTTGCAGCCAGGAAACCCAACTGTCCCTGTCCATCAGTCCGATGGGTTTAATCGAGGTTAAACCTGCAAACCGTCCGTGAGATTGTGTGTGTCTATGTGTGTGTGTGGGGCGAATGCTCTCTGAAGCAGCCCTCCCTTTTATACTAAACAATGTGCTGCCTTTCTCTCTGCCAACATGGATACACTATAGTGGGTCTCTCAATGCCACAGGCTGTGTGCACTGATACCACACTAATGCCCTACAAGAGCAAGATCAAAACAGACCACTGCACAAGCTTAGAGCCCTGGTGGTCTCGTAACTCAGCACACACACAGACAAATACACACTCCTTCAATGTGTTTATCAAATAAGCCAGTAATCTTGCATCTGAGGTCAGATCTTTTGGAGCATGACAGGGCCAGGGTAGTTTAAAATGTTTAGTGTTTTTTTTTGTGCAGTATAAAATTTTTTAATTCTTTTTTATTTTTTTTATAAAAAAGGCAAAAAACACTATTACTATGCTTGTGGAAATGATTTACACTTAGCATACTTTTAAAAAGGGTACTTATCACAGAAATAATATACTTAATTACAAACCGAATGTAATGTTTTCTGACATTTAAATGCATTTGGTTACACTTTATTTGGTAACATTTATTTTACAGTGTCCGTTACATATGTTACATGTACTTACATTGTAATAACAGTAGCATGCATTATTGCATGCAACTAACCCTCAACATAATCCTACCCTAGCCCTAAAGTAAGCACATGTTGTTAATAAATATTACTCAGTACTTAACTATATAATTACAGTGTAACAATTCCACCTTAAAATAAAGTGTGCCATTCCATTTAAGATGACATACTTACATTATACTTACTCATATGTACTTAGTAATATTATTTAACTCCATGTACTTGCCTTAGAGTTATGTTAGGATTAGTTACTTGTAATTATGCATCATTTACTGTTGTTTTTATTATTGTAAGTACGTGCAGTAATGTAAAACTACTTTACCTTAAAATAAAGTGTTACTTTGCATGTAACTTCAGCTTAGGAGTGTTTTTTTAACCCAAAAACTTTAAGTAGGACTAAAGAACATATTTATATGTTATTTCATAATTATTTCTATTGTATTCAAAAATGCAGTGCCAAATGTTCTTAAAGGGATAGTTCACCCAAAAATAAAAATGTGATGTTCATCTGCTTACCCCCAGTGCATCCAACATGTAGGTGTGTTTGTTTCTTCAGTAGAACACAAATGAAGATTTTTAGCTTTAACCGTTGCAGTCTGCCAGTCATAATGCATGTGAATGGGTAACAACTCTATGAGAGTAAAAAAAATAAAAAATGCTGCAATATACACAAAAATCCTGCTGCTGCTGAGAAACCGAACAGTATTTAGGTATTTTTTTTTATCTCATATTCCGACGAATGTTCCCCTCTGTCATTACTTCCATCTGGTAAGGTCAAAACCGGCCCGATCATATATATATATATATATATATATATATATATATATATATATATATATATATATATATATATATATATATATATATATATTGTACATGATCAAAAATACAGATTTAGTTTTTTTATATATTGGGATACATTATTACAATTAAAAATTCAAAAAGAACTGCATTTATTCAAAATAAAAACATATTTTCAAATAATATAAATTTCCTTTGCTATCAATTCTTATCAATTTAGCACATACTTGCTGAATATAATTATTAATACGGTCAGGGTGGTCTTGATGGAACTGAGTTAGAAGATTGGGGTCCAGCACATTGTTCCTGGAGATCCAGCTCCACTCCTCAGGACTGTAGTCCTCCCAATCCAAAGGTATTCCATCCGGGACCCCCGTCGCCGTGAGTCCAGGATGGCTCTCACCCGGTAGACAGATGGATCCTCGTCGATGGTAGGAGGAGGAGGTATGGCACCATCACCAGGATCTGTGGGTGAAGAAGGGACAGGTTCAGTGAAGGGTTTGAGCAAGGAAACATGAAAAGAAGGTGAAATTCTGTAGGTGGGAGGAAGGCGAAGACGGTAGGTGACTTTGTTCAGCTGCCTGTCTATCATAAACGATCCAATGTACCGGGGACTCAGCTTACAGCACGGCAGCTGGAGTCGGATGTTCCGTGTGGAAACCCTTTGGCCTGGCTGGTACTGCGGCATGCGTCCGCGCTTGACGTCAGCCTGGTGCTTGTGTCTCCCGATTGCCTGCTGGAGTTGCACGTGCGCTGAGTCCCAGACCCTCTCACTCTGGTGGAACCAGTAATCCACCGCTGGGACCTCCGAGGGCTCACCCGTCCAGGGGAAGAGCGGTGGCGGTAGCCGAGGACACATTGGAATGGGGTGAGCCCTGTGGTGGACTGCCGGAGGGAATTCTGGCCGTATTCGGCCCAGTGCAGATACTGGCTCCAGCTCTCCTGGTTCTGGTGGCAGTAGACCCTCAGGAATCTCTCGATCTCCTGGATCTTCCATTTAGTATGGCCATTGGTCTGAGGATGGTAACCTGATGAGAGGCTGATGGATACCCTATCTCGGAAGAATGCTGTCGACACTCTAAAGATAAATTGGGGTCCTCGGTCAGGTACGATGTCTTCCGGAAGCTCAAAGTGTCTGAAGACTTGAAGTGGTTTCCAACGCGGTAGGTAAGCCTTTGAAGGGGATTAGCTTGCAGGATTTTGAGAATCGGTCAACAACGACTAGGATGCAGGTGAATCCTTGGGAAGAAGGCAGGTCGGTCATGAAATCGATCCCCAGATGGCTCCAGCGATGCTCGGGGATCGGAAGAGGAACCAGCTTGCCCTCGGGGAGTCTCCTAGGGGTGTTGGCAATGGCGCAGACTGAACATCCCTTGACGAATCGGGAGACGTCCCGAGGCATGGTGGGCCACCAGTAGCGGTGACGGAGGAGCGAGAGGGTCCTTCTCCTGCCTGGGTTTCCAGAGCCCGGTGAAGAGTGAGCCAAGTCCAGAAGGAGCAGGCGATGCTGAGGCGGGACATAGAGGCGCCCTTCTGGACCTGCCGGCAGAGCAGGCTGTTGGGCATTGTCCTGTTGGATCTGTTCCTGGAGAGCCCACTGGATCGGGCTGACAACCATGGCTGGAGGGAGGATGGTTTCAAGGTGCTCGGGCTCAGGGTCGGCTTGGTGGAGATGGGAAAGGGCATCCGCCCGGTTGTTTTGGTTCCCTGAGTGGTACGTCACCTTGAAATGGAATCTGGTGAAGAAGAGGGCCCAGCGGGCCTGACGATGATTCAACCGTTTGGTGTCACGAAGGTATTCTAGGTTACGATGGTCGGTTATGACTTCAAATGGATGTTCCGCTCCCTCCAGCCAGTGTCTCCATTCCTCCAGGGCGAGCATCATTAAGAGCATTCATGGTAAACTACAATATACTTATATTTATCAAATATACTTGTATGTCATGTATTTAAATATGTTTGTAATTACATATTTGTAATGATGAAGTTGCAATTTAGTGTATTTAAAATATAAATGTAATATTGAATATACTATAAGTGTACTTCCAAAGATTATTAAAACAGAATTATTTAAAATGTTCTTTAAGTAAAACTATTAATTTGACATTAGTGGACCTTTTATTTAATTAAATATTATCTGCAAATAAAACATATTTTAAAAACAATTAGTGAATTTACATTTCACTTGAATTAGTCATACCCTAAAATAAATGTATCCCAAAATGTGGTGCATTCATTTAAACACACACACACACACACATACACACACACACACACACACACACACACACACACACACACACACAAAATGATAATGGTATTTTTCTGCACAATTTTTCTGTATTTTTCACTGTTATGTTTGGTGGTAAATGTTATTGAATACTTCCACATTAGCACATATTCTCTGTTTCCGCCCTAGTCTCATAACTCTCACGCTGTGAGACTGGCCGACTCCAGCGCTGACAGACGTTAGTAGTGCATCCTGGGTGGTTTGCTGAGGGTGTAGTACCTGCTGGCTGCCTTCACCGACTGCTGGAGCTGACACTATCTCTCCTCGCAATGATGTACGGTACCTGTATGTCTCACTGGGTGGTTTGAGACGGTGAACTCCCGAACACCCCCTCAGGCTGCAGTGACTGACAAGGGAGAGAACGCCTCCTGGGCACAGGTGTGAGGGATGGGGGAAGCGCTATTGAATGTGAGGCTGCCCAGATGGTGTGAAGAAAACAAGGTAATGCTTTCACAGGACAGAGATAAAGAAAGAGAGGAGGAACTCAGACAGGCTCTCTTTTAAACAGCTCATGACTTCACACAGGTTGACTCCTGAGCCGTGACTGACACTACAGACGCCTCTCTCATCCATTCTCCTCTTTCAGCTAAATTCTATTTTGTGTAACAGTAGCTTTCAAATGATGATGAAGAGGAATGACAAAACACCCTTAAAGCGACAGTTTACCCCAAAATATAAAGTCTGTCATCATTTATCCTCACGCTGTTCTAATCCAGTATGACTTTCCTTCATTCATGGAACACAAAGGAGAAATGTTGTTAACAAATAGAAGCTTAAAATTTAAAGTGTTAACATAAGTGAACTAAGCCAAGTTTCCATGCAAAGTAACAAATTTAACTTGGAAATTAGGAATATCACATAAAACATTTCCAAAAAAGCAATGTTTGTTCAAAAGAAAAAAAAATCATCACTTCCTTTGAAATCGGTGTAATATATCTGTAATAAAAATGGAGGTTGCTGCAATCAGAGATGCCATCTGTGGCTCTTTTTTCCTACATCATAAATGCTCATGCTGTAAAAATAAAAAATGGGAAAATGTACTGGTAATTCATATTTATACAGTACATTGTGCCCTGACTTTTTTTTTTTTTTTTACAGTGCAGCATTACTTTTGGGACCTTATTGTTAAATATTAATGATATTTTAAATAATTAGTTTGTTTGTATTGAAGAATGTATGTTAAGGTTGAACTAAAAACGTTATTGACAACTTTGGATCAGATCATGACAACCACATCGACAATGGGGGGAAAAAAATCTGTCATTTATTACACCCGTAAGACCTCCGTTCATCTTCGGAACACAAATGAAGATATTTTTGTTGAAATCCGATGGCTCAGAAAGGCCTTCATTGACACCAATGTCCTTTCCTCTCTCAAGACCCATAAAGGCACTAAAGACGTCGTTACAAAGCCCACCTCAATACAGTGATGCAAAAAAAAAACTAAATAACAACTTATATAGTGATAGCCTATTATCAACAAATCTCTAATTTACATTGTGTTTGCACTGTTAGTTATGATGAAAGCATTCGTGGGCATTCTGAAATTAAGTTGCAATGTCAAGATCACTGTATTCATCAGCTACACGCTCATCTCCTCAACCTTTCATACGATGGAAGTAGATCTAAATATAATGCTATGATCGACACTCGTCATGATTAGTTAATCTCAACAACAGTAATAGTAAAAATGTAGTAAAAGTTTTTGAAAGATTTCCATGTAATACTTAATTCATACAAAAATGTTACCCAATCAAAGCAGTGGGCATTTACGCTGAAGTCTCACAGCATCCAATCACAGCAGTGGGCGTTTACACTGAAGTCTGACAACAGACACGTCCCTTCAAACAGAGCGTTCGAATTAAACATCTAACTTTTTATTGGAGTATCTCATTGAGGAGTAAATGGACATTTTTAATTTGTTTGTTACTCAGATTTTTGTCTATTTAGTTTCATTGTTGTCTAAGAGAAACATTTGAGCTATTAAAGAGAACTTCTTGTTATTTTCTTTCCTGTGGGATTCTAAGAGCTCTGTGTGTTTTACCGGAGGGTAAAACAGAAGGCCGCTGGTCTGACAGAGGGTATCTGATGTTCTTCACTCCAGAAGGGAAAGCCCCTCTCCACCATATCTTATCCAAACACTGCGAGCTCCGTGCAATTCTCTGTGTCTGCGGCCAGTTTTATAGACAGACTGTGTGTGGGAGGCAGACAGAACAGAGAAGAGCCGAGTGTGTGATGGACTGTATCTAGGCCGTGTGTGTTTGAGCAGGGCTGGTGTGTGTCTGCTGCACTGTCAGCAAGTGCTGGTGCTTTCCTGTGTGAAGGTCTAAGCACTTCCTGTCATTGGCCAGTGAGTCAGAGTGGCATGGGAACATCTCTGTCTCATACCGATTGTATGGCAAATTCAAACACAGAAGCATACTGAAGGTCCTCTTTTCCAGTGCTCTTTCTAATCCACAGGTGTCCAATCCTGCTCCTAAAGGGCCAATTTTCTGCAGAATTAACTTCAAACTTTCCCCAAAACACCTGTCTCCAAGCGTATATTTTCTAAAAGACCTTGATAAGGTTTTTCAGGTATGTTTTATTCTGGCTGGAACTAAACATTGCAGGAAGGTGGCCCTCCAGGAGCAGGATTGGACCACTCAAAAAATATTCAGCCCTAAATTTTAAATTAATGTATTTGAATTGCATATAATATTTCCATTGTTTAATATTTCCATTTCCATGATCCATTGGATCAATGTGATGCATATTTGTTAGTCATACATAAATGAAACAGGTCAGATTTCTGCAAATCATTGCATAATTTATTAATTATTTGTGTTTATTTATTTTATTTTAAATGCATTCATTCAAATAGTTGAGAATCAGCATAAATCATAAATCTGTGAAAACAATTGAATGTATTCAGTTAAATACAAAACATGATTAAAATTTGGCTTGCTGTAAAACTGGCAATATTCATCTAAAATGTATGAGATTGAAACAAAATTGGATTTATTGATGAAAAATATATAAACCTGTATTTAAAGGTGCCCTAGAATGAGTTGAAACAATATGTTAAATTGTTCTCTGATATCTACATAGAGGGCATGTGGCTTATTTAAGGGCAAAACATGTCCAGATACAGTTGTACAGGTCCATTTACAACCCTATAAATTGTCCCTAGGATATAATGCTCTGTTTTTGCCTTATTTGGAAGAGTCATGAATATTAATGTTGAGCTCTGCTCTGATTGGCTTATTTTAAATTGGGGATTTAAATGACTGAAATCTGGCAGCCGCAAGCACAAACGCTCTTCCCTCAGACAAAACTAAAACCAGTGATTTTAGACTCGTCTTTTTTCGTCGATACGATATTGCATGTTTATATAACGTTAATCACAATGTAGGCTAGTGTAGGCTAGTTAATCACAGTGACTGTGATGTACTCTGAAATACAAGCATGCAAAAACATCATCCTTAAGTTCTCAAAAATATAAATATAAATATTTTTTACAAAATGAATAGCCTTGTCAAATGACTGTCGTTTTATATCTTATATGGTGGAAAAGGTGAAGTTTGCTAGAAAAATCGAGTGAACAATCTGTTATCAACGTATCTACGGTTGTATTTTGTAATACAAAATAATTTTACCCTTTGTCATTAGACACACTATTTAGTTTTGTATGGTACTTGGAGTTTCCTGTTGTTACTGTACCAGCATCTTGCGTCATCTAGACAATGCGGTCTCCCTAAGAAACTTTCAATTTAATCAGAAATTGTTTAAACAGTCAATAAGTGGATAAAATCGCTACTTACTGCTTGCAGGAATACAGTTGTAATTGCCACTTTCTTCAGTTTAAGTTTAAGACGCCGAGCGAAGCTTGCTTGAAATGGGCCGAACAAATGAACAATCTTGAATTAAATTGTTGCGTTATCCGATTATATTAAACATCAACCATGACTGTTGACATTTTTTTATATGTGGGAAGGGTATAAAAGTCCTCACATCCCCTGCACAGCCTGGAACATGACGTGTCTATGAGAGCTGCCGTTTTCGCTATCCTCGCGTGAAGCTCTTTTACCTGCAGTCTTGATGATTCGGCTCCGTCAGTTCCGCCTGACAATGAACATGTTTGGACAGATGCAAATGTTGGGGGCGTGCATATAAATGATGGCCAACGCTTGCGTCACGGTTGGGTTTATGTTGAGAATCACTTATTTTTCCGTGGTGTTTTACATGCACAAGATTTACATAAGAAGTAGGAGGCAATGGTGTTTGAGACACCAATGTCCATGTACTGAACTCTTATTATTTCACTATGACAAGGTTAATTAAATTTTTCATTCTAGGGCACCGAGGGTGGCTCGTTGCCGAAGAACTTTACTTCAACTGGTTTATTAACTGCAAACCTTTTTTTTCCCGTTTTCAGGTAGAAGAAAATGCCCGTTAAACTGAATATACAAAGGAAATTGCTAACGTAACTACAACATTAATAACACTGAAATAAAAGTGTACGGTCATCTATCAATCAGAGACACATTAAAGGTTCTGATACTATAGCAACAGTCTACTTCAGAATCATTCACAAGGAAAATGTTCCGTATAAAGAGAACAAAGAATTAAGGCTTTTCTTTCTATTCCGTGAAGAAAAGTTAGTTTAGGATTAGCTGGAAAAGTGCCTGATATTTCCTCTCCATGGAAGCATTGCATGTTTAATGCCTGGAACACTTTAATAAGGTTGTGTAGCCATTAACACCATCAAAAACTTCTGCTATGATTTACTGAATTTACTCAACTGATTTACTGAACTGAGTAAATGTAAGTAAAAAAATTAAGTAGATCTTAGTAAGTGCATTTGTTACATTATCAAATACAATTGAGTAGAAGAAATTGGGTAAAAAACATTTAAAAAACAATATTTATGACTAATATGAACAGTTTTATTTATGAGTATTATTTACTTGTATAGTATAACTTTAATTTTCTCTAAGCCTTTGTAAAATACTCCACACAAACACACTTACAAGTAACATGACATGGCCTTTATTGTCGACGAGTACAGTAATACAGCATATATTACTGTTTTGACATGTAAAGAATATGTTACAACACTTAAACTCAGGTAACAAACATTTTGGAAGTAAAAATTAAACATTTAAAAATAATTAAAGTGCAATCAACCGGTCTGTTATCCCATTTCCACCGTATCAGCGCTGGCTCTCGAGACTCACGGTCTGCGGGTGAACTTTTAACTACAGACCGCCGTCCTGCGTTTCATTCGTAGCTGAAAGATGCTGCCAGGCACCAGACTCTATATCCTGACAATAAACAAACAGTGCCCAGTTTTAATAAGATTTTATCATCCAAATTAATTATATTCATTATCTTTACGAATGAAGTTGTGTGTTTTGAGCATAGACTGTAAAAAAAATATGGACGTAGTGTCCGTGACGTCACCCATAGGATTCCGATAAACCGCTCTGAAGCTTAAAGTAGAGTCGAGCTGGGCGTTTCCATCTTGTGAGCGATTCATCGCGTGTCACTCCCGGATAACAGAAAATGGGCAAAAAGGCGGGATGTGCGGGGAGCTGAGGTGACGCAATGACTATAGACGGCAGATAAATGGCTATCCACTTGTAACCACGCCCTTAATTATGCAGAACTTTAAGGCTTTATATAACGTAAACGAATGAGTTATAAAAAAATTCACCCCCTCACAGTTGTCATGATGATCAAAATTAGCCTTATAAGCCAAAACCACAATTTGTACCAGGCTGTAAACATGTTTTTTTTTTGCTTTAAAGTTGAGAATTTTAACATGGGGCTCAATGAGATTCTGCTCCCCTCTGGAGCCTGTCCCTAGTGGCCAGTTGAGGAATTGCAGTTTACATTACTTCCGTATTAGCATGACAAGCCAGACCCACATCAAGATGTTTGGTCTGGAAACTCACCATAGACAGGGCTCAATCCGAGGGGCGGGATAAACGGTTGTCTTTCAAACTCCCTCTGCACGCGATAGGATAGCGCTACACCAACCGGAGCAACAACGGTGAAGGGGAGCTCGCTGACTGATTAAACATTCGGCGTATCCGGTCGGGTAAACTCCGAACACATCTTCCCTTTTTAAAAATGACTTCAGTGCCGCTCTTTGTTCTTTTCTCAGAGGAAAGCTTAACTCCAAGTCTTCCGGAGGTGTGGGCAGAGCTGATTCGAAAGACCGCCGCCGTTCGCCAGGTTCTGTGTTACTAGAAGCACGCAAACGCAACTCGGCCGTCGTCATTATGGCCCCGCCCGCCGACTCTATACACGATGTGATTGGGCTGTCCAGATTCTGAGGAATACAGCTCAGATAGGAATTGAGAGTTGCTAGACCACACTTGCGGGCAAATTAAATTTGCTGCCGCTAGGGTGCGACTAGATTTCTAGGCTACTTCCGTATTGCCTTCAAGAGAGATCGCGGGAGGTTGCCGCTTGGTTTTGAGCAACACAGGCGTTTCAAAGACAGATGCCACACGTTAACTTAAAGCCCCACTTGGCTACTTTTGCTCTCGGGGTCCCCCTACAGTTTGTAAAAAATAATGTCCTCAACTACTGTCGTAAGCGCTGTAATCCTACAACAGGGGATGCCATCGCGCGTGCATTTGTTGACATGACAACCCTGATAGCCCTGAACTAGTGCTCGTCTCATAACCCGCGGACCCCGTATGTCTATTTAATGGTCGCGGGTGCGCGGCGGGTTGTAAAAATATATACAGTGGTGCGGTGCCGGCCAAATAACTTCATAAAAGTGGCGCTGCGGATCGGTGCAGCACATGGTGCAGCACTAACAGTTCCCCTGAACACTGCAAGAGGATTTCGAGTTCTTCTGGCGGCGCGTGTGAAATGTCTTCATCCCAGGTAACGTTACAGTCAGTGGCATATGCTTCAGCATGTCATATGAATATAATTTCATGGCTTTTATTTTTTTCAAACGCCAAATAATCACGATGCTCACGTTTACAAGCCAGCGTCATTATAGTAGTCTATTGGTTACCGTTTTACAGAATCTATATGATACTTCAGTTCAATGTTTGAGTGGTAGCTCACCGTAACAAGCAGGACAGCATCGGTCGGGCACGCCTCCTCCAGCTCACGCCGACGAGCAAACCCTGGTCACATTTTGATCCTAGTCCTGCCTTTAATCCCATCACTTTTTCGTTTCCTCTTATTGCTTTCCTCCAACAAAACATTTTCTTTCTTATGTGTCTGTGCTGCTTCGGACATGACTATATTATCCGACGAACAAAGTTGTGCTCGCACGTCTGAATGTAAGGAAGTGTGTGTGTTGGTGGAAGTGACGTATATGCCGTAAAGCAGTCGAATTTTGTAGTTCTTTTTGTTCTCGGGTTACTACCCGAAACCCGAAGTTTAAAAGTACGATTAAAAACGACACAGACCCCATCAGGCTATGGCAGACGTGTCATTCAACCTATTGTAAGTCGATTTATCATCACAAGAGTCTTAAAAAATATATTATGAAGGTTGAAAAGTTACCTAGTGCTGCTTTAAGGTGACTCACACTGCGTCCCTGTATGTTGTTTTGCATTAAATAAAATACCTTTTAGCACACTAATGATTTTATAGATAAAACAAAACACACAAACCTAATTTTCACAGAGGAAATGCACAAATTCTGCGATGCTGAGGAGAAAAAAACTGCTCTGGTGAATGAAGAGAATTCAAATGTCCTCACTCAGGTCGAGCTGTCGTCACGTCAGAGGGTGGGGGAGGGGTGCATTGTTTTAATCGAGTAAACTTACTCAATTTCTTCAGTGTGTGTTAAATATTAATAATCTTGATTTTAATTAAGTAATATCTGTGGTTCTAGAAACATCAGTTTAATTCTCCATTCTCAAATATTTTGAAATAAATTTTACAAATGTATTAAGTATATTTAAAATAAATATTTGGTTATTTGAATACTAAATTATTTTATTGAAAAAAAATTAAATATAACTATACATTTGAGACTAAATTAACTGTTGGATTTTAGCCAATTATTTTGGTATGTTTAACTAAAACCATCAATTAAATGATATTGAGAGATTTTATTAAGTTAATAAAGTTAATTATTACTGTGATATTTACTAAGCCAATGAATTGTTTGGCTTAGGGTGTAGTTAGCATTAATTAAGTAATTAGGTTGTCGTTAGCATTAATTAACAATACCTTTAAAGCCTTTTTACATTTTGGCAAATGTAAATTTCTACAAATGTAATTTTATATATAGGCTATTTAAGTAAAGTGTGTGATAATAATAAAACAAAGTAATAATATAAACTAACATTAAGGCCGTGTGTCCACCAAAGTGTTTTTAGCCAGCTGAAAATGCTAGGCACTCAGCTGAAAATGCCTCGCTGTGAGCGCTTGAGAGTACTTTGGCAGGCGGCTTTTTTTTTCTTCTGTTGGTACTCTTTGCTTGTTATTATGATACGGAAAATCTGCGGAAGTGTTACTAATTTCACAGGTAGTTTGTTTCTGTATTGATTCATGATTCTAGTTCATGTTAACTAATGAACCTTACTGTAAAGTGTTACCGGGTTTGTTGCCCACTCTCTGACCTCTGAAGGCCGCTGAGTAATTCACACACTGACTAAGACACATTAGGGGAAGCATTTTAATAATCCTATGAATGCATATAAGAAAATCCATAATCGAATCGAAGTAATCGAATCGTATCGAATTTTAATGTGAATCGAATCGAATCATTCTGAATTGGCAAAAATCATTCTTGAATCGAAAACCTATGAATCGTGAATTGAATCGATTCGCTGCCTACCCAAAGATTCACAGCCCTATTACAAACAAATCCACAGTAAATGTTTCAATGTTTTATACGTGCCATAAGCGTTTATTCTAAGCATTTATTGCTTAGAAGTTCGATCCATATGTTAATTATCTAACATGTCATGTCATTACATGCGTGAGTAGGTGGGCAGGACTACAGTATAAGGGGCGTTTCACTGCACTCTGACGTCACAGGTAAAGAACATTGGCAGATTGATCGCTTGATGAGCCAGCTGTCAATAAAAGTTTTTCTTTGAATAACAAGGAAGTTTTAAGCCCTGTAATTTACAGGATATTCTTATATTATGATGGCCTTTTATATATTAAGACCTCAAGGGAAAGCTGAGGGAAATTTTCTCAATTCATGACCCCTTTTAAATATTTATTTTTATTTTATTATTATTTTTATTTTATTTTTTATTTGTTACAATGCATCACTGGTTTTTGACTGAAAATCTTTTTTCTTTTCTTTTTTTATTGGTGGAATTGAAACTCCACAGAAATGTCTTGCATCTGCATTCAGATTAAAAAATGACCAACAAAATTTAATGGTAACTATTTTATCCTTTGGTGAATTGGTGGCCAATTAGTTTGAACTGGGGAACAGCTGGAACATCTCATTTGAAGGTTTATGTACAATTTGTTTAAACCCCAGTGATGGTTTTCATGTGACTCACATCGCACAAATCCCTACCTAGTAAAATAGTTGTTTTCCTGCGAGATCAGGTTGAAAATGGCATGTTGAAGTGCAATGCCAGGTATGACGTCATTGACGACAATTGTTGTGTTCCAACCTGAATGCAAATTGGTCAGTTTTAATATGTGGCAAAGCTAAGCTGAGCTGAGCCACCAGTTACACCAGCACCGAACCAGATTTGACTAGACTTCACCCTGAAGGGAAATTCATGCTGGACTTTTCAGTAAGGTCGAAGGGGGTCGTGTTACTCTGGAAGCAGGAAACTGGGGTTGTAGGTTATCTCTCGGCAGTGTAGAAGATGTTAGACAGCCTGCTACTTTGACACACAGTTGTTTCTCATTACCCCGTTTTCTCCTCTTGTTTCATCCCATTCTCTGTGACCTGAGATTCCCTCCAAAACACATTTTTGACTTTATCTGATGTCATCTCCCAGCCAGCTGTTAACTGATAACATTAACCTGGACTCCACTGAATGGGATCCCACTCTTCAGCTGTGACATGCCACAGCCTTTATGAAAATCTCTCACGTAAGCGTCGCGCACCAACAGTTTGGAAAATGGCCGACTATCATGCCTCATGATTTTAGATGCACGGCGAATGGCAATTGACCCACTCGACTGACAAGCATGTCCTCTTGACCCTCCCACAAAAGGCTGCTCTAAATCGCTCATTCCTACATTCCCACACAATTTAAAACACACATCTGCAACCAAACACAAGTGAACCAGGAATGAACCCTGTAACTTCAGAGGCAGTTGGCCTTCCCAGTCAGCTCTCATCTCACTTTTCCGGAGCATTATGAAAATGGGGAAAGAATGTGAAAAATGAACAGCATTTTGGCCAAAGAGAATAATCTCCCAGGTATGACGGGGGTGGAGGACAGCCGAAGTGAACTGCTGTGGAGGAATCTGCAATATGCACATTCTTAAGTGGGTGTAAAAGGTGCCGTAACTCATGAAGTGTATTATCTCTGAGACTGGAGGTGGTGGTAGGTGTTTTGATCAGAATCAGAGGATGAACTTTGTGTTCTAGAGACACGACGAGAGCTGATGAGCTGGAGAGAGCAGATCCCTTTAGATCAGTGGTTGTCATCGTATTCCTCATGCTCCCTATGCATTTTGTATGCATCTTTTACCTGGTCAGAGGTTTGTTCAGTTCCACCGTGTGCCCTTCACAGAGTACTCCGCCATCATAAATGAGATGGCAATCCGAAAGGAGAGTATGTGTTAAGTTCAAAGGGCACTGCTAACGGCATAGATAACAAGGGAACATTGATACGTCACTTCAGGAGAAATGGAGTGGAAATAAAAGTATGGTCATGTTTAATGTATTTATTTACATAAAGTATATTATATTATACCTCAAACTTCTCTAATAGGCACTACTGAAGTCTGTGTGGGATGACGCTGCAGGCCGTGGTGCAAAAGTAAAGTGAAGTTCAAATACCAGGGAGTAGTGAACACTGCGGAGGGACCTGTCAATCGGAACACAGAATTCAGGTGAGTTTTATCAGGAATCTGATCTAAACTCTGCAGGACTTTGGCTCTCCAGGACTGACTTAGCCCCAGGGTATTTGTAACTTGCGTTTGCAAAATCTTGTATTTTGCTTGTTCACTCTAGCTAGACTACAGTTTTCTATAGCAAACCAAAATATCCTCTTTCCTTTACCTCAAGAAGACGTGGCTAAAGGTAAACAGCTAATTAAAAACAACTTACAATTTGACTGTACCACGATTCACGACACTTATCAATTTTCCTTTCACCATTAGTGTGTAGATCGGTGTGTGTGGGCGGGAGGGTGCATAGCGAGCTTAAACCAAACTAAAGTTGCCGATGCAGGAGCCACGCTAGCTGTTATGCTTTCATATTTGCCACGTTTGCAGCGCGCAACTGATCCGTGGCTATATACCTGTCACAACCACACAGCCACCGCCTTCGGACACAGCCACACACACTCGTTCCCAATCACCAGAATACTAGTCACCTGTGCACTATCACCAGTGCCCCACATAAAGCACTCCTCATCCCAAAAGTCTTCGTCTGGTCTTGCACCGATCTACATCTTTGTTACCCGCTACTTACCTGAAGTTACCTGCCCGTCTTCTTCATCGTCTTCATCTTCGTCCTTGTCGTCCCCATCGTCATCCTCGTGGTCACCGTCTTTAGCAAGGGATGTCTGTTGTCATTGTCCACTACTCTTCGTGTCAAGATTCACCTTTAAGTTAATTCCTGTGTCCGTTACCTCTGTTCAATAAGTCTCACTGAGCACTAACCATCTGTGTCCTCGTCTGTGTCTGAGAATACCACAGACACAGCATTTAATCATCATTTATTTTAAATTTAAAAGTTTTTAGGCTATTGAACATGGCTTGTCATCATTGCAATTCTCCTGTATACACTATTTCATAGATTACAAGTTTAAAAGCTCTATTAGAGTCTGAACAACGTATAATTTTACATTTACCTCTACATTTATAAAGCATTTAGATTTATATTTAAATTGCTCACGCAACGCAAGTGGCAAAACATTTAAACATATGTTACAGTCAATGTTAAAAATCACACATTACAAAAGACAAAACATAAATCTTTCTTTTTTTTTGCAAGAAATTAAGCAGGTCATAAAGAACTTTGTTTTTCCACCTCCAAAAAGAAAGAAGGAAGGACGAGTGCTATCCATTATGCCTCCTTATTTAGCTAAATGCCAGGTATGATAATGTTTTCCTTGTTTTACCTGAGGCATAAAGCCTCATAGTGACTTTGAAACTATAAAAATATAGTCTAAACTATATTCATATATGCGTCTGTGGTGAAATTACTAGATTTTCGCGTCAATATATGTTTAATTTAATGCGAACAATGCACAATGTCACTTTAATTTAGTGCATCCAGCACATCAAAAAAATGTAGACTCATGTGGAGATGATCGCCGCACTGCTCTGTACACACCGCTCCTGGAACGGTTCGCCGAGCCGCGTCCACATGCAGTGTAAAAGCTGTAATCCGTTAACATGGGTACGGAAAAAAATACGCACCGCATAAGCATGGCAAACGGAGTATGTATGAAACGGGCGTCACTTGCAGCAGCGCTCCGGTCTGCAATAAATGCTCTGAAAGCTGCCACAGTTGCAACGAGATGGTGCGGTGCATCATCACAACGACTCTTTGTACTTCTGTCCAACTTCCGATTTTTACGCTATTTTTGGTAGCTGGATATATATAATTTGTTGCGTCTAAATATGAATGAGGATACGTTATTGATAAATCAAATTGTTGTTTATTATCATTTAGGGGGCTTAGGAACATGTTGGGGTAGCTTCAGTCCCTCTAAAATAGGCCTAACGACCATCAACACCAGCGCAAAAATTACCATTGATATAATGCTGTTTACAGTTGCTCATGAAGCCTCTGGAGCTAAAACATGATTATGGTAAGGGAAGTTACATTTCCAACACACGCTCTAAGTGGTTGACCAATCACAAAAGACTGGAGCTGGCTGACCAATCAGAGCAGGCCTTTTTGAAATGAGGGCTTTAAAGAGACAGGAACTAAAATGGAGTGTTTCAAGCAGTGGTTCGGCAGAAATGTACTGTACATAATGAGAAAAATTATGTGTCTTTTTACTTTAAATCTGGTGCACTTCGGTCACTTGACAAAAAAAATATAAATAGGGTTACTTTGTGAGAATGGTACAAAACTGGGTTACACATTTTATATAAATACACCTAATATTGTGTTGGTTCCCCTATTTTTGCTTACAAAACCCTGAAGGTATGTGGTATCTGGCAATAATATGTTAGCAGCAGATCCTTTAAGTCCTGTAAGTTGTGAGGTGGGGCCTCCATGGATCGGACTTGTTTGTTCAGCTCATCCAACAGATTGTTGATTAAATTGAGATCTGGGGAATTTGGAGGGCAAGCCAACACCTTAAACTCATTGTTGTGCTCCTCAAACCATTCCTGAACCATTTTTTTCTTTGTGGCAGGAGCTTTATCTGCTGGAAGAGCCACAGCCAACAGGAAATACCATTTCCATAAAAGAATGTAAATGGTCTGCAACAATGCTTAGGTAGGTGGTACGTGTCAAAGTAACATCCACATGGATGGAGGACCCAAGGTTTCCCAGCAGAACATTGCCCAAAGCATCACACTGCCTGTGCCAGCTTGCCTTATTCCCATAGTGCATCCTGGTGCCATGTGTTCCCCAGGTAAATCTTTCATTTAGCTGTGGTCCAGTTCTGATGCTCACATGCAATTGTTGGTGCTTTCGGCAGAGGTCAAGGGTCAGCATGGGCACCCTGACTGGTCTGTGTCTATGCAGCCCCATACGCAACAAACTGTGTTGCACTGTGTATTCTGACACCTTTCTATCAGAACCATCATTAACTTCTTGAGCAGTTTGATCTACAGTAGCTCGTCTGTTTGATCGGACCACACGGGCCAGCCTTCACTCCCCACGTTCATCAATGAGCCTTGGCCTCCCATGACCCTGTGGCCGGTTCTCCACTGTTCCTTGGAGCACTTTAGATAGAGACTGACCACTGCAGACCGGGAACAGCCCACAAGAGCTGCAGTTTTGGAGATGCTCTGACCCAGTCGCCTAGCCATTAAAATTTGGCCCTTGTCAAACTCGCTCAAATCCTTACGCTTGCCCATTTTTCCTTCTTCTAACACATCAACTTTGATGACAAAATGTTCACTTGCTGCCTAATATATCCCACCGACTAACAGGTGTTGTGATGAAGTGATAATCACTGTTATTCACTTCATAATGTTATGCCTGATCGGTGTATATACATTTTTGAAATTATATATATATATATATATATATATATATATATATATATATATATATATATATATATATATATATATATATATATATATATATATATATATATATATATATATTCAAAATAATGTTTATTGTTATTCATAATAATCAGACTGATCCTAAACCTGAATCTGATTATTTTTTCAGTTGGATTCAAGTTGGTGTTTGACACTTCCCTTAGTTTTCTTCAGTTTGAGACTCTGAAAATCCTGTTTTTCAGTTTATTTCCCTGGAGATCTCTGTATCTGTTGTTGATATACTGTTATCCAACGTCCAGTCTAACAGTTACTTACCTGTGATACACATCTGTTGTTATCCTGCATCCAGTCTGCCAGATTCTTACCCGTGTTACTCTTCTGCTGTCAACCTGTTTCCAGCCTTACTTCGCACCTGTGTTATCAACCGTATACTCACCTGTTTATTTAACTGATTCTGATTGGTGGTCTGATTCCACTGCAATTAATAAACTCCTGCACTTGAACACTAATGCTATTTTCCCATTTGGTGTGTTACACATACAAACTGGTCAGTGGATTTGACTGTAAATGTATTAAATATATGTTCATAAATGGAAGCTTTCTTTTTAGATATGTCATCAAGGCAAAAAAATGCAGCAGCAGCTCCGCTGACATAATTATTTCTCCAGTTCTGAATATGGTGACTTGGTACTGCACATACACTTACGTTTTGTTCAGAATGTACATGCTGACTGCAGCTTTTAGGGATCACATAAACAAAGCTTTTAGAATCTGAAATCAGATTGAATTCCTTCCGATTAACAAAGTATTTCATTCTCACCTAATAAGAGCGATCTAGATTTATGCAATCAAGATTGTGTGTGTGTGTGTGTGTGTGTGTGTGTGTGTGTGTGTGTGTGTGTGTGTGTGTGTGTGTGTGTGTGTGTGTGTGTGTGTGTGTGTGTGTGTGTGTGCGTGTGTGTGTGTGTGTGTGTGTGTGTGTGTGTGTGTGTGTGTGTGTCAATGTAGCAATGTAGCCTGAATTAACTGAAAACTTTACATGTTGTCATCCTTCATCCTAGGTTCATTGTCATTTTTGATATAAATTTTCAACAGGAAAAACATGTGAAACAATTCCAGACTGTGCAACGTAAACCCGTCGCTGGACAAAGTTTGATTGTGGGTGTCTGATGTCCTTCAGTTGTGTGTAGATTCTATAGTCATGATTTTACTGTGGTAAAACACTTGTTTGTTTCTTTCTCTACGAATCTCAGGGCTCAGTCTAACCCTGGGTCTCTAGCATGTTTACTTTGCAGCTCAAAGATTCATCCGGGGTCACAACATAACATAACACACAAATCAACCCTGCGCTGCCTTAGAACAATAAAGCCTTGTTTTATTAACGGCCATTTCCTGTCGGAAGTCTGAAATTCTCATCTACTTAAACCTTAACAGTTTGCTGACATAGCTAGTCACTGCAAAGTCTCTCATGGCACGGTCTTTAGCCATAATTTTTAGAGAAGGCCTCATCTCAGGCCAGATGTTCCACAGTTCAAATCTTTATAACTAAAATGTATATAGCCAATTTGTTGCATTAAATTAATACAGTGTTTGGGATTTTTGTTAGGTAACAACTTATTTTGATAGTCCACTGTAACAAGTTCGATATAGTAAGGAAGGAAGAGGACACAGGGGTCGGCTGGACTGTTGATGCGTATCTTTATTTTCTCTTTCTCAATGTCAATAACACACTTCTTCGTGTGTTCTCAGTCAAACTCATAAGCAACAATAACTTCCGGTTCGCGGCACTTCCGGCTTCCGGGTAAACTCAGTCTCTGTGTTCTCGCACCAACAGTCCGACTCTCTCTCTCCCTGGTCTCCGGTTCCGCTGGTGTTTTATCCCGTCTCCGCGCTCATTACTGGAACAAGAGACAGGTGTTATTGATCTGCGTCCAACCCACTCACTTACCGCTCGTCCCGCGGCCCTCTCTCCCGCTGCAGACCTCGCTGAACCACGCCCCCCTTGCCACATACCCCCACCGCCCGACTCAGGCCGGGGAGCCGTCCGGCCTGCAGCCCCCCCCCCCCCCCCCCCATTTCTGGAGAGGAAATCGGCCACAGCCATCTGAGCACCCGGCCTGTGGACCACCTTGAACTTAAACGGCTGAAGAGCCAGATACCAACGGGTGATCCGCGCGTTGGTATCCTTCATGCGGTGGAGCCATTGGAGAGGAGCGTGGTCCGAACAGAGAGTGAACTCCCGCCCCAGGAGGTAATAGCGGAGAGTGAGAACGGCCCATCTGATGGCCAAACACTCCTTTTCTATGGTGCTGTACCTAGCTTCCCTCTTGGAGAGCTTACGGCTAATGTACAGCACCGGCCGCTCTCCCCCCTCCACCTCCTGGGCCAGGACTGCGCCCAGCCCCCTGTCCGACGCGTCAGTCTGCAACAAGAAAGGGAGAGAAAAGTCAGGGGAGTGTAAGAGCGGCCCGCCACATAGAGCAGCCTTTACTTGGGTAAAAGCCTGTTGACACGGCTCCGTCCACTGGACCGTATCTGGTAGCCCCTTTCTAGTAAGATCAGTCAAAGGGCTGGTGAGGTCCGAATAATTTGGTATAAACCGTCTATAATATCCCGCCAGCCCCAAGAACTGTCTTACCTCCTTTTTGGTCTTGGGCCTCGGACAGGTTGCAATTGCGGCAGTCTTATCAATTTGGGGACGCACCTGCCCATGACCCAAGTGGAAGCCCAGATACCTTACTTCCACCCGCCCAATCGCACACTTCTTCGGATTGGCCGTGAGCCCCGCTCTCCTCAGCGACCTCAGGACCGCCCTCACATGCTGCATATGCCGCTGCCAATCGTGACTATAAATCACTATGTCATCCAGGTACGCAGCAGCATATGCAGCATGGGGACGCAAAATCCTATCCATGAGTCGCTGGAAGGTTGCGGGCGCCCCGAACAAGCCGAAAGGAAGCGTGACAAATTGGTGTAATCCAAACGGCGTGGTGAAAGCTGTTTTTTCTTTGGACAATGGAGACAAGGGGATCTGCCAATAGCCCTTTGTTAAGTCCAGTGTCGAATAAAATCGAGCCGTACCTAACCGATCAAGCAACTCGTCAACCCGCGGCATTGGATACGCGTCGAACTTCGACACAGCGTTCACCTTGCGGTAGTCCACACAGAACCTGACCGAGCCGTCTGTTTTGGGGACCAAAACTATCGGGCTCGCCCAGTCACTGTTGGACTCCTCGATTACTCCCATGTCGAGCATTGCGCCTAATTCGTCCTGAACTACTTTTTTCTTGTGCTCAGGCAAGCGATACGGCCGGCTGCGAACTACCACGCCCGGCTCGGTCTCGATATGGTGCTGAATCAAGTCGGTACGTCCCGGTAGGGGCGAGAACACATCAGCGAATTCCGCCTGCAATTTCGATAAGTCAGCGAGTTGTAACGGTGAGAGGTGATCTCCCCCAGGGGCCAATGCGACTGATTGTGCTTTAATGCTCGCCTCTGGCCCGAGATCATCCTCTCCCCCGATCACCGTTGCCAACAACACTGATTCCACCTCATTCCATTTTTTTAGCAGATTGAGGTGGTATATTTGACGTGCCCCGTTCCTATCGGATCGTATCACTTCATAATCGAGCTCTCCTATCTGCCGTGCGACCTCAAACGGCCCCTGCCACTTTGACATTAATTTTGAGCTCGACGTTGGGAGTAGAACGAGCACTTTCTCTCCCGGTGTGAATTTGCGTAGTTTAGTACCCCTGTTATATGACCGGCTCTGGCGGTCCTGGGCTTGCAACAAATTCTCCCTAGATAGCCGCCCCAATGTGTGGAGTTTTGTTCGCAAGTCCATGACGTACTGAATTTCGTTTTTGGCCAACGAAGGCCCCTCCTCCCAAGTTTCTCGTAGGACGTCCAGCACCCCCCGTGGCTGTCGACCGTAGAGAAGCTCGAAGGGGGAAAACCCCGTGGAGGCTTGCGGGACCTCGCGCACAGCAAATAAGAGGGGTTCTAACCACCGATCCCAATTTTTGGCGTCTTCCTGTACGAATTTACGGATCATGGATTTAAGAGTGCGATTAAATCGTTCGACCAAGCCGTCTGTTTGTGGGTGATAGACGCTGGTTCGAATGGATTTAATGCCCAATAATCCGTACAATTCGCTTAACGTGCGTGACATAAACGCCGTGCCTTGATCAGTGAGGATTTCTTTCGGAATCCCCACCCGGGAGATTAAACGAAACAGTGCGTCCGCAACACTCTTCGCCGAGATGTTGCGGAGAGCCACTGCTTCCGGATATCGTGTTGCGTAGTCCACGATAACTAGCGCAAAACGATGTCCGCGTGCGGATCGCTCTAATGGCCCGATGAGGTCCATCGCAATTCTCTCGAAGGGGACCTGCATTAATGGTAGGGGGCGCAATGGCGCTTTTGGGGCGGCCAGTGGGTTCACCAACTGACATTCAGGACAAGACGCGCACCACCTGCGCACATTGTCATGAATGCCTGGCCAAAAAAATCGGGTCATTAAACGATTCAGCGTGGCCGCCTGTCCCAGGTGGCCCGCCATCGGGTTAGAGTGAGCCGCCTGGAAAAGCATTTCCCGGCGGCTCTTTGGTACTAACAACTGGGTTGTATCTAGCTTTGTCTGAGTGTCTTGGGTCACTCGATACAACCGATCCTTAATTATGGCAAAATAAGGATACGTGACGGGCAATGCGGGTTGGAGGGACTGACCGTCGATAGTGCGGACCTGTTGGAAAGCATGTTTTAGAGTCTCATCTTGGGACTGCTCCAGAGGGAAGTCATCGCGGTCCGAGAGAATCAGTCTCTCAACCCCGCTCGGTTCCCCTGAAGCTGTTCCCAAGGGTCCCGTATCAGTCTCGCCAACCTGCACTCGCACCGCCCCGTTCCTAGCCTTTTTTCCCCAAGCGGCATCCGCGCATAACGACCCCAATAACGCCGAAAAGGCGGGCCAATTCGTCCCCAGAATTAGCGGATGCCGGAGGTGGGGACTAACCGCCACCTCAACACTATGCTTTTTCCCCCTAAACTGTATCGTGACTGGGACAACCGGATATTCCACCACATCCCCGTGCACACACCGCACCTTAACCATGCGGCTTGTATCCAATGCCCCAGGCTGCATCAGGCTTTGATGGATCGAGGTTTGGTTACATCCTGAATCCACCAAGGCCTGATATGTACCCCCCTTGATACTTACAGGAATTTGGTACTCTCCTGCTTGATCGGGGGTGGTCCGCTGGACGTCCGGGATCCGGATCATTGTCCCGATGTCCATCCTCGGACATCGGTCCACAAAATGATCCGGATCACCGCACCGCCAGCAGGCCAGCCCAGGCTTACCCGCCACCCCTGCAGCGGGGAGTGGGTTGGAGGATGAGCGCGGAAAGGGGGCGGAACCAGAGCCATTGTCACCACCAGCCCCCAGTGGCCCCGCCCCCCTGGACGGGACCCGCGAACTCCCAGACGGTCCAAGGCCCATCCCACCCCGGCCTCTGGGGGGGACGCGAGGAGGGCCTGGAGGGCGGGACCTGGGGAGAGGGACAGGTCGAGAGAGAAAGAGAGAGGGGGGAGAGAGAGAGAGAGAAGTTAGTGGGGGTTCGCCGACCCCCGGGCACGCCACCAGGTGGTCCTCCGCCAGGTGGATGGCCGTCTCCAGCGACGTGGGCCGGTGGCACTGGACCCACTCGGCGGTCTTCCGGGGAAGCCGAGTGATGAACTGCTCCAGCACCACCAGATCGACAACATGGTCCCCGTCGCTGCCGCCGGCCAGCAGCCATCTGCGGCACTCGTCCCGGAGCTGTTGGGCCAATGCGAAGGGTCGACCGGCCTCACCCCACTCCAGGGAGCGGAAACGCTGGCGGTGTTGTTCTGGGGTCCGGCCGACCCGCTGAAGTATGGCCCGCTTCAGGTCGTCGTAGTCCAGGAGGTTCGCGACCGGTAGATGTTGCCACATCCACTTAAGCTATTCTCCTAACTATAATTAACTTTGCAACTACGTGTCAATGCCTGCTTAATATCTGCTAACAATTTGTATTATAACGACTCTACAACAGACATTCTACTGACTCTAAGTAGGCTTCCTTTGCAATTGTATTTAACCTTTTTTCTACTAACAGTCTACTAATGAGCAGGATTCTAATGAGATAATTAGATAATTCATTGACATGTACTTGCAAAGTTTAATCATTTTTAAGGCTGTTAATTAATTTAATTGATATTTTTGTCGAATACATGAAAATATATAAATATATTTTAAAGGGGTGATGAACTGAGAAATCAACTTTCCCTTAAGCCTTTGATATATGAATATCCTGTAAGTTCCAGAGCTGAAAACTTCAAAACTTTTCTTTGTTAGTCAAAGAAAAGCTTTTTTTGACACCAGGCCCAGAAAACGAGAGCTCTCAACTATATATTGATCAATGATGTAATAAAACGGGGAAACCCGCCCACCGACTCGTGGAGCTAAACGGATCGCCCGAGCAATAAACATGCCGAAGATAGCAAGATATTGTGCTGTGCCTTACATGTACATTTAGTTATAAAGATTTGAGCTGTGGAACATCTGGCCTGAGATGAGGCCTTCTCTAAAAATTATGGCTCGTCTTCAGCGTTCTTTAGAGCATTTGCAGTACATTCGCGGCAGATAGATGCAAGTGCCACTAAGTATTGAAGCTCTGGTAACAAAACAACCAGTTCAAAAACAAAAATATACAAGTGACGGGAGCAACGCTATGAATTTTGCCGCCTTCACGCTCGCCATCATTACTAAGGAACTGGGTAAACAGCTGCTGGTTTGATGACGCAAACAAACCCCGGTTTGGACCCAAAAAATAAAATATGAACACAGTCCACCGAGGGGGGAGCAATCGAACTCGGGTTCAGTCGAGGCAATCGAACCAAGTGTGAGCACTATGGGCCAACGCTCACAAAGCTCAACGTTCCAGGGCTGTGTTTTTTTTGGGGGTGGTTGAGGAGATCCCCCCCCCCCCCCCAAATAATAATAATGAATTTTTATTATTATTATTATTATATCATTCCGGTTGCCGTTTTCAAAACAATACCTCCCTCACGTGAACTGACAGGGGAGCAGAAGTTAATTAAATATGCAAATCTGATCCAATCCTAGCAGTGGGCGTCTACAGAGTGGCATGCTCATCAAAACTAAGCATTCAGAAGAGAGCCTCAAAATCAGTGTAGAAAATAGCCTATTACTTATTCATTATGATGTTTTTGAATGTAAAAACTACACAAACCTCATTAGTTGACCTTAGACAACAGTATAAAAAAATAAAAAACCCAGTTCATGACCCCTGTGTTACACAATTTTGCGTCTCAGTCTATTTTGTCTTATAAAAAATAATATTTTTACTGAAAACCGAAACATAAATTAAATAATGATTAAGAAACATGTTTTTTGCAGTGCACAGACAAAGGGCCGTATTACTCCATGGTATTTGTGAGTAATCTTCAGACAGACAGGAGCTTTATAGAGCCGAGAGAAGAGATCAAGAGTGAGGAAGGGAATCCCGCATAACAGAGGTATCTGTGCTGAAAGAGGATCTGTCTGTAGCGTGTGAAGCTGGTGGATTCATGTGCCAAATCTGAGAGGCCATTGCCTCTTCTAAACGAGCTGTCCGACGTGCAGGCACCTGCTGCCGTCCCACCCAGCAGCCTTAACACACGCACACTGTCTCCCTTACACCTTGGCTGCCATCTGATCCTTTAGTTGCACATAATCCTGGACAGACTTTTCTACACAAATGCATAAAACCATTACATAAGTAGCCATACTGCTTTCTGTCAAACAGTTATTTTGCTTGAAATATGTAGATATACTATAATTACAGAACTGTGCTTTGACATGCTCAGAACCAGTGTGGGCCTTATAATGTTTTTTTGTGCTTACAACTTCACAGAATGAGGCACATTTTTGTTATTTATTTGTGTATTATTTAGCATGCATCAGCATGTACATCAGCATTACATTTGAATTCTGTGTTTGTTAGTGTGTTATTTAGGTATGTTTGAAAGCTGTAACATAATTCATGTTTTATTCACAAAATTCTCCACTGGCAAAACACCCAACTTCCTCCCTGGCATTCTCCTGTAGCTCGGCCGACCTGACGATTCTACCTATTGGGAAGTGGACAATAGTAGGATTGAGGCAAGTGCTGGCTAATTCCATAGTACAGTTTTCATGGAGGATGAACAAAGCAGAACTGTATGACCTTAAACAGGCCTTCAGCGAGCCTGGGCAGCGCCCCCGACTCCACCGCTGTAAGACCTCCCCTGCATTCAGCCGAGGCCCAACCTTGCACCATGGCTTCTCCCGCTGCAGCACTGTTTGTGACCAGACCTGCTAGCCTCCCCTCAGCATCTCAGCTTTTTCATCCCACTGTTCCTAACCAACTTTAATTTCAGTGGCCTGCAGCTCCCATCGTAGACACTAGCAAGCTTGATAGTGGACCAAGATCAAAACTACCAACATTTCTCTCCTCTTTCCAGTGGCCTGCAGCTCAAGCAAGAGCAAGGCCGCCCCTACCTACAGCACAGACATACATGTCTCATATGCATTCAGTGGCTCAAAACATCTGGGCATAGATCCTGGCAGAGATTCAGGACATTGGCTCCAGAGGTGGATCAATTCCACTCCAGTAACTCCAGTAAGTCATTATTCAGAACTGATATTCCCATAAACCCCCCACTAAATTCCCTCCTAGACGCATCGCTCAACAGCCTCCTCCAAGCAGTTTCCCCCAGAACAATCAAATCCTATGTGACAGCGTGGAGATGTTTAAAAGTTTTCCACTTCTTGATAACTTGCAGTTCCCCAAATTTGATTTATCTCCTATCTCAACAACATTAAGGGCTTCCAAATTGGGTCCATCAAAGGCTACCTGAGCGGCATACAATCAAACCAAGCTTAAAAGAAAAGTCAATTTGATCTATTGTGGCGGAGGGACAGGGGATGGGGCGGGGGATTGTCAAGGTCTGTGACAGCAGAGAGAGAGTTAGACAAGCATGGCATTAGTGGGTCATGTGCAAATGACAAATTCCTGTGTTTTCTTTCAGTAATGGGCATGGAGAGACTGTATAAAGCCACCTGGAAGAGGAGAATCGAATGAGAGAGACTGTATCAGACTCCTGACCCATCTGAGAAGGACTGAGAAAGCTCTGGGGAATTATTGTGAGCACCAGAAAATAAAGTTGACCATGAGTTTCCTTCAAGCGACCCTGTCTTCTACCTTCCTTCACTATTTGAACCGTACTATAGAGGTGCCAAAACCTAGGAAGGAAAAAGCAGCCACCAACATGCAATCTCCGTAGTCATCAGTGCCATTTGTGGACATCATCTCTTCCCTCGCGGCCTTCCACAAGGAAGAACACCAAGTTCTGCTCAAAATGCAAAGTGACCAGGAACGCTGCTTCTAGGTGATTGTGCAAGGTAGGAGGATTGTGAGAGGTTTCTGAGCTGGATGAACTAGGAGGTTCAGCCAGAGGCACCAGCAGCCCCGAGCTCTCCCACCCACCTGCTCTTGAACAAAATGGTGCCACAGGACAACCCAGAGGTCTTCCTGAACCTATTTGAAAAGATGGGCAAAGCAGGTGGATAGGTAAGGGAGCAATGGCCAATCTGGACTGATCCTTCTGCTGTCGGGGGAGGTGCAAGAAGCTGCCTAACAACTGCCTGTCCAGAACCTCCTGGTGTTCAAGGGCCATTTTACAGTGGGTCGGCTGAAGCCCAGTGCAACATTGCCAGCGATTTTGATCAGTGGAGACGAAAGTGGCCCGCCCTTCATGTTGGCCCAAGAGCTCCGCAAATGGCTACTGGCTGAGGGATGCAACATCGAGATCATCGATCTGGTGGCACTGGAGCAGTTTATCACTCGTCTGCCTGATATCGCTAGACTCAGCCATTCGACTGGTGGAGGAGCAAAAAGTGGCGTGCCCAGGGGTCGGCAGAGCTTTACCATCTGTCTCTCTCTCTCTTCTCATTCTTCTTCCTGTACCCTCCTCTTTCCAAAAAACTTGTCCCTCTCCTCAGCTCCTATCCTCCAGGCTCTCCGAGAATTCCACCCAGAGAGAGGGGTGGATCCAGCCTAAATTTTTCTGATGGCTCACAAGCTCCTCCCAGAGGGGCAGGTCTGACCACCACCTAGAACAATGTTGGTTTTTCTTTTTTCCACTCACTCCACTCGCTTGATCCACTTACTACCACTGGGGTGCTGGGTAGGTCCGGGCTGGCCTGTTGGCATTGTAGGGAACCCGGCATTTTAATTGACAGGTGTCCAATGATGGAGGTTAATGACAGTTACCTGTAAGTATTAAGGGGGTATCTATCCGGCTTTGGTGGATTCAGGATGTAACAAAACCTTGTTCCATCAAAGCCTGATTCAGCCCGAGCTTTGGATGCGAGCCGCATGGTTCAGTTACGACGTGTGCACAGAGACATGGTGAAATATTCTCTAGTGTCTACTGTTATTCAATTTAGGGGACAAAAACAAAATGTAGAGGTGGCAGTTGATCCACACCTCCGACATGGGATTATTCTGGGAGCCAATTGGCCAGTTTTTAGTGAATTACTGGGGTATTTATGTGTGGATGTCTCTTGTGAAAAGAAAAAGCAGGAGAAGGGGGCAGTTGTGCAGGTGGGAGAGGCTGAGCCGGAGCAACTGAGATCAGAACCAGGGGAACAGAGTGCAGTTGCGAGGCTGATCCTCTCCAAACGTGATGATTTTCCCCTGGAGAAGTCTCAGAATGAGTCATTAAAACATGCATTTGAACAAGAACGTTCCATTGATGGCCAATCTCTCCAGCCTAATCATCCACTCTCTTTTCCATATTTTGCTATTATAAAGGGTTGGTTATATAGAGTGACCCAAGACACTCGGACAAAGCTAAATACAACCCAGTTATTACTGCCAAAAAGCCGACTGGAAATGCTTTTCAAGGCAAGTCATTGTAATCCCATGGCTGGACATTTAAGACAGGCTCGAACTTTGGACCATCTCTTGTCCCATTTCTTTTGGCCAGGCATTTAAGAGAATGTGCGTAGGTGGTGTGCGTCTTGTCGAAAATATCAGCTGGTAAATTTGTCGGGCACCCCAAAAACCAACTTTGTGTCCCCTTCCGATAATGCTGGTCCCCTTCGAAAGAATTGGCATGGACCTGGCATGGAGTGATAGTGGACTATGCAACGCGGTACCACAACCAGGCTTAATCGCCTGAGTGGCGATCCCGAAAGAGATCCTCGCTGATCAAGGTATAACGTTTATGTCATGTACTTTACGTGAACTTTACAAATTATTGGGCATTAAATTGATTCATACCAGTGTCTATCAGCCAGAAAAAGACAGTGGAAAGATTAAGTTAGTTACGAGTAATGATTCGTAAGTTTGTTCAAGAAGACGACAAAAATTAAAAAAGGAACTTGGGAGGAATGACCTTCAGATGGTCAAAACAAAATTTAGTATGTCCTGGACCTGAGAAGAAACCACACTTTGGGACGGCTGTCAATTGAGAATTTGTTACAGGCCCAGGACAAACAGACCCAGCTTTCTACATCGAGTTCTAAATTACTAGCAAAGTGACAAGAATGCTTGAGGTCACACAGTGACTTGGGGATCTCAATTATGAGGTTGTGCACATGGATTGAGTGAGGGTCTGGTACAGGCCGGACTGTTTTTTTGGATATATTGAGAAGAATTAAAGTTGTCCAAGAGTCTCCGTCAAGCTGCCCCTGTCTTCTTCCTTCCTTCACTATTTGATATTCGTGCTACATCTATATTTTCATCATCCCATCTCCAATCCAACCATACCAAACTGTTCTTGCGTACCTCCAATTTAGGAAATATAAGGCTATATCTATTTCTGAACCCCTTTTCATAGATTCCCATTCAGTCCATCAGAATAAATAAAAATTTTTTTAGCTGAAACATAAGTAGTAAACAAGAGGGCAGCTTACTATGTTTTGTCATGACTGAAGCGACTGGTTAGATTTATATGTTAAGTTGCTCACGCAACGCAAGTGGCAAAACATTTAAATATATGTTATTGTCAATGTTAAAAATCACACATTACAATAGACAAAAAAATCTTGTCTTTCATTTCATAAATCTTTCTTTTTTTCAAGAAATTAAGCAGGTCATAAAGAACTTTGTTTTTCCACCTCCAAAAAGAAAGGAGGAAGGACGAGTGCTATCCATTATGTCTCCTTATTTAGATTTATTTAAATTTATACACTTATTTATATTATATGTGTCTGTGGTGAAATTACTAGATTTTCGCATCAATACATGTTTATTTTAATTTTAATGTCACTTTAATTCAGTGCTCTGTACACTGCACTGTACAGCTCCTGGAACGGTTCGCCGGACCGCGTCCGCATGCAGTGTGAAAGCTGTAATCCGTTAACATGGGTACGGAAAAAAATACTGATAAATTGATATTGATAAATCAAATTGTTGTTCATTATCATTTAGGGGGGCTTAGGAACATTTTGGGGTAGCTTCAGCCCCCCTAAAATAGGCCTAACGACGTCACTGACTTTCTTGTTCTCATTGTAAAGGCCAAAAATAAAATGACATATAAAAATATTTTTGTCAGTAAAAATGGGATTTTAGAAGCCAGTATGATGTTGCTGCCTTTCTATTGAAATAACATTTGCCTACAATTTCTTAAAAGCTGCCTAAGTCAGCTTGCTGGGTTTTGGAACAGGTCTCTCTTAAATGTCTCCCATTCTGTGTGTATATGTGGACACAGGACATGCCTCAGTGGCCTCAGAGCCAATGGAGTTTCCCCTCCAAATAGCCCCTCACCCCCACCTCCAACCCTCTTTCCCAAACTGTGGAAAATCTGACCGTTTTGCTCCAGGGATTCTCCACTGTCAAACAATAACGATGTAACATTACAGTTGTTCCCTATTCATTTTTATTTTTTGCTTATTTTTCATTCCCTCTGAATGGAACATGCTTAATAATAATACAAAATGTTTCTTGAGCAGCAAATCAGTATATTAGAATGATTTCTCAAGGATCATGTGACACTGAAGACTGGAGTAGTGATGCTGAAAATTCTGCTTTGCATCACATAAATTACATTTTAAAATACACAGATCAGGCATAACATTATGACCACCTTCCTAATATTGTGTTGGTCCCCCTTTTGCTACCAAAACAGCCCTGACCTATCAAGGCATGGACTCCACTAGACCCCGAAAGGTGTGCTGTTGTATCTGGCGCCAAGATGTTAGCAGATTCCTAAGGTCCTTTAAGTTGCGAGGGTCCCCAAGGATCAGACTTGTTTGTTAAATGGGGGGTGAAACACTCAGTTTCAGTCAATCTCATGTCAATCTTGAGTACCTATAGAGTAGTATTGCATCCTTCATATCTCCGAAAAGTCTTTAGTTTTATTATATCTATAAAAGAAATATGGGCTGTACCAAATCTTTCCGGAAAAAACCGAGCGCCTGGAGGCGTATCGTGTGGGCGGAGCTAGAGAATGACTCAGCTAATACAGATATGATCCAGAATCAGATTCGGAGTCTGAAATAAATTGAACAGGAGAAACAGCAGCAGCAGGACGTCCGTCTCTGTGGTATGTACTGTATTTAGTAGGCTGTCAACATTTGTGTGTTTTTACTCGCAGTTTATGAGGACATGATTCGGTTTATGGACTATTGTATGCGACTAAACCTTAGCAGTAGCAAGCAAAACGGTTTTGCACGTCTGACTAGTGTAACGTTATACATAGAACAACAATGGAGTAACGTTAACGCATTTGAATGACGAAGCACGCGATCGTGCCGTTTACTGATGTTTACTCACGCAACGATAGCCAACAGCACAGACATTTGAAGCAGTTTTACTCACCGCCTGCTTCCAAAGCAGGACCGAACCTTTATCGCTGGGACCGCTCCGTCAAAAACACTTCTTTGGTATGATTTGGTGAAGTCCTGACAGCAGTGACTGTGGAAATCCACTTTGCGACGCGACTGAAGCGATGCTGTGAAGCTTCCCGTCATTTCTGCGTTCAAATCAGTTCAAATGCAGCGCTGCCTTCCCGGAATGCTGTGTGTCAAGCCGAGCGATACTCGAAAAAAACTCGCCGAAACTTGTGAGAAACCGGAAGGACTATTTTTAAGACAGAAATACTCCATCAAACGTCCAACATTAGCTTTTGAAACTTTGTCTATGTTTAGGATGGGAATCCAAGTCTTTAACAGTGTAAAAAGCTCAGTATGCATGTAACAGCATTTCACCCCCCATTTAAGTACATCCCAACAGATGCTCAATTGGATTGAGATCCGAGGAATTTGGAAGACAAGTCAATTGATACGTGGTCCAGTTCTGATACTCACGTGTCCACTGTTGGTGCTTTCGGCAGAGGTCAGGGGTCAGCATGGGTACCCTGACTGGTCTGCAGCTATGCTGCCCCATACGCAACAAACTGAGATGCTCTGTGTATTCTGACACATTTCTATCAGAACTAGCATTAACTTATTGAGCAGTTTGAGCTCCAGTAGCTCGTCTGTTTGATTGGACCAAACGGGCCAGCCTTCTCTCCCCACATGCATCAAAGACTGTGGCCTCCCATGACCCTGTGCCGGTTCTCCACTGTTCCTTCCTTGGAGCACTTTTGATCGATACTGACCACTGCAGACCGGGAACAGCCCACAAGAACTGCAGTTTTGGAGATGCTCTGACCCAGTCAATCCAAATTTGCCCCTTTTCAAACTCGATCAAATCCTTTACATTTGTCCATTTTTCCTGCTTCTAACACATCAACTTTAAGGACAAAATGTTTACTTGCTGTCTAATATATCCCACCTACTAACAGATGCCATGATGAAGAAATAATCAATGTTATTCACTTCACCTACATAATGATCACGTCCATAAGGTGATAGTAGTATGCCTGATTGGTGTATATTACAATAGAAAATGTACGTGTTTTATAAATGTACGTGTGTATTTTGTGTTCCACAGAATAATGAAATGCATTTAAGGTTAGGACCATGAAGATGAGATAATTATGACATATACTTTTTTGTGTGAATTAGCCCTTTGAGCAACAATAAATAAACAACAACAATAAAATAAGTCGAGAAACATCCAATATCATACATTATGTCAAATCCCTCAAGTTCCACAATGAACATAAAACCCCCCCTGTCTAAAGTAGTATCACAGAAGTCATGGAAACACAAAGTAGGCTGTATGTGTTTCAGTTTTACTCAGTGAACTTTTGTTCACACGCTGCTCTGATTATCTGTATTTAGTTTCGTCATGCAACATTTTTGCATTCGTTGTGGACAGAAAAATCGCTTGTTACTGGAATCTTGCCACATTACATCTACATAGAGCACCACTAACAGCTCTGTTGATTATAATAGAAGCAATCTAGTTTTCTAGAGACTGCATTGGAGACCGTGTTACTGTGTGTGGAGATTCCCAGAATCCATTCTAGCAGCTTCAGGCAGCGGATCCAGCATGCGGCAGGAGATGAATCATAACATCGGGAAACAGTTGTTAGATATAAATTCTAATAAGGCCATATAAAAGCACATGGAGCAAGTATTAGAGGCATGCAGCGGGGAACTGCGGCCAGAGAGTGTGGGACCAGGATGGAGAGAGAGGTAAAAGAGAGGTCAGTGGGAGGAGAACAGCCTGTAGATTGGGATGAAGAAGAAGCTTGTGGGGCTCTAAATGGAAGAAAAATGGAGCGGGAGACACTGCAAAAAAAAAAAAATTGTGTGGTTTTCCTGTAGAAACATCTATGCATTCTTACATTAAGATACATTCACTTGAGAAGGAAAGTGACAAGCTTCCGGTAACGGCCATACGTGAGTTGAGTTCCGGTGGAAGACTGACCTCTGACCTGACGCATGACCTATTGATGAATGTGGAAGTGCAGAGGAGAGAGCAAAACCAAACGGCAATTACGAATTAGAAGTCTAAAACAGGAATTTTTAAAGATAAATATCTAAGGAGCTTGAGTTAGTTTGAACCGCGAGAGGTGTCTACTCTCACCTTTACGCTACTTCTACATCCTACATCATACTGTACATCGTCATCGCATCAGTGCTCAACTCAACGCACGCATGGCAACCGGAAGCTACTGATTACAGTTTATAAAGTTATAAATATGGATATTTTTGTTACAAAAACACACTTCACTTCAGAAGGCATTTATTAACCCCCTGGAGCTGTATGGATTACTTTTTACGATGGATGTGCTTCAAAATCTCAAAATCTACTATTTACTGACATTATAAAGCTTGGAAGAGCTAGGATATGTTTTTAATATAACGCCAGTTGTGTTTGGCTGGAAGAATTAAGTAATATAAACCTAGGCTCGAGGGGGAATAAATTATGAGATAATTTTCATTTATGGGTAAACTAACCTTTTAAGTCCTCGGTTTCCCTTGTTCCTTTGTGCAGTATTGTGTATGTCTGTGTATAACATGGTCGTGATATCCTGAGTTTTTCCATTACATTTATTTTTAAAGACTGAGAACGTTTACATGCACACTAGTAAGCTGATAACACAAATATCAGCTTATTGAAATAACCAGTTTTCCCCGCTTACATGCAAACCAGTAAACTGACAATGAAAGTAAACCGTGTTTACATGACTTTATTACTAAACCGGGTTATTTGCATGTAGTGACGTCAAAAATAATATTAGTATTCCAAATGTTGCGTCAGGTGTGATGTTTGTTGTGAAACGTTAAAAACGTATCAGCGGGAGATTTTTGGCTCATATTATCCCTCATGCAGTCACAGATGCAGCATTTTGACTGAGCCTCTACTACTTCTGCTGCATGAGATGATGGGGGTAAAAAAATTGGGGTTTTAAAAGAGTCTGCGTTTGTGATATTTGTCCTTATTTCATGCAAAACACTCGCTGGATGCATTTAAATCTGCTCGAATTATGCGTTTGTCGTCAGCTATCACACATGCGCTCTTCAATAAGCCGTCAGAAAGCAGCTTAATGCATTTACATGCCACGCGAAATCGGGGTAAGAGGAAAAAAACTGCCTGTGTCGACCAGTTTATGCTCAAGCCGTTTACTCCGATAAAAGACAACGGGTTATCGCATTTACATGACCATGTTCGTTTTCGGGCTTATTAAGCATAATCGGCTTAAGATCGTTCATCTAAACACACTAACTGTTTATTTCTTTGTATCTCCAGTCATCATGCACTTCATTTATATGCAGCCATACATAACAGTAATTTTTTTTTTTAGAATTACCTAAAAGTAAGAGTAAAATCAACCCAAAGTGTGCCGATATTGAACATTGGCTGAGTTTATTTAGAATGTTTCATATTCTTGTGAACCGGCCTGAAAAAAATGTAAGTGTGTCGCCCAGAGCCTGACAGAATCTAATGTGACAGGACTGTTTTTTCACGGCTCATAGCAATACAAGCAACATGTTGAGCAACTGAGATATTCAGTTGTATCATCCTAGCGGCGTGGGAAATTCTCACTAAGCACTGGACTTGCCAGAACCAAGGCTGCATGGTGAATCATTTGCATAAGGAAATCGTTGAACCGTCACCTAGGCAACAACTTTTCTGAATGATTGTAGCAAAAATATGTACTCATGCACGTCCTAGAGTCACTTATAAGATAATTTCCCTTCCCTGATTTCACATCGACTCATAGGCCTACATAGCAATGCAAAAGATGATTAACGTCAACATAGAGGAAGGGTTTGTGGTTTTTGCACAGAATGGATGACAGAGACAAGAAATGAGTATGCAGTATGCTGTTTGAGGAAACATAAGAAGTTTATTTTCTACTTTTGGCTCCACTTTCACACTGTTTCTCCATTTTGTTCTCTCTTGCAATTTCATAGGCTGTTGCTCATCAATGTGTACAGTGGTCATGTAGATTTCAAATCCATTCGAAAATTGTCACAGTGTGTGCAAGTGTGTCGGCGATTGACATGTGCTATGAGTTTTAAGTCGCAGACAAACATGAAAAGCAGATGAGCTTCAGTATATTAATGTATGCTTGGCTTAGCAGTTGTTCTCAATTGATTTTTCTCCAAGATTTTAGGCCTGATTTTACATCGGATATAGTACTCAAATTAATCAAACATTATGATTAAATAATATTTACATCAACCACAAAAGTAAACAATATGTAAAATGACTAGCGTGACAAAGATTGAATAAGGAAAATGAACAATTTTGTTTTCTAAATGTCTCTTGAATTTTGATGGTTTTATGCTCATGGCAGCCAATAATTCACCACACAAAAAACACTGTGGTCAGCATGAAGCATGTTTATTCTTGCTGAAAGTGAACCCATATTTAATGTCACTGTGTTGATGGTTTTCTAGGATGAGGGCATGTCACGCAACCAGGGTTAATAGTTAACTTAAACCAAAAAAAAAGTTACCTGAATTTTCTTATATCAATCATTGTTTTATTGCCAATGTGTGAACAGCTTGTAAGGAATAAAAAAAAAAAAAAACATTCCCTGACTTTCTACGTTGCCTATGTATACTGATTTCTACGTGATAGACTCGGGCCATCTTTGCCAGGAAAAACAAAAGTATGTGATGCTAACCTCTCTTCCTTCCAATGACAAAAACAATAATACAGTGTTCCGGATAATTCATTCTGTACTGTAATGTCAATGTGACATGCAAAGAAAAATGATTAATTCAAACTATAGTTTCACATAGCCAGTTCTCTATAGTTTCAAATATACTTCATAATCAAATTATCATAACAGTGTCATTTTAATTATCTCATCTGTCTGCATGATGCCGGTGATTTGCTTAGCTTGTGCAAATACATCCACTTAGCTATGATCAGAGCTTTCTTAACTGCTTTTTTCTAACTGTGGTCATTTTTGTTGTGTTGATTTTGTTATTGAGTAGAAAGAGCACACCACATATCTACACTTTCATCCAACCAAGGACATGTTTGTTAACAGTATATTGCATGTTCGGGATGTTCGATAACAGTATATCGCTGCATTTCCAACTTCGTTTTACTTCTCAGCGAAAAACAAAAAAAAGAACTTAGCCGTAAGTATATTGAATCTACCTCTTTAGCGTTACGTTTGAACAAGTGCAAATACAAGGAAGATGTTACTGCTGCAGTTCACTTAGTGGCCACCAGTGTCCACAAGGGTTTCTGAATTTCTTCACTAGTCCCTTTAAAAATAAATTTTATATTTTTTAAAGACAAAACAAATAATTTCTAGCCTGACATGGTCATACTCATTTCTGATACAGCTCCATTTGGCTGTAAATATTGACATGTTTCAACCGAACCAGGAAAGACCTCAATTGGATAGACTTACAACCAATCAGAGCATCGGAGTAAATTATGTATGTTGAGCGACCAAGCGGCAACCTCCCGTGATCTCTCTTGAAGCCAATACGGAAGTAATGTAAACTGCAATTCCTAAACTGGCCACTAGAGCGGCTCCAGAGGGGAGCAGAATCTCTTTGAGCCCCATGTTAAAATTCCCAACTTTACAGCAAAAAAAAACATGTTTACAGCCTGGTACAAATTGTGGTTTTGGTTTATACGGCTAATTTTGATCTTCATGACAACTGTGAGGGGGGTGAATTTTTTTATAACTCATTCGTTTACATTATATAAAGCCATAAAGTTCTGCATAATTAAGGGCGTGGTTACTTTGAGTGACAGGTGGATAGCCATTTATCCGCCATCTATAGTCATTGCGTCACCTAAGCTCGACCATACTTTAAGCTTCAGAACGGCTTATCGGAATCCTATGAGTGACGTCACGGACACTACGTCCATTTTTTTTTTTTACAGTATGTGAGCGACGCATAGTGGGAAGTTCAGATCATTTTACGGACTCAGATCTTTGAATCTCGTTCAGCAAAATGATCAAATCTTTTTTCAAGTCATTTAGTTAATTTCAGCAGAATATGATTAAAATTCCCCAACACATCTAGTACTTATGCAAATGTTGATCATAATTCAAATAAAAATCAATTATAAGCTAATGCAGCCAATGCCAAGCTTTAAGAAATTATTTGTTGCTCAGCTGGGTCTTCAGGCTATGCAGTCTGTTATTTCACCTCACCTCCGAATCACAGTCGTTTTTTCTTTTGTCAATCCACATTTAATCATGTCTATTCCCTGGAAAGATTAGTAATGTTACACCTCTCCTGTGTTCAGGTTTGAGTCGTTAGTTCCGTCATCAGTGACTGATCGGGCCGGGACAGCCCTATAAGCAATGCGTGCAGTCCCGAAAACAGAACTGATTAGTTCACCTCTCTAGTCTTCGGGTTCGAGTCATTCGTTCTCACAGCCCCACAGGCCGGGAGCAGAAGATTCTGCACATAACCGATGGCCTGTAGCGCATGCACGGTCAACACAAAATGAACAAATCACTCTTTGAGACAACTCGATGTTCCCAAGTCATATTTAAGATTAGTTCAACTGCACGCACGCTGGAAGAAGTAGAAGAAGATACGTGTAACTGTAAACGATCTTTGCCGATGTTGTAAAAAATAAATGAAGAATACGTGGAATATTTCATAACACACTCATAATTTTTGAGAGAAACCGTAAAGGTGAATGCATATACGAACACGCTCTCCGTTTAGGATTAGAATGAATTCAAACTAGCGCTCTTTGGTGACGTGGAGGATTACGTTACTGTTTATCATCTGTCCATCATCGTCTATAGCCTGCCCTGATGATTTGATTGGTCCAAACAGTTTCTGTTCAGGCATAATTACTCCACAACGGATCAAGTCCTGACAGAATTATTTATATACATATATGTGGCAGAAAATATTAAACAAAAAAAAGTTTAATCTGTAATGCATCAATGACACTCAAATGACACTGCACTACAAGTACAATAAATACCATAGAGTTTAATTGGTCATCAGCATTTTTTATGTAAACAAAGGAGAAGTTTTCTATCCTCCCTTTAAATAATTGACAAGTCAGTTTAATTTGCGATCCTAACAATGCATGATTAATTGGTTAGTTGCAATTTTTAGAAATTGGATTTAACATTTAACATTGGATTTTAATCACTGTGAACCACATAACCACTGGCTTAATTTGTTGGATTGAAGATGTCACTCGTTTTAAACCTAGGATTCTACCATTTGGATCATCTGTAACATGAGAAAAAGCCTTAAAGCCACTGTGGTTGAATTCTCTCCCCCATTTTCTTTCTAGCTTCCCTCTTTGCCTCATTTCCTCAACATCCCATGCCCCCTTGTTTGCCCAGGCCAATTTCAGCATAAGTGAGAGAATGGAAAAACTGATTGCTTTTTCTCTCTGTCTAAATTCTCATTTCAGCTATGATGAATATAACATGTCGGAAATGATGAAATCTAACTGAACATGAAAAGTCCGGTGGCAAAAAAAAAAAAAAAAGTTTTAAAAAAAGCATCTGTTAAAATATAGTTGCAAAAGTTGTAGAGTTTGAGAGGATCTGAACTCAATGACACCACCTGCACTGTAAAAAATGTGGAGTAGGATTTACTTGAAAAAAGCTTGGAAACAATTTTCACTCAGAAAAGGCTAGTAAAATCTATACATATTTATTAGTAGCTTTAATAAGAAATTATTAAGTTAAGTTTACTTGTGAATTTCCAGTACATTTTAATGACTCTTTGTTTGTAAATTTTACTTAAGTAATGCTTATAAATATAATGTGATTTATAGAATTTTTTTTTACATAAGAATCCTAGTTATCTTTTTTAGCTATCCTGAGTAACCTTTACTTCAAATATTATTTAAATATTACTTAATATAATTAGTGATATATTACAACTGATATTTTCAATAATAAAAACACTGACAGACATTTTCCTTGAGTTTTATTTGAATTAAACTCTAGAAAAAAAAACTGATTAAACAAAGGTAATCATAAAACAACTGGACAAAAATGAATGTACACATTCATTAAGATTGACAGCTGTTGGCCAAAATTGTTCAGCATCTTTATCTTATCACAGATTTTTCATTGTGTTTTTGTGTATTTAACAGAGCACAACAATTTAACGTGAGATGCCTAAATGTGATCTAGTGTACAAAAATCAAAGATGATAAAACAAATTAAACCTCTGCTTCTGTTTTCTTTAGCAGCACTGCATTACTTAGTTTCTGTTAAACAGTACAGTATAGAGCATTCTCACTTGCTGAACAAATGAGAACGTGTAAGTGACGAACAAAATGGCCAACTAGCAGACTTACATTAGTAGCTTTCTGTGCAAAGAGCCAACTTTGGAGAAAATTTTAAAGCATCCACTCCAAGGAAGATTTTCTGAAAGACTTCAAATGTGTTTCTCAGCTTTGGTGGATAGCTTAAGTTCAGGGAGTAAATGAAGCCCATGAGCAGAAGGCACGCATTTGTGAGATTCTTACATCCCAACAGCACCTCAGTCCCCTCAATGACAATGATGACGTCAGCTATGTTGGCATCTTCCTCTCCTGCAGTGCTGCCCAGTACAATGATCTTCATCACATGATTGGTGAAGCTATCTTTAATCATGTCTCTGCTGACATCCTGTCAAATACACAAATAAGTGCAAAGTGGTTACAATCATGTACATGTACGTTGTATGTTCTCTTTAATTTTATGTGACAAGAGTCCCACACAGAGATTTGGTCTCACCATCATTAAATCTGTTATTACATGAAGAAAGAGGGAAACAATTAAGACAGACTAAATCCAGAAGAACTGTCTGCAAGACACTTAAAGGGTTAGTTCACCAAAAAATGAAAATAATGTCATGTATTCCTCACCCTCATGTCGTTCCACACCCGTAAGACCTCCATTCATCTTCAGAACACAAATTAAGATATTTGTGTTGAAATCCGAAGGCTCAGTGAGGCCTGCATAGCCAGCAATGACATTTCCTCTCTCAAGATCCATTAATGTACTAAAAACATATTTAAATCAATTAATGTGTGTACAGTGGTTCAATATTAATATTATAAAGCGATGAGTATATTTTTGGTGTGCCAAAAAAACGAAATAACGACCATATAGTGATGGCTGATTTCAAAACACTGCCTCATGAAGATTCGAACCGTTATGAATCACGAGTCGAATCATGATTTGGATCGCGTGTCAGACTGCCAACCTGCTGAAATCCTGTGATTTTGACGCTACTAACCGCTGATTCGATATGCTCCGTAGCTTCATGAAGCAGTGTTTTGAAATCGGCCATCACTATATATGGTTTTTACATCGTTTGTTTGGCGCAAAAAAAAAATTCTCGTTGCTTTAAAATAATAATATTGAACCACTGTCCTCACTTGAACTGATTTACGTATGTTTTTAGTACATTAATGGATCTTGAGAGATGAAATGTCATTGCTGGCTACGCAGGACTTACTGAGCATTCAGATTTCAGCACAAATATCTCAATTGGTGTTCCGAAGATGAACGGAGGTCTTACAGGTGTGGAACGACATGAGGGTGAGGAATAAATTACATAATTTTCATTTTTGGGTGAACTAACCCTTTAAAACACTAAATGCAAAGCTACAGTACTGTAAAAAGTTTTAGGCACTTGTGAAAAAAATTCTGTAAAGTGGGTATGCCTTTAAAATGCTTTCATAAATTGATTTTTATTCACCCTCTATGGACTAAATCAATATTTGGTGTGATCACCCTTTGCACTTAAAGCAGTTTTTGGCCTAGGTACACTTGATATAGTTTTTCAGGTAGCTTCGCATGTAAGTTTTTTAAAGCATTTTGCAGACATTGCCACAGTTGTTATTGATTTAGGCTGTCTCAGTTGTATCTCTTTCTTCATGTTATATTAGACAGACTCAGTGATGGTGAGACCAGAACTTCTGTGGAGCACCAACTGTTGTCAGACTCCCTGTGCATACAAAAATCTCTCTGCATTAATACAAATGATGGCAAAATGTATATTTCATACACTATAGCACTACAAGTGATTATTGTCTCGTAATCATAAAGGAATCACTTTTGCTGCTATATAGCACCATATCTTAAAGGACAACTCCGGTGAAAAATGAACCTAGGGGTAATTAACACATGGTTACCGAGTAGATCGTTCTCTGGGATGCGTTTTCATGAAAATCGAATGTAAAGAGAAAAAACAGATTAGCTTATAACGCGAGTAAATGGGGCACAGAGTAAGTCAAATGAAATCGCTAGTTAATACCACTAACAAGGCTCAAAATAGCCTCACACTAACACGGCAGCATAATGAGGGTCCCTACATGCAAACCGAAAGACAGTACATTACGCGTATACAGACAGGAGCCATCTTGGAAAACAGTCTGGACGAGTCGAGCCACGAACGCTGTGCTAAGCTGCGATAATTCCTATCAACCAGCTCACTTAGCACAGCGTTCGTGGCTCGACTCATCCAGACTGTTTTTCAAGATGGCTCCTGTCTGTATACGCGTAATGTACTGTCTTTATAAAGTATCTTCTTATTAAACTGTTTGTACTCTTACAAAGTTCTAAATGCTTCGGTTTGCATGTAGGGACCCTCATTATGCTACCGTGTTAGTTTGAGGCTATTTTGAGCCTTGTTAGTGGTATTAACTAGCGATTTAATTTGACTTACTCTGTGAGACATCATACTGTGTAGAACCCATAAGAGTTTTTGCATTTTATTTGATTTGGTGCTAAACAACACTTACAGTGGTTCCCCTATGATTATGAGCCAAATAACCACTTTTAGTACTATATAGCATATATTTTTTTATTGGCAAACTACAGCATAAAGATATAAAAAGTAAAAAAAAACTATTTGGGGGATGAAAATACTAATGTGCCTTAGACTTTTGCAGTACTGTACATATCCAAAGTTAAACGAAATTTGAATTTATATATTAATGTACCTGGAAGGCTTCAATTAGCTCATCAGTTGATTCTCCCAGGTAGGAAAGCAGGCAGCGAATCACAGCATCTCGTTTATCTTCAATTTGCTGTTAAAAACGAATGTAAATCGTAGTGAACATTAACAGTGTACACTCCCATCTACATTCAACTGCATATCTATAAAGTCATGAAGCAGCAAGATATCAGATGTGTAATATATACATTTACCTGGCAGAGTGAATCTAGCACACTTCTAATTTTTATGCCTGCATCCCCACCCTTTATTTTAAACAAATCCAGGAGCTTTGGAGTGTAGAGGTCCAGTTTTTGCAGAAAGGTTGGCTCCAGGGGAATTGTGGTTATCCTTCTGAACTCATTCTTTATCTAAGACAAAGAAGATAAAATGTAACACATTTAAGATTTAGTAGTCAAATAAACAATTTTTTTGTCAACCCCACACACACACACACACACACACACACACACACACACACACACACACACACACACACACACACACACACACACACTATTCTAATGAAATTAAAATATTTAATATTTTTTAATGAATGAAATATGAGTTCCAAAAGTTACCTACATATTACCATCAAGCCAGCAAAAGAAGAACTAAGGTTTACCTCAGATTCACAAAAAAGAGCTGGCCATCTCTCCATGAAATCTTTGACAGCAGGGCAGTGATTTGCAGAATTATTAGGCACGTTGATTTTCTAAATATATATTTTTCTCCAGGCACATTTCACCAATTCCAAGCCACATTAATCTTAATAACTACTATTCATTTTGTATTTAATCATTTATAAGTGATATATAATTCTCGATACGAAAAACACCTTATAGTATTAATGTCTAATACTAGACATTGCAGTTAAGGCATGACCATTGGACATGGTTTAAAAAATCCTGACCCAATGAGCATTTCACTGTCCGATGGTCATGCCTTAACTGCAATGTCTAGTATTGCATTAGTATTGTATCCTTCTCATGGGCATTTAATACTTTTTGACTTTTCAGTCTGAGGTAAATCTCTTTTTTGGCTGATTTTATCTGTAAAAGAAAACGTCTCTAATAATTCTGCACACCTGAATATAAGGCGATTTCATTTCCAGTCTTCACGAACAATTATATATCACTTATAAATTATTAAATACATAGTAGTTATTAAGATTAATGTGGTATGGAATTGGTAAAATGTGCCTGGAAAAAAATATGATCAGAAAATCAACATGCCTAATAATGTGTGTGAGTATGTGTATATTTACCAATGTTAAGTGGTCTCTTATTTTTTTCCAGAGCTGTATATATATATATATATGTGACGTGTGTGTGGTTGTATATGTGTATATCTATTGAAATCTATGTCATACTGCAAGGTTAATCAGTGTTATAGGCTGAAAGAATGATTGACAACTTACCTTGCATGAGCTTGAATGGTGAGTGCAATCTGTGGGACATATGTTAGAAATGTTAATGTCAGAAAATATACTTTTTTAACAAATTTGAATAAATATACTTATCTTATTGATTTGAAATTTGACCAGTCAACAACTGCATTCAAGTAAATATCCACAATAAATGTCCTCAAGTATAGATGATAGAGTTAAGGCTGCCTGTACACTACAAAATGTATCACTAGCTATTGTATAGGTTCAAAAGGGTGTTTAATCTCTGTTTAACTTGATTAATATGCATCTTAATATGCATCATTTGATGTAAATTAATGGGGGATTGGCGGTTTTCTCCATCACGTTTAAAGTTAATGGCCTAACGTTAACGTTACCCATCTCAGGGCTACGTTAACTAACATGTCCATTTTTTAATTAGGAAACTTGTATTTATAACTGTTAATTCGGATAGCACGTGAGATCACAATTATTTATTCACACAGATGAATAAACGCGACGCTCGCGTCCGGCAAAGTTAATCTGAAAGTTCACTGTAACGTTACATTAAACTTCAACTTCAACTTATTCGTAGATTACATGTAAAATACAAGACAATTGTTTTCGACACAGATGCTGTTAGCTAATAAAGGATGTTTAGGTTCTTTAGCAAACTCAACTCTGTCAACTAACGTGAAGTTAGCCTAAGAAGTTATATATTAACAGTAACGCGTTAACTCTTTAACCACCATGATTGCAGACAGCTTAATAACTCTATACTTTTCTTCAAACGTAACTAAATTGACCAATAAACAAATATTTCATAACTTACCGTGTAAAAATCACATCAGCCTTCGAGAAAATTTTCTGTTGCTTTCCTCTGCGCGCCACTTCAGTTCGGACCCCAGTGAGCATGCGCTTAGATTGCCTGGCTTCATGGAGTAAGTTTTACTTGCGTTTGTCATTTTTTGCATTAGTTCGTTAGATGACAAAACACCAAGTAAATGTTACTTGGGCAGTTCCATTTGAATTTACTTATGTATTTAAGCACAATAAATAAACATGAAGCCTCCAGTAGTTTATTGAATTAAACATGACATTTTGAAGTAAAAAGACAAAATAGGATTTCCTTGTAAAATATACTTAACTTATGCTATCTTTATTTACAAGCTCAAAAAATCACTTTTTACAGTGTGCTAGAAAAACACACTTCCTTTCCTAATCGCTCAGAATTGTTTGAATGATAGTGATCTGTAATATATATTCCAACTCATTATTTATTAGTCCTGTTTTCCATATCCTACCAGATCCTTCTCATTCCTTCATGTCCCCTGGATAAGACTTGACACCATGGGCGAAATTCTCTGCATTGTGCACTGCCTAAACCTTCACGAGATATCTCTCCAGCAGGCCTGTTTCCAAGCTGGTTTCTTCTCCTTGTGTTCAGCACTTTTTAGAGAGTGCAAAAGTCAGGTTGCGGAAGCAAAACTACACTTAATTTTGCCTGTAGAAAAATTATCTTTTAAAGATAATCACTTATAAACCAAGAAACCCTGGAGTATATTCGAATGATCATGCCATATAATCAAATTATATTGAACAGACACGTTCAGTTTTTAATTGTAGTGTCTGTTCTCTAACTAAACTGATTATATGAAAATGAACGTGGTCGTGAAAAAAAGTGATCAGTGATTCAGTAGCGGTGGCTTTGGGAGTGGCCTCTCAGGGCAGCTAAGCATTCTGGGAATTGTTGTCTTTCATCCACATTAGACAAAAATACACTGTCTTTTCTCAGTATCAAAGACCCATTTCATTAATGTCTCAGTTTAATACAGATTCATCTTCCCAGCGCTGAAGTACCGCTTTAAAGACAGCCCCCCTGTAAGCTAACCAATGGCATATGCTTTTGTTTTCATCAGCTGAAAAACTAAATTATCAATGATTCTGCAAAGATATCTCCACCAAAAAAGAACTGGCCCATGCATCACAATATATATGTATATATAAATAGAGACCTCTTAGATATTAAAGAAAAATATAAAGTCTTCCTTTACATGGTCACTTTGTTGAGAGGTTCCAGGAGGTTAAAAATCAAGCAGTGACATTCCAGAGGGTCATCCCTCACTGGGACCAGCCAACTGGGGCCACTGCCATTGAGCAGCCAAAACCTGCTCCTTGCACTAAAAAAAAAATAGTGTGAGTGTCGCTTCTTGAGCCCCCTCTCATAGAGAGCCTACTCAGGAAGAAGGAGATGAGAACCTACATTCTCTCGCCCGAAGCCTCTGAATGCAGACCCTTCTCGGGAGAAGTGGTCCAGAACGGTAAAAAGTGTGCCTCAGGAAATTGGTCTGTTACCCCTGCCACCATCTGTGTTTCAGGGTGGCTTTGGTTTCCAGCTGACCCATTACTCAGTGTCCATCCAGACCCGTTGCGGCAGAAGGGCATGTAGTTATTTCCTGCCGTTCAAGAGACTGAATCCCCTAATAGAATATTTACTAAGGGAATCAGTGTGGAAACTTCTTCCAAACATCTTAGCAGATCCTGCAGGTTATAGAAAATGACTACAGATTTCAGTTAGATTCTCATCCATCTCGATTCAAGGGAGTACTATCCACAACAGTTAGACCAGAGCAGGCTCAAGTGCTGGAACAGGAGGATCAGTCTCTCTCGGCTATTGAACATATTCCTCCTCCCGAGAGTCATGCAGTCACACATCACATGGTGATGTTGAGTGAATAAATTAGTTAGATATGATATTGTGCCTGGACTTCGTGGCTTCAGATGCAGTCATTGCGCCTGGACTTAGTGGCATATGTGCTTCCGATCCATCCACACAGGAGCGTTCCCATAGCATTGTCAAAACAGACGCAGCATCTCACTTCTATCTCAGGGAATCTGAATTGAATACTTATAGTAATACACACTAAAAACTGCTCACCTGGTACTGCATTGCTCTTAAAGGGGTCATATAATGGTACATGCACTTTTACAAGCTGATTGGATGGAAATGTGTGTTGGCAGTGCCTGTACACAACCATTCTATAATGATAAAAATCCATCAATTGTTTTTTTTTTATCTCCTTATATGTTTTCCCCTGTCTCAAATCGAACTGTTCGGCCGTGTGACGTCACACGACCCGACACCCCTCCCACGACTGTTGATTGACAAGCAGTTTCATCTCAGACCCGCCCTGTCACAGTCTGCCATTGTGAAAACGCTGAAGCAGAATGGCGTCTAAGTGATTGTAGTGTTCCGTTCTTGGGTGTAATAATAAACACAGCAGTCATTCTGATGTTCCTAAATCCGAACCTCTCAAGACACAGTGGCTGAGTTTTGTTTTCATCAATGCTTTTATGTCTGCACGAACCGTAAACCATTTTTCACCAGTGAGTAGTTTGAAACGCGTACACGTTTCACAATGAATGCGGCTAAAGTTGGTAAGTTACATTATGGCATGCTTTCAATGTATGACGTTCTCAATATAATTCATAATCGCACGTTTATAATGAACAACGCGTTATGGTTATTGTGTTGTTACAAACTGTGTACGCCGGTTTTAAAGTTAACGTGGATGTGGTAACTAACATGAGCTGTAGATGGTTTATAAATTACTGTCAAAAAATTAATAAATCGTGTTGTAACAGTTAGTGCACTGCATTGATAACATTAAGCATCACTGACAAGCCGACATTTAAAGAAAAAAAAGTTTTTATTGGCATTAGCTGTAACATCAATCTGTCAATGAACTAATGTAAACATCAGTAAACACATAGCATTCATCACTAACGTTACCCTGCCTGTTCATGTGTTTAGCCTTAATTGTCGAATTTCGTTAAAGCTGTTGTCTTGTCCCGTTGTCAGACACTGGTTCATATTGCTTAAGTTGCACAGATCTCCTCAGAGACTAGCGTGGCCATTCTTTCGGCTCTACTGTTCAACGGCGACACTCCTTATGTGTGTGTGTATGTGTGTGTGCGCGTGCGTGCGTCAAAGCGCCCCACAGAACAGAGGGGGGGGGGGGGGTGAGCAAAGCTCATCAGCATTTAAAGCCGTATGCACGAGAACGGTTTGGTGAAAACAGAGCTGTTTTTGACCAGGTAAAAGGAGTGTTTTCTTACAATACTAATGAGAATTTTTAATTAAAGTATATTACAAAGTTTTCATTTAGACACTAAAGAATCATATTAACTTGTACAAAAATGCCATTATATGACCCCTTTAAAATGCAAAACACACTGGTGCGAGTCCTCTGAAACACTTGTCATAATAAATGAGTAGCCTACAGTAGAAGCATTCTAAAACGGCATGGTTGCTTTAGCATTCACTATCGGTTTAGGATTGGTGATATGCCATTTTTTCATGAATGAATGAGGCATTTATATAGTGCTTTCATATGTACTACTATACACACGAAGTGATTTACACTTATGACAGGTAGGCATGGTCCTCCACCGCCAGTTTGCAGCTCCACTTGGATGATGCGACAACAGCCACAGTACAACGGCGCCAGCGCGGCCACACACCAGCAATAGGTGGAGAGAGAAGGTGATAGAGTCCATTCAGAGGATGGGGATTATTAGGAGGCCATGACTGGTAAGGGCCCATTTAAAATTCTTTACAAGAAGTGTAATGGGATTTTTAATGACCAAAGAGAGTCAAGACCTTGGTTTAATGTCTCATCCGAAGGACAGTACTTGTTACAGTACAGTGTCTCCATCACTATACTGGGGCATTAGGACCCCCACAGACCACACTTCTTCCAGCAGTAACCTGGTTTTCCCAGTTGGTCTCCCATCTAGGTATACTGACCAGGCTTAGTCCTGCTTAGCTTCAGTGGGAAACCAGTCCTGCCTTTTTCCTGAAAGCGATAGAGCATTAACATGTTAGAGCCACTCGATCGACATTTCATTTCAGAATTTCTGCAATAAGTACAACAACCAACATAATAAAACGTTTTCCATATTTAAGATCTTCCGTTTCGGATAAAGCTGAATGTGCTTTTAGCACCATTCACTGGCCATTTCATTTGAAAACATGCAAGATGCAATGTAAAATAATTTGACAAAATGTCACCATAATCACCTTTTTTTCAAATGAGCCTGGTTTGAACGTAGACATCATTGTACATGATGTGACAAACAGCATAAAGTGATTTAATTTCAAAGTCTGAGAACCTTGCCACGATGAATTATGAAGTGGTTGCTGTAAACAGCATTTGTGAGAAATGTTAAAGATAAAGTGTGTATTTTATGAAGATGTCTAATAAATAATTAATTAAATAAAGTTACAGGTTTCTTTCTTACACAATCAAAACGAGGCTGATTTGTGACAAATATGAATCTAGGCAAGCCGTCATGACATTTTAATTTTACGCCATTCATTTCCGTCCTTTTTCTTTCTTTGGAGCAGCTTCCCAAAAGCCTTTCCAGGATGTTCTGCACCATTCACAGAAGACACTGCTTACCCTGTGCATTGCTGCTCTATATCTCTCAAACATAAACAGAGAAATTACATCACTGGCCAGTAACACAGAGATCAGAACTGTTTTGCAGAGCAGAAAGGCACTCGTTCACCCTGCCTTCAGGACATCTAGGGGGGAAATGGGACAGACAGAGAGGACAAAATTTATCTTTACTGTGGGGGCTGACTTTTGCAGTCGGCACACAATGATAAAGGTTGTTCCACACATAATGTCCCTTGCTAAATAACCTGACAATTCCTCCAAAGGTTTGCGTTGTTGATGTTAGCAGATGTGCCCTTTTTCCTTCTCCACAGCTGAATCTCTTTGGCAAAAACACACATATATATACACGCACAGAGAAACATTGCATCACAAAGGTTCTCCTTTCTTCCAAATCCTGAGCGAGGGTGGGAAGAAAAACACAAGGGGATGATGTAAAGATATCGCAGCGCTCCATGTTGTCTTCATTCCTCACGGTGTACATCAGATCAGATGAGGCTGAGGCAATTGCATGGAAAAAAACTAAAGGAAAAAAGAAACAATTACTGAGCCTTAACAATGTGTTTGAAGCCCACTTCTGTTGGTTATAAATTATTATGCCAAACATTAGTGTGATAGGAACATTTCAAAAGCTGTGAATTAGGTCGATTTGAAGATTACATGTTTGTTATTGTTGCTCAGTCTGTGGGTATTTCAGAAAGGTTGTAGAGATTTTGTGATATGAGGTACTATGAAGAAAGGAAATACTTACAGTGGATCAAAAAAGAATGGCATCGGGTACTGTTAAATATAAGGCATGTAAATAGTTTCCAAACAGAAAAAATAACAGACTTTTTACTGTTTGTATCACTCTGCTTCTGTGTGTTTGTTTTAGACAGACTGGGTGCTTCTCATTTCTTATTTGTGCATTGTCACTTCCTTTCCTTGCTTCCAAACTCAACCCTCCTTACGATGCCGGGGAACAATGCACAACGAGGACACGCGTATTGAAGGAAAGCTTATTTGTACATAGGAATATTTTTGATCATTCCAGCATCCACCTCCACCTGGAGGACAGAACGAGGAAGCGTTCATTTGTGTATTGTCTTGTGTATTGTCACTCTGTCATTCGTGGTTGGGGTTTTCATTATTATGCCAGTAGATGGCGACAAGTGACCACCTTGAGTCATTGAATCAATCATTCATCCAATTAATTCAGTCTAATCATTCAGGAACACTTCTGTATGTTTGTCTACGTTGCAACATTTTCATCACAGCCATGCTAATTTACAGCCATAACTGACTCATGCTTCTGAAATGTATATAAAAATAATTAATATACTGTAACATATGCATTTTATTTTCAGTAACCTGTCTTTATATATCAGAAAGAACTATAGGCAGATGCTGGGTGAATGTTGTCCTTTTCATGACAAACAATTAATAATTATATTTATTCATAATTGTTGGAAACTAAAGCATCATGACGTTTGGTCAAATGCAAAATTCAATAAAGTATTAAGTTAGTTTATGTTTATGGATTGGCATGCCATGTTTGGTCTGTGTATGTGTGCCGACAAAGAGGAAGACAACCCGTTGGATAATAATTAAAAGTAATAACATTTATTAAATTGAGTAATAAAATAGGAAAAAGAATAAATAAAAACAACTGAAAAGGGAACAAAAAATGCACAAGGAGAGAATGCACCCTGTCACAACCGAAGGGAACTGTTTAAATTGCACTGCATTAGCTCCAACACAGGTGTAACTCCTCAGTCCTAACAATGTCACTCACCCTAACTCCTTCCTGCAAAATACAAGGGAAAAACCAACCAAACCACAAAATATGACCCATACTAGGTTCATAACAGGAGAATATTTCAGAATTAGAGACACACATCCAGACTTTATGTGAGAGTAGTGAGAATGTAACAGCTTTAGACACTGCTATGGATGCGACTAGCTTAGTGAACTCTGTACATTGTTCGGTACCGGCTGAGCCAGTGCAGCAGGGCAATTGGGTAACTGTGAGATGGCATAGTCGCGGAACAAAAAAACACTCTTCCGTTCTGATTAGAACATCAAACAGATTCTCCCCACTTAGTGACACACCCACTTAGGATCCTGTTGAACGTGCTCTAGTTATTGGTGATTCTATTACACGGAACGTGAAAATAGAGACACCAGCCATCATAGTCACATATTTACAAGGAGCCAGACCCCCTGACATCAAAGCAAATTTAAAAGTGCTGGCTAAAGCTAATCGTAAATTCTCTAATATTATTATTCACGTCATCACTAATGATGTTCAACTTCGCCAGTCGGAGATCAAAAAAATTAACATTAAAGAGGTGTGTAAACTTGAAAGTACGATGTCAAATGCAGTATTTTGCTCTGGTCCCCTCCCTGTTAAAAGGAGTAATTAAATAGTTAGCAGATTATCATCACTCAATGGAAGGTTGTCTAAGTGGTGTCTGCAAAATAACATGGGGTTCATAGGCACCTAGTCTTAGAGCTAAACCTTGACTCACTGGGGCCCAGATCAGGAAGCAGACAAACTGGCTTAACCAACCTTCTGCTAGCTGTCTCACGTCACCAGAGTCAGCTAAATCCCAGCACATAGAGACTCTTTCACCTAGATATTATCACACAGAGACTGTGTCTGTTCCCCGAATTAGTAAATACAAAACACATCAAAACCATTCAACAGTAAACATTTAATTGATGTCCAACAAAGAAACAACAGACATAATACAGATGAAAAAATTATAAAGCTCGGGTTGCTAAATATTCGAACCCTTTCTCCAAAAGCGCTTATTGTTAATGATATGATTATAGATCATAACCTAGATTTGCTGTTTAACAGAAACCTGGCTGAAATCTGACGACTATATAACTTTAAATGGACATGACCAACACATCCTGGAATGTCTGCTGAGACCGTGTCAATTGGTGTCTCCTCTGAATTTGCCTCACCGGCACGTCATCCTCAATAAACCCGTCTCCGGCGCAATAACTTCAATCTTTCAAATAAATCATAAAATATGTATGTTTTCCTGTGAGATTGGTGATACATGTTTTGATTTCAATGTAAAATGAATAAATTCCTTTTTTTAAATCCTTCTCTTGACTCCGTTCTAATGTAACATCTACTTTTCACACTTCAACATTTTTTGTTTTTTAATGGCTACAAGCAGACCCACATCAAGATTTTGGGTCTGGGAACTCACCATTGACAGGGCTCAGTCCGAGAGGCTGGATCAACGGTTGTCTTTCAAATTCCATCTGCATGCGATAGTATAGCACCACAACTAACCAGAGCAACGAAGAAGGTGAAGCGGAGCTAGTTAATAGATATAACTTTTGACATATCAAATCGGCAAAACTCCAAACCGATCTTCCTTTTTTGCCGTTCTTTGATCATTTTCAAAGAAAAGCTTCAATTGACTTTATACACCGACGCATGTGTCATTCCTATTTTGCAAGCGCGCAAAGCGCACTTTCCCCTCCACAGAAGCAGGTCGCTAAACTAGTGAATGAACTTGTGCTCCCTGGGCGGTTCAGCGCAAAAAAGGAGGCATGTTCCGGCGCAAACAATCCCTGATGCTATTTTGCTGTTCCATTAAACAATTGCGCTACTGACCAGAAAAATCCTAGTCTAAAGTCAGTGGGGCGTTGCGCGTTGTTCATTATGCTATTTTAAGGGCGCATGCTTGACCATAATGTATAGCATGCACAACACGCATACACTTTGCTCATGTAATCTACACAGATGCAACAGTTATCTTTGCAAATCATAAATTGTTACACTAAAAAAATATTAACACATGAGATGACGGAAATCATTGTGGTATGCTACGAAGATGTGAAAAAATAGGCATAAATCTAGCTTACAAATTATTCAGGCTAATTGTAGTAATTAAGGATCAAACCTGTTTGCCCAATAGTGGCAAGACATATATGTATATAAGGACATCTGACAAATTGGTTGGTCTGTCAAGAACCAGGAAAAAAAAATCGACTGAAAAACTGAAAAAAACTGTTTAACCGACACCTGTTTAACCAACGCTATTTTGGGTGGGTTTCTCCCATCCCTTTACAACACAACTTCTCTGTCTTTCACTGCTCTTACAAGAACATCAGTCTCCTCAGCTGTGAACTGCTCCTGATGTGCGCCTGGTAAATACGGCATAATAATAGCAATCCATAATGGAACTTGCGCACCTGCTTTTAAAGGGAATGTTGGATGACGCTCTGATTGGTTTATTCACGTTACGCCCAAACCACACCTATGAATAATGAAGCTACTTCAGACCAACCCATTTTAGATTTGCGCCGGGCGCAAGAGCCATTTATCCCGCCGGGAAAATAGCCACAGCGCCGAGACCCGCCCACAAAGTTACTTGCGCTTCACGCTTTGACACTTGCATTTCAGATCGGTAAAATAGGGGCCCAAGTCTTCTAGAGTCACGGCCAAAGCCATTTCGAAAGACCGCTGTTTTAAGTAGCATGCGAAAAACATCACGACTCTGCCATCATTATGTTAAGCCCGCCCACCGACTCTATACATGATGTGATTGGCCTAACCAGAGTTTGATTTTTGAAGTATGTAAGCCAACTGAGAGACGCTAGACGCCCTGGCTGCAAATTAAATTTGCTGCCGCTAGGGTGTGTCTGGATAGGCTATGGAAATCCTATATTACATGCAAAATTGACAAAGAACAATTGGTTGCATTTCATGTTTCTTTAAAAAAGCCATATACTGTCTTTCCAACAGGCATTGCAAGTATAGTACCATTATTCATAATAATCATACAATGAAACTTTTTACAACAAAACACAAAATACTGCATCATCAACATATCATCAAATATCATACAAACATATCATACAAACAACACAATTAAAAGACCATCATCATCAATTGTTCCTAGCATTTCATAAGGATGTCCAAATCTAATCTGTTTCTTTGTTAAACAGATTTCGAAAGGACTTCCTGTTCCAAATGACTCTCATCAGTGCAATGCCCTCAGTGCTGATGAAACATCTCTGCTGGAGACTGTGATTTTACAGTTCAGACCATAAGTTTTCTCTTCCCCCTCACTGAGCACTCTCAAAGGATGATGGCAGTTATTTGTCCGTTCTGTGCGAGGGGTGGACTGGACCGCCTGGTGGGTGTTGGGAGGCACTGTGATTGGGGGAGCGTCTCTGTGGCTGGTTTTTCTGTGGATCTGTTCCAGAACTTTCACAATGGGCTCCCTGATGGAGATCCTGATTGCAGATAAATGCAACACAAGCAATAGGGGCGAGGTTGGATGGAAGCATTTGCCAAAGCTGTGTACAACAGGATTTCGGATTTCATCTTCTCATGTTGCAATGACCAGCATCTCATCATTGCCTATTGTGTTCATCTTGTCATATCAACAGCTTTCCTTTCATTCATCGGTGAAGAATATCCGGTAACACTTTCGAATAATAGTCCGTTATTAATAGATAACTATGCAGGAAGTAATGCAGGACTAATAAGTAGAACTACACTAACACTTAAGCTCCTACTATTAACTAATATAGAAACAAGCTGAACTAATCAGTAAGAAACAATGAATTCAGGACTAAGATAGTTCTCTATTAGGTAGTTTAAAGTTACTGAATGAGACTGGCATCACTAACAACTAATAGGTAACATGGAAAAATTATAAAGAATTACTAATTAATTACTAATCACAACATTAACATGTCTTAGATGTGAGAAATCACTAATTACGTAAGTGTTGCCTAGTCATTATGCAGGAACTTCTAGTGATCTGGACCATTATTTTAAAGTGGAAAACATTGTTAGATCACTAGTAGTTCTTAAAAATTGTTACTCTGAATAAAGTAATTAATTGCATCACTAATTTACTCAAGTACCCAATCACTCTTCAAGGACTAGTGGTGATCTGGATCATTCTTTTAAAGTGAAAACGTCTTGGTTACATATGGTAACCCTCGTTCCCTGAAGGAGGGAACGGAGACGTACGTCGGAAGGACCAAAGCATTGGGATAACTTCTGGGAGCCCCTATCAGCTTCGAGATATAGAAAATTGGTGCTATTTACATGCTTTGCATATCGCACCCCGCCCCCGTGGTACGGGTATAAAGCGGAAGCGATCGCCACGCACTGTTGTTTTTCACTGAGGAGCCGAACTAGTGACTCGGCCTGCTGTGATGGTACAACAACTGTGGTGACGGGACGTACGTCTCCATTCCCTCCTTCAGGGAACGAGGGTTACCATACGTAACCGAGACGTTCCCTTTCAGTCGGTCACCTCGACTTACGTCGGAAGGACAGACGAATTGGGATCCCTATGGAAAACGCCATAGGGAGCATATAAGCGCACGTATCCGTTCCATGAGGAAGGGAGTGGCGCAGCAAGCCGACACTAGAACGGGCACTCCAGTGCTACCGACTATGGGAAGTGAGTACACGGGAAGATACCGGCTCTACACGTAGGCTATAGAATCAAGCGAACGTGTTGGGTGTCGCCCAGCTCGCAGCTCTACAAATTGCTTGGAGACAGCATTTCCCTCTCTCATGGGAGCAATGGCCACCTCCGCGACTTTCGTGAAGACACGGGGCGACAGGGACAGCCCGAAGGGTAGGACTTAGTACTGATATGCTCGTCCGTCGAACGCAATGCGTATAAACGGTCTGTGTTGAGGGAGAATCGAGACATGAAAGTACGCGTCCTTCAGGTCGATCGCTGCTAACCAATCTTGGGGACGGATGCACCTGAAGATGCATTTCTGCGTTAGCATTCTGAACGGCAGCCTGTGAAGGGATCGGTTCAAGAATCGCAGATCCAAGATCGGCCAGGTCCCCAGTGACCGAACCAGCGGGACCAACGGCACCACAGACGTATCCCAAGCGGGGCAGTGCAGCAGCATGCAGGGACCCGGCCCGGACGGTGTGGTGGCGGCCCATGGCGGGGTCTGCGTGCACGGGGCAACACTTACCTGCTTCCCTGCTGGCGATTGGAGAGGTGCCTGAGGGTGACAAGGCATGGAAGCGTCAAACACCGCCAAGCGTGTTCTCTTGGCACCCAGAGATTTTGGAAACTCCTCTTTTTGTGAAGTTTTGGGTACCACTGGCGCTGGGGCCAGTGGCGGAACAGATGTTATACACAAAAAAAAAACGGCCCTCCTCCGGGGGGAGGAAGTGGTGCTGCTGCCACTTCCTGTAGAGCAGACTCCTTTATCTCTGGGTGGCCTGTCTCAGGGTCTCTTGCGACGGCGCTTGCCACCTGGCTTGGCAACGGCCTGAGCGGGCTGGACGTCCTTCCCACGGCCGGCTCCATGCCTACTCCCGCGTGGTGCCTGCTGCTGGGCAAGGGTGGCGGCGGCGGCGGGCGGGCATCCTCGGCGACGGGCAGGTGGAGGTGTTGCCACCGGCGGTGGGGTGGAGGCAGCAGCGGACCGCCGGGGCAGGATGTACCGGATTGCCTCCGTCTGCTTCTGGGCGGCCGAGAACTGCTGGACAAAGCTCTCGACCGCATCGCCGAACAACCCGGCCGACGAAATAAGGGAGTCCAGGAACCGGGTCTCCTCGGCCTCCCTCATATCAGCCAGGTTGAGCCAGAGATGCCGCTCCTGACCACCAAGTTGGACATCACCTGGCCAATAGCACAAGCTGTGATTTTCATCGCCCGGAGGGCGAGGTTCGTCGCCGTCCGGAGCTCGCGGAGGAGCTCTGGGCCAGGACTATCCTTGTGCATGTCCATGTGCCTGGTGCACCTGCAGCAACGCCATGGCATGCAGGGCGGACGCAGCCTGGCCACAAGAGCTGTAGGCCTTCGCGGTCAGACCGGAAGTGAACCCTCTTGGACAGGAGCTTCGGGTCCCCACGCCAGTTGGAAGCGGTCGCCGGACACAGTTGCATCGCGACGGCCCATTCCACCGGCAGGAGACCTTCATACCCCCTGGCTTGCCCGCCGTCAAGGGTAGTGAGGAGGGAGGAGGGTTCCACTCAAGCCCGACCTTTTCGGCGGCCCGGGAAAGCATAGCCGGCAACTCAGGGTCTGACTCGACTGTTGCCACTCTCCCAGAGGGACGCAGTACAGCCGAATCTTCATCCCCCGAGGACTGAAACTCCCCCTGCGATGCAGCGATTGGTATCTGCTCGTCCGCGGGTGCCCCAAAGGACACCATCGGACGCCCATGAGAGGGGCTGAAGGAAACCTCCGGAAGCACCACCGGTTGCGGTGCTGGTGAGGGAATAGGTGAAGGATCGCTCTGCGGGTGTGCCCTAAACATAATCCTCAGTTCACCCCGGCCATCCGTCGAAGTAGGCCTATTCCGCTGGACAGGAATAGACTTAAATCGAGCTATGGGTAGTGGGACTCCACCCTCCCGGAGGTAGGTGAGTCTCGACCTAAGCGCCGAGATAGTCATGTTCCTGCTGTGAGAACATGAGCTATCCAAGAACGCTGCCTCAGTGTGCTGTAAGCTCAGACACGTGATACAGCGTTTGTGACCGTCAGCGGGCGACAGGGAATGACCACATCCAGAAACGCACGGGTGAAATGCCATCTGCACAACGTCACCCATGTAGCTCTTTTTGTGAGGAAATCTGCTCTTTTAGTGCTGAAGCACCCAGGGATCGACCACGGCAGAAATACAGGAGGATAGTGCAGCCTGTATCTGCGCTCACCAAAATGGAACACGCCCACCGAACCAACTGTGTGTTGTGTGTGTGTGTGTGTGTGTGTGTGTGTGTGTGTGTGTGTGTGTGTGTGTGTGTGTGTGTGTGTGTGTGTAGTGCAAATTGCTCAGTTTCTCTATTGCTGTTAAAACAGCAGCTCTCTCAGCAGCAGTGAGATCGCGGTCGCACTGTTGTGTGCTGTCTGGCCAACACAAGAGTGCACCCGGCACACGCTTTCTCTCTCTCTCTCTCTCTCTCTCTCTCTCTCTCTCTCTCTCTCTCTCTCTCTCTCTCTCTCTCTCTCTCTCTCTCTCTCTCTCTCTCTCTCGCTGAATAACAGGCAGTCCGATGACAGATCAACCCCGTTCGGCTCCGAAGTGAATGACAACAGTGCGTGGCGATCGCTTACGCTTTATACCCGCGCCGCGGGAACGGGGTGTGATATGCAAAGCACACACACCAATGTTCATTGGCCGGTTTTCTATATCTCGAAGCTGATAGGGGCTCCCAGAAGTGATCCCAATTCGTCTGTCCTTCCGACATACATCTGAAAGGGAACCCATGTTTTCCACTTTAAAATAATGGTCCAGATCACTAATAGCTCCCGCATAATGACTAGGTAACACTTAAGTAATTAGTGATGCATATTATTACTTTATTCAGAGTAAAGAATATGATTAATTACATCTCAGACACACAATAATGTTGTGATAAATGGTCAGTTAGTTAATAGTTATTAATGAGGCTAATCTCATTCAGTAATTATTGATTACCTAATGGGGAACTATCTTCTAAATTCAATGTTGCTTACTGATTAGTTCAGCTTGTTTCTATATTAGTTAATAGTAGTAGCTTAAGCGTTAGTGTAGTGCTACTTATTAGTCATTACTTCCTACATAGTTATCTATTAACTCTTTCCCTGCCAAACACGGAAATTTCCGTTATTTGTGAGAAAACGCTTCCAGGCCAATAACGGAATTTTCCGGGTTTCCGTGTTTTCACTGCCGGGCGCTAGGGGGGCGCTATTGCGCATCTTCTGAATGAGAGTACTGAATCTCCTGATCAAAACACACGTGAGGAAGACGCAGTGAAGCGAGCGATCGCATGTAATCATATGCATATTAAAAATAACGTGATCATCCTCATTAAACAGCATATGAATCAAAACTATGCATTGTTACTGAATGAAATGTGGACCCAGGACGAGCTACAGGACTGTGTAAGCATTAGGCGTGTTGATGGACTCGATCTACTCCATCTGTGTTTGATCATCACTCTGAATCTGATCAGGAAACAGTTTTTCACAAAAATTTGATTTTCTCAGCTTTTTGTTCAAAATCTTGCTTTTTTTTGTGAAACCTACCCATATTCAAGTGTTGATAAAAAAGGAATGCATAAAGCTAGAATAAAATGGGGTTTTTTTGTTTAAAAGAAGAGGGTCAGCTCTTTATTTTGATATATTGCATGCTCAGATATTCATTAAACAAAATATTCTAATGGCTATTAAATTTTGTTGAAAATTGTCAAAAACCCTGGCGGTGGCTGGCAACTTTTTTTTAAAACGCTGGCGGTGAAAGAGTGTGTTACCAAACATACTGTACTTTGAGAATGAAATGATTATGCAAGTCACGTTCACCTGAGCATAACACTAACAGACGTTTTTTTTTCTTCTGGCATAATGACAAGAGGTATCGGTATATGTATGCTTATATAAAAATAATAATAATAATAATAATAATAATAATAATAATAATAATAATAATAATAATAATATATTTGATTTATAAAGCACTTTAAATTTTAAAGAAAATCTCAAAGTGCTACAAATAGAGGAAAATAAATAAATAAATAAATAAATAAATAAATAAATAAATAAAATAAAATAAAAAGAACAATAATTAATTAATTTAAACATTGAAAGACTTTCTAAACAGGTAAGATTTTAGCCCTGTTTTAAAAATATCAGTTGTTTGTGGAGCCCTCAGATGTTCAGGGAGGGAATTCCACAGACTTGGAGCAGCGGCACAGAAGGCTCTGTCCAAAACGTTTTTTCTCCAATATGCCCCCTTCTTTAGAACAGTAACAGAAACTTTAGAATAGTAAATTTTTCTTTTTTAAGTACAAGTAATGTCTTTATCTGCGATTAATGAACGATTTGCCTGTTCAGTTTGAATGAGAGAGGTAGTGCACAACATGAAAAAGTTCAGTGTTGAAATTACAAAACTATAGTAAAGTCTGTAAACAAACCTTTTCCCCTGTATTATTTTTTCTGTACCACATCTTACAAGGGCCACTTTCTTTCACTAAAACTCCAAATCTCTTTGGTGTTCTACATTCACTAAGGGCTGTACCTAAAAATCACAGGCCTGGGACATTTTTATGGGTGGGCCCCCAGACCCAATGAGTAGGATATACAAAAGATGACTTCAGTGGCCCCATCCTTGTCACAAGGCCCGGGAGACAGTTTCCAGTTGTACCCTGAACTCATCAATTGCCCTCCATCTACGCATCTACATAACTCTGAATTCTACCCATTTTTTGATGGTTGACTACACTCCTCAGTTTTCCTGAGGCCCTGTGTGTAGAAATGCATGATACATCCAGCATGTCTACTGTAATCTGACAACACAAATTGTTGAAGGTAAACTATTTAGTGAACTTTTATATGTTCCCTGATTTTGATATCTGTGCTCAGTGCTGCTTTTCATTGCTTTGTTACACAATTCCAACATTCCAATGATAACTTGGATGAAGGGCCTCCTCTCCGCAGAAGCTTTGGACCATGGCACAGGCGATGATCTAATAAAATTGGGAAAGATTTCAATAGTTGTGTCCAAGGTGAGAGGTCGGTTCTAGCACGTGTGGCTTGCTTGGGCCCATGGGGACAAAACAGGTTGGGAGCAGCCACACTTAGTACATTTAATGTTGTGTCAGCTCAGAAGTGATCTCATCATGACCATACAAAGAGAAACACACAGCTGAAGAAGCATCTGAGCTGCTGGCAGAAATCAGCCTAAAGACTCTTTTCTGGATGGAGGTTATGACAATATTTGATAACTCTTTACCTAAAGCCTTTATATATAATGCATTGTAAAATAAATTTTGAATGCATTAATTTCGCCTTGTAATGCACCTTACAATGTATAAATGGTTAGTTCACCCAAAAATGAAAATTCTGTCATTAATTACTTACCCTCATGTTGTTCGACTACTGTAAGGCCTCTGATCATCTTCGGAACACAAATGAAGATATTTTTGTTGGAATCCGATGGCTCAGAAAGGCCTTCATTGACTCAAATGTCATTTCCTCTCTCAAGACCCATAAAGGCACTAAAGATGTCATTACAAAGCCCATCTCACTACAGTGGCTCTACAATAAAATGATAAGAATAGTTGTTGTGCACAAATAAAAACCTACATAATGACTTATATAGTGATAGGCCGCTTTCAAAACGAAGCTTTGAACAAGTTATGAATCACCGATTCATGATTTGCATGTCAAACTGCCAAACTGCTGAAATTACATGACTTTGGCGATTCGAATCATAAATAATCACTATAATGTATGCAAGCAGCTTATGTACTGCATAAGACTAGGCTACTGTTCTACAACCCCGGTGAGCAAGATAAAGGGCACTATAGTTAGAAAAACTCATTAGGAAGATACAAAGCAAACATAAACCATTCTGGGAAGTATGTATACGGCAAACGGAGAGAATAATTAGAAATGAAACAGTAGACTTGATCTTATTTTGCTTTGTCGTAAGTCTCAAAAAAATTCTGGGGACCCCTTAGAACCTTCTGGAGGAGGGGTAGAAAAGAAGACGACTTTTTAAGGGGTTGTTGACTGCTACTGTTCCTTTTGTATACCTTATACATTTGAATAACACTGGAGAAGCGTGTCTAGTCTAGGGACAGTACGGAGACAGCATCCTGCCCTGGGAGAGGCAACATGGAGTTACACATTTGGGCCGACCCTTGGGACTACATATGGAAGATCTCTTCAGTAGATCCTGTCTTGACAGGGTTGGAATCAATCCCATTAGAGAAATGCACAGAGTGAAATCTACCCAGGGAAAGACACAGGCTTGCCAACAGGGAAACTCTACCATGGAAGAATGCACATATAGGATCACCAAAAGTAAATCAAAACAAATGGACATCTGTACAGTACAGGGGCTGACCAACTAGTCATACACACAAGCACTAGACCTGACGTTGGATGCTTACGCTGTGTCTAACTGCCGAGTCTAGCTGCTGAAGGATACTAAAGGAACTACGTCCAGACTTCGCCAAATGGGGAACTCACCTAGGGAACAAATATGTGCTCATGTGAGAGGGGAATGGTGCTGCAAGATTATATTACCTGTTGGTTCTCAACACATGGGAAGAAATGGCTCTACTCAGAGATTGTACAATCTCGCAATTTTGTAAGGTGTCTCCCAGCCAACAGCTCTGCAGATATTTGCCAGAGAGGCGCCAACACCCTAGAGAAAGCAACACTACAAATGGAGTGAGCCTTCACCTCAACGGGGGCAGGGCTTGCCTTGGGATTGGTATGCCAAGATGAGAGCATCCATTATTCAGTGGTCCAACGTCTGTTTGGAGACAGCCTTTCCCTTCTGTTGGCCGAAACAGGTGCCGATCATCTGCGTTTCTCCACATTAACCACGCCCACTTTAAATCTCTGACCAATCACACAATAGTTCTCGGACACCCGCAAGAAAAAAGTTCTGCTCAGGCGATGTGTCGAGAACAAGCTGCGAGAAATCCCAAACCAGGGCTGCGAGAACAAACTGAAGTCATTTTGTTCTCGCAGCCCTGGGAGCGAGAACTTTTTTCTCTGTTCTTGCGGAGTTATGTTGCAGCCTTTACTCTAATTTACTGACTTCTCCTGGATATGATGTCAAGACTTTGTTATAGATATAGCTGTATGAAATCATAAACAGGCATCGATATCGTTTTGATTATTTTATAGTAATAAATAAACATAATTTCATTCAGTTAGCGAACAGACGCCATGAACTGAGCTCAGACCAGCGGCAGGAGTCAGATTTCATTTATCACGAGTGAGAAGCTGACAATATACGGCGGAAGATTCAGTTTCAATGCTAAATGTAAAAGCGTCCATTTAAACGATCTTGTCATTCTACTGTTCTGTTATGTTTTTCATTAAAGGGGGGGGGGTGAAACACTCAGTTTCAGTCAATCTCATGTCAATCTTGAGTACCTATAGAGTAGTATTGCATCCTTCATATCTCCGAAAAGTCTTTCGTTTTATTATATTTGTAAAAGAAATATGGGCTGTACTGAGTCTTTCTGAAAAAAACGAGCGCCTTGAGGCGTATCGTGTGGGCGGAGCTAAAAAATGACATATGCGCAAAGCGGTGACGTCCTCAAGCGTGGAGAAACCCATCGCTATCGCAGCTAATAGATATGATCCAGAATCTAATTCGGAGGCTGAAATAGAAACAGCAACAGCAGGACGTCCGTCTCTGTGGTATGTACTGTATTTAGAGGCATCTAACATGACATGATTCGGTTTATGGACTATTGTATGCGACCAAACCTTAGTAGCAAGCAAAACGGTTTTGCACGTCAGACTAGTGTAACGTTATAAGTTACATAGAACAACAATGAAGTCCGTTAGTGCATTTGAATGACGAAGCACGCGATCGTGTCGTTTACTGATGTTTACTCACGCGACGATAAGTAACAGCACAGACATTTGAAGCAGTTTTACTTACCGGCTGCTTCCAAAGCAGGACCGAACCTTTATCGCTGGGACGGCTCCATCAAAAACACACTTCTTGGAGTGTGGAGATCCACTTCGCGATGCGACTGAAGCATTTCTGCGTTCAAATCGGTTCAAACGCAGCGCTGCCTTCCCGGAATGCTGTGCTGAAGCGTTGAAGTCGCTTAATGTCAAAGTGGAGGAATGAAGTGGAGCGCGGCGCGGACTATAACTGACATTAGTGTTTTACGGACGACTGGATCTGCAGCTGAGAGAGTGTTTACAGCGTGCATTTCCTCTCTCGCTCTAGTGACGCGCGCGCGCACCCTACCGGGAGAAGAGCCTGTACGGCCCATACAAGGACCTTCCGATCTATTAACATCAAGTCGAGCCATACTCGAAAAAAACTCTCCGAAACTTGTGAGAAACCGGAAGGAGTATTTTTGACACAGAAATACTCTATCAAACGTCCAACATTAGTTTTTGAATCTTTGTCTGTGTTTAGGATGGGAATCCAAGTCTTTAACAGTGTAAAAAGCTCAGTATGCATGAAACAGCATTTCACCCCCCCCCTTTAAGAATAGTATTGATGTTAATATTAAACACACCATTCAATCAGTTTACTCCCAAACTGATACTCATTCTAAAGTGAAAGTAATCCGTGCGGCTGCACAGGAATTCATACGGTGCACATTATGAATGCAGACTTTACTCTTTGTGAAAGATAAAGATAGAAATGCTCACAGGAAAAAAAAAATGTGCAAAAATTATAATAATTTATAAAAATTATAATAAGTTATAAAAAATTATAATATAATCCACCTAATCCTGGCCAAAACACAGAGATGCCGATTTGCACGGGACAACTATTATCACAGGACCTCGGTGTTCGGCAAAATATGGTAGGTAATTTGTGGGGGAATTTTTACTTTGCAAATTACAGAGATGGCCGATTCGCACGGGATTAAGATCACAGACATTCTCTGCAATTATTACAAATCACCAGAGGTCCCTAGATAATACTAGCCCTGTAAAATAGGGCTTTAGATGTACTAAATGCAATTTCATCATTACAAATGTGTGATTACAAATTTATGTAAATCCATGACACACTAGTTTTAATAGAAATTAAAGTATACTTCATTTACAATAAATATGTAACGATTTAGTCTAAAAATTATGAAGATAGGCCAAGGGTTTCAAAATAGAAGCTAATAGTTAGTGTACTTCTTTTACACAAAAAGACGTTCAAAACAACCTGCTCTATATGTGTCCATTTACTAAATACTCTGGCTAATATGATTATGATTTAAACACTCTCATCTCTATTTCACTCTATTACAATTCTGAAGAATGTCCCCCATAAATTCACATATAAGCTGTATTAATTCCCTCCTGTGCGGTCTGTGTATTATACTGAGCAGATGATAAAATGTATCCAATGTCAGTTCATGTAACTGGCACATGCAGGCGAGTACAAATCTAAATTGTGAAAAGCAGCACAGAAAGAATAATTCCAACCCGATGCTGGTGAACAAATGCAGCACATCCAGAGAGAAGACCTGGTGGAAATGACTCTAGACCTCATCAGGATCAGTGTAGAAGGGCTAAGTAGAACCAGGCGTATGAATGATTTCTAAGCTTCACTACTGTGCCTCACAGCGGCTGTGAAAACACATCATATCCACATTATGAAATAGCATGACTGTGTAAATGCAGTCTTCCGCAACAAAATTCCTTTCACTCAAATTTATATCATGCACAAGCACACACACATACGCATGCAAAATGGACAAGGCGCGCTCTATTGAAATATTTACATCCATTTTATCTGCAGAGAGAATTGCAATCACAGAGAATTAAGAAAAGGCTGGATAAAAGAGGAGCAGTAAAAGGAACTGCCGTTTGGAGCAGAAGCAAGCCGTTCCAGGATTGATCGTCCCACGCTGATTATGGTGACCTCCTGAACTGCATTTAAATATACTGCAACTTGAACTATTTCCTGTGTAAAAGGTCATCAGTGTAAGTCTACGTTTACACAGAAAACAGGTGTCCCATGGAACATTAGGACATTAGGAATGGATTAGCAGGTAGGATTAGATCAGAAAAAGGTCTGTTTTGTGTGGACAGAGGGAAAAAAATGGTAACGGTTTAGATTACAGCCCGGAAAGTACAGCGTAAGTAAAACGAATTTACAGCGTAACTTTCGATAATTATAGTGTAACTGTAAAGTATGTATGTGTAGGTAAGTGAACAATATGTAATATTTGGGAAATAAAGGGGTAACTATCAAGGAAATTAGCAAATTATTTATATATTTTTTTAATTAAGGGGTAATTATCTATGTAGTTACAGGGTAAGTATGAATCTGCGTGCTGTAAATTAAAGTGCTGTTTGTTCCCCTCTCTATTCGTGTAGTTATAGGGTAAGTACAATAAAAACACGTATTTAAATATTAATATTTTTGTGTAATTGACACGTCATCCTCAATAAACCCATCTCTTGTGTGATACCTCGAACTTTTGAAAATTCTGATCTAATAGGATTTTTGACCTGTAAGGTTGCCAGAATAATAATCATGTGTTTATAGGCCAGAGGAGAACCGGCACCCCGACTGAGTCTGGTGTCTCCCAAGGTTTATTTTTCTCCATCATGCCCTGATAGAGTTTTGGTTCCTTGCCACTGTCGCCTTTGGCTTGGCTTGCTCAGTTGGGGACATTAAAATTATGATCCAAGTTATTCAACTAAATATACAAATAAAATGAATGACTAAATGAACTGTATCAACTATATTACTAATCTGTCCACATGAGCTGATAACATCACTGTTTTCTCCAGAGCAGTTTTACAGCCTAATTAAATTTTGTTGCAATATTGTCCTGTTTAACACTGTAAAGCTGCTTTTAAACAATCATCATTGTAAAAGCGCAATATGAATAAAGTTTACTTGACTAGACTTGACTTGACTTGATGTACACAATCTGATATCTGATATCAATTTGTTTCTATTTCTTAGCTTTATGCTCCTCTTCTTTTCTGTTCTTGCCACAGATGAACCTTAAGCTGGAATCCCATGTCTCTAGATATTCTCTATTATGTATTTAAAGAAAATACAGTACACTAAAAAATGTCCTCACCATTTACTCGTCTTTTACCCTCATGCCATCCGAGATGTATACAACTTTCTTTCTCCAGATGAACACAGAAAAAGTAATCTATGTTAATGAAAACGCATGTTTCTAAAAATTGAAGCATCAAACAGCACATACAGCATTAACTACAGTAACCCATACGATCCCAATGGATGAATCAATGTCTTCTGAAGTGAAACGATATTGTAAGAAAAATTCCAATATTTTACATATTAAAATTGTAAATGATCACTTCCTGACAGTCTCCTGTGTGTGCATGAGAGGGTTGAGTTCACACTTGACGTAACTTGAAGCGTGACATAAGCGTGCTGAGAAACTCATTACACAGATGCCGAATCCTGTCAGTTTTTATTTTATTTTTTATTAATGCTAAAAACAGTAAACAAACATTAACATAATATATGATAACAGCAATGAGAAACAAACAAGACAGGAAGAGAGACGCCAGTTCTTATGTGAGTTTCAGATGAAGTTTCATACTCATGAGCTGATAAAAGCTGGTCGGCTGGTCTACCCCTAATTAAAAAATACTTACAGTATAAATAATTTGTTAATTTTCCTGATAGTTACCCCTTTATTCCCCAAATAAAACATATTGTTCCCATATACCTACACATACATACTTTATAGTTACATTAGTTTTACTTATGCAGTATACTTTAATCTAAAGTGTTACCAAAAATCTTCATCAGTCCAATCAGACATAAGAATCCATCAAAATAGGATATTTGCATTACTAGTCACCAGCATCACCCTGATTTATACACATTTTGAAATGTCGCATCAGACATGAATGATGGAAAAATCATTCAAAAGCTCGAAGAAAATAAATCCCTTTATTTGCAAAAAGTTTTTAAGCTCATTTGAAAACCGGACCAGATCATTTGGCTCAGCTCAGTGATAAGATTATGCATGTGTTACTCATCTTATTTTCTGACCCGATATTAAGGATGATCTTTTTGTCACACTGCTCAAACACACACACTCCATGCAGTGACTGAATGTTGTTAAAGGGTTAGTTCACCCAAAAATGAAATTTCTTTCATTAATGACTCACCCTAATGTCGTTCCACACCCGTAAGACCTCCGTTCATCCTCAGACACAGTTTAAGATATTTTAGATTTAGTCCGAGGGCTTTCTGTCCTTTGAATGTAAGTGTATGCCCACTTGCTGTCCATGTCCAGAAGGGAATGAAAACATCATCACAGTAGTCCATATGTGACATCAGTTGGTTAGTTAGACTCTTTTAAGCGTCGACAATACATTTTTGTCCAAAAATAACAAAAAAAACTGAGAACAACAAAAATAACAAAAAATAACAAAGGACTTTATTCAGCATTGTCTTCTCTTCCACGTTTGTTTTTAAACCTCAAATAAAGATTTAAACGGTAATGAATCAGCGGATTGATTCGAGATTCATATCGCCAATGTCACGTGATTTCAGCAGTTTGCCCGATTGACACGCGATCCGAATCATGATTCATGACCGTTTGAATCTTTATTTGAGGAACACGGAAGAGAAGACAATGCTAATAAGATCCATGCGTGCATTATGTCTTAAAGGGACAGCAGTTATTTGTTATTCAAACTACAAAAAAGACAAACGATCGCGCTGCTCTTGACTTATCAAATTGTGTAACTTAAATGGTTTTATCTGTAGGCAATTATTATTTTTTGCAAAGATTTGTTTTATTAAGATAAATTTAATTACTTTGCGCTTTTTTATTCAGTTTCTTACCTGAATGTTAGACCTGCCTGAAAACATAAAGCAGTCTATTTCATATTTCATTCTATTGTATTTATTTGTGTTATTGTTTGTAATCTGTTTATTTGTTCTTATTTTATTACAGTTTACTCATCTTTATAAATTCAAATTACCATTCGAAATCAAGCTTCCTTGTGCTATTGCAACACAATTACCCCATTGTAAAAAAATACATTAAATTAGCAAATATTTGTGAGATCATTTTAATAGTAATTGACCAATCTTTATGAGAAAAAGCTTAAAAGCTTTATCATATTAAGTGATCTCTTCAGAAGAAATTTTTGATTGCCTAGACTTTCAATAGACGGAATATTATATTAAAAATATCTATTTGATAGTATATCAATCAATCAATCAATCAATCAACTTTATTTATATAGCACTTTTATAATAACGATTGTTTCAAAGCAGCTTCACAGTGTCAAACAGGATAATATTGCAACAAAATTAGATTTGGCTGTACAGTCGTTCTGGAGAAAACAGTGATGTTATCAGCTTATTTTAATTTATCATAGAGCGTCAATTTTGGCAGATCAGTATTATAGTTTATAGAATTAAATAAGACCTAATTCATAAATTTTATTTGTATATTTAGTTGAATAACTTTGATCATAATTTAAGTGTCCCCAATTTTTTTGTGCATATATGTTGCATTTTTTTCCCCTGTGGTATCGAAAATAGCATTGAATATCGATGTGACATGTTTTGACTCCAGCCCTCAAAGAATCGGAATCAAGAATCGAAAAGAACCGAAATCAAGTAAGAAACAGAACCGAAATTAGAATCGTTTAAATCAAAACGATCCCCAACCCTATTCACGAACGACACATCATTACTGTTTCTGCTGATAGTGTTTTATTTACTGGTGGTTACTAGGTTACCAATCCCATGCTCGTCCACGCAAACAACTCAATGGAAACGCACCTAAATCACATTTGTTTTTGTTTTTTAAGAACTTTGAAAAGATTTGTTTCATGTTTGGATGGAAACCCAGCTACTCACTTTCTGAAAGAAAAAAACGCCAAACGCTAACTTTTGTTTTGTTTTACTTTGTGAGCTAAATACTTTTAAATTATGACTTGCTAATGAACATGGTAATGTTAATGTATTTGGTCTTGGCTGACTAGATCTGCTACGCTACTGCTGCTCAGCAAATTATGGACTTGATACTGCTAATAGATGAACAGACACACTGCTGTGAGCATGTAAGATCTGCTGCTGCTGCTGCAGACAGAGACACACATAAATCCCATAGCAGATCTAGACAGGTGGAGCGGGGAGAGGTGGAAGGATTCAGAGGAATCAGGACTAGTTTTCAGTAAACATGTTGAGCAAGCAATCTCATCGGCTGCAGGTTCAGCAGATTGTGCCATGTGGTTATGATAAGATTGCTTGCACAGATTTAATGTAAAGGACCGATCAGCCTGCGCCCTCTATTCCAGAGATCCCTCAGAGAACCGCCACATGTTGACGTGATTGGTTACAAGGTAGTTTGTGATGTCATTGATTTCAAGTGTTACTGAAAATATTATTTAAAGGGTGGGTGAAACACTCAGTTTCAGTCAATCTCGTCAATCTTGAGTACCTATAGAGTAGTACTGCATCCTTCATATCTCCGAAAAATCTTTCGTTTCATTATATTTCTAAAAGAAATATAGGCTGTACTGAGTCTTTCCGGAAAAAACGAGCGCCTGGAGGCGTATCGTGTGGGCGGAGCTAAAGAATGACGAGCGTGCAAAGCGGTGACATCCTCAAGCGTGGAGAAGAAAACGCTACCCAGATTCAACTAAAACAGATATGATCCAGAATCAAATCTGAGGCTGAAATAAATTGAACAGGAGAAACAGCAGCAGCAGGACGTCCGTCTCTGTGGTATGGACTGTATTTAGTGGCCTGTCAACATTTGTGTGTCTTTACTCGCAGTTTATGAGGACATGATTCGGTTTATGGACTATTGTATGCAACTAAACCTTAGCAGTAGCAAGCAAAGCGGTTTTGCACGTCAGACTAGTGTAACGTTATACATAGAACAACAATGGAGTCCGTTAGCGCATGTGAATGACGAAGAACGCTTTGTGAGAACGCTAGGTTTATGTTTGGGTGGTTTTACAATAAACAAACTGACACCTATAGTGGTCAGCTAAACAAATGTATTTAAACACACACCATAGATCGCATGCTCCATTGATAAATTAACTAACGTTATACACGATCGTGTCGTTTACTGATGTTTACTTACACGACGATAGCCAACAACAGACATTTGAAGCAGTTTGACTCACCGCTCACGACCGTGAACCTTTATCGTTGGGACCGCTCCGTCAAAAACACTTCTTTGGTATGATTTGGTGAAGTCCTGTGACAGCAGTGACTGTTTAGATCCAATTTTGTGACGCGACTAAAGCGTGATGTGATGCTTCCCGTCATTTCTGCGTTCAAATCGGGTCAAATGCAGCGCTGCCTTCCCGGAATGCTGTGCTGAAGCATTAAAGTCGCTTGACGTCACCCATAGGAATAAAGTGGAGCGCGACGCGGACTATAACCGACATAAGTGTTCACGGACGAGTGGATCTGCAGCTGAGAGCAATGTTTATGGGCGTGCATTTCCTCTCTCGCTCTAGTGACGCCCGCGCGCCCTTCAGGGAGAAGGGCCCGTACGGCCCATACAAGGACCTTCCGCTCTATTAACGTCAAGTCGAGCCATACTCGGAAAAAAACTCTCCCAAACTTGTGAAAAACCGGAAGGAGTATTTTTGACACAGAAATACTCCATCAAACGTCCAACATTAGTTTTTGAAACTTTGTCTATGTTTAGGATGGGAATCCAAGTCTTTAACAGTGTAAAAAGCTCAGTATGCATGAAACAGCATTTCACCCCCCCTTTAAGACTTTCGGTAACACTTTAGTATGGGGAACACATATTCACTATTAACTACGACCTTTGCCTCCATAAACTCCTAATTTACTGCTTATTAATAGTTAGTACGGTAGTTTTTGTAGCATTTAAGTTAAGGTATTGGGTTGGATTAAGGGATGTAGAATAAGGTCATGCAGAATAAGGCATTAATATGTGTGTGGTGTGACAGGCAGCGGGGCGAGGGACCGTGAGAGCGGGCCGGTGATTAATGTTCAGCTGCGTGGCACACCACAATGTGCTTTATAAGTTCTAATAAACAGCCAATATCCTAGTAATATGCAAGCTAATAAGCAACTAGTTAAAGGGGTACTTCAGCGCTGGGAAGATGAATCTGTATTTAAACTGGGTCATCAATGCAGTAGAAATGTGAAATTATTTTTGAATTTGGTGTCTTCTAGACTGAGAAAAGACAGAAAATGTATTTTTGTCCCATGGGGATGAAAGACTACAATTCCCAGAATGCTTCGCTGCCCTGTGAGGCCATTCCCAACACCACCAACTTCATTACTGTGACTGAGTTAGAGAAGACACTACAATTAAAAACTGAACGTGTCTGTTCAATATAATGAGTGAGTCACCGCGCGAGTGTCACAGCCCTGAGCACTAACTGCACGAGTGATGAGAGCTGAGGTAATCGCGACTACATTCGCGGCATACATTCACACAGGAGTTCAGTCTGGCACGCGTTTCAGTTCATGCCTTTGCAAGCTTAACTTTCATAGAAATGAATTTGAGAAGTTAAAAGACTTACATTGCTCACGATAGCTCCGTTTAAATGATCCTGTCTGCAAGCTGAGCTCTCCCTGCCAGCTGAGTGTAATCTCCCATCCCCCATGCGCAGATTCAAAACATGCGGAAATGGCTCCCTCTGCTGGCTGTAGTCTTTAGCCTCTGGGCAAACATTCCTCCTATGATGCAAAAATCGTCATTTTGCATCATAGGAGGAATTTTTCCAGAAATAAAATGCATAAATCTCTTGTCTCAGGGGTATATGAGGGGGGAAAGCACAATAATTTGAATATTCTCCAGGGTTTCTACTGATACAAAGCCATATGCTAATCGCTGAAGTAACCCTTTAATAGTTAATAACTGAACCTTAAATATAGTGTTACTAGACTTCCAATTTCAAAACTCTAATTATTTGTGAAATTTACTAACAATTTCTGATGTAAAATTCTTTCTTTTTTTTAGTGTAGTATTCATTTTTCTCTGAAACGTTTAAAATATGGCCTTAAAAAAAACACCTTATCAAGCAAAAAAGCCCATTCTATAATGACTCACACAAATAGATGGTCAGAACATGATTTGTAACTTATGTCATGTGAGTTTATGATAGGAATAATTTCCCCATCAAGTTCATTGTAATAGCAGCCGCTCTTGTGAATTGCACATGGGTGGCCATCAGCAAATGCACCTCTCCACCTGCGGACCTTTATTACCCATAGTCACTAGTTCTCTGTGACCGCAGGGATCAGTTAGAAGACCTTGACTCTCAGTTAGCCCCAAACGCTAGGAGAACACCTGCACTGTGCGACTGATCCGCAATGAAAGCAGGACTAATGCTGGGAACGCTGCAGTTCCGATTGTTCTCACAGACTCAGCCATCAAAATGCAGCGTGCATCAAATGATGGCGGCAGAACATGTGCGAACACATGCACAAATACCATCCTCATCCTCATCACGCACGTGCACAAACTCTAACGCATAAGAACACAGACCGAAGGAGCCCCTCACATCCTTTATTTAGGATCATGTTCTATATGACTTTGGAACGGCACCAACGCCTGTTTCTTCACTTAGCGCACACTTTTTCCACACAGTCAAAATGGCTTTTACACATTCGCTGATTCCTAAAAGCTGGAAAATAACGGAGCTGAAACTGAAGTCAGTCAGTGCCTTGTTCACGCAGGAATATTCATTACCACCAAAAACCTTTTCCCATCTTTGCCAAATCATGTTTCTCCCCAATGTAAAGTGAAAGCATATGTTGTTTGTTAGGCGGGAAGTACAGTATCACCATTCATCACACTATAATACCTATCACTTTTCCTCGTCCAGGTCCAGGCCTGGAATAATCTGATCAAGACTTGTTTGCTCTTTGCTTTTGATCTCATCCTAAATCCACATCATGATAACTGTGGAAGCTGCTGTGCCTTTTTGAAGGCATGGTAATCTTAAGAACAACCGTAGCATTGGATTTTTTATCAAGCCATTATTAAATCATGGGCTCTCTTCTTTTTCTGCGATGTGCAAAAGCACACACATTAAGAGCAAAATAATATTCCCGCACAAAATCCTTCGCTCCCCCATTAAGACTCTAGCAGTTCTGCAATATCTACAACTCATATTTGTTTCAACCATTAATTCACTAGATTTTTTCTCTATTAATATACCTGCATGAACAACACATCTTATTCTGATTCTAACACAGTTATTATTGTTGAAAATTAAAACCACAAAGAACTTTTACTTTGTTTTACATGTAATAAATTGTTAGATAAGAAAAAAATAAACATTAACGGAAATAAAGATCTATCTATATATATATATAAGCTTTCAGCTAGTTGCCAAGGCAACATTTCTCATTTTGGAAGTCAAAGCACTAGAATAAAAAAAAAAAGTAATACAAAATAGTTAATAATTTGAAACTTATTTTAATAGTAATTTTACATATTTAACAAAACAAAAAAAAACAAAAAATAAGATTTGAGAAAACAAAACAAAAAACTAAAATTGAAGTGAAAAAAGTATAAAAATAAAATAAAATCTAATTTGAAATATTAACAAAAACTACAAACTTACATCAATAATAGTAACATAAATAACTGGCTTCTAAAATGACCCTTTTGTGTCATTCTGGTCCCATTTTATTTTTATTGTGAAACACAATTGGGAATCTAGCAAAATATTTAAACTACTTATATTTCTAACATTTATTCCCTGAAAGTTCTTTCCACATATCAGGCATAACATTACGACCACTAGTATTATCCTAATTTTGTGTTGACCCCCTTTTGCTGCCAAATCAGCCCTGACCCGTCAAGGCCCCTGAACGTGTTTGCTGTGGTATCTGGCACCAAGATGTTGGCAGCAGATCCTTTAATTCCCGTAAATTGTGAGGTGGGACTTGTTTGTCGGTTGACTCGATTGAATTGAGATCTGGGGAATTTGGAGGCCAAATCAACACCTCAAAGTCATTGTGCTCCTCAAACCATTCCTGAACCATTTTTGTTTTGTGGCAGGAGCATTATCCTGCTGAAAGAGCCACAGCCACCAGGGAATACCGTTTCCAGGAAAGGATGTACATGGTCTGAAACAATGCTTAGGTCGGTGGTACGTGTCAAAGTAACATCCACATGGATGGAGGACCCAAGGATTCCCAGCAGAACATTGCCCGAAGCATCACCCTGCCTCCGGACCTCACGGGCCAGCCTTCGCTCCCCATGTGCATCAATGAGCCTTGGCCGCCCATGACCCTGTGGCCGGTTCTCCGCTGTTCCTTCCTTGGAGCACTTTTGATAGAGACTGACCACTGCAGACCGGGAACAGCCCACAAGAGCTGCAGTTTTGGAGATGCTCTGTCATCTAGCCGTCACAATTGGCCCTTGTCAAACTTGCTCAAATCCTTACACTTGCCCATTTTTCCTGCTTTTAACACATCAGCTTTCAGGACAAAATGTTTACTTGATGCCTAATATATCCCACCCACTAACAGGAGCCGTGATGAAGAGATCATGAGTGTTAATCACTTCACCGGTCACAATGTTATGCTTGATTGGTGTACACTGTAAAAAAAAATATTTAGAAAAAAAGTTACCTGGTTGCCTTAAAATTTTGAGTTCATTGAAATTAAACATTTTAGTTAATACAATGAACATTTTTTTGAGATTCGACAACCTTTATTAAAATATTATTAAAAGATTTTGTAAGCATATTGGTAATTGTGTGTGTTTTATTTCTGATGACGCAGTGAAACATGCCAAATAGTGCTATTTTCATGATTTATCACATTTTTTATGTTGTTCAGATACAATAATATTTTGAGTTTCTATTTATTAAACAAATTTCCTTCATTGTATCAACTCAAATTTTTAATTTCAATAAACTCAACATTTTAAGGCAACCAGGTTACTTACTTTTTTAAGTTAAATCAACAAAAATCTACAAAAAAATATTCAGTGTATGTGCTCCCTTAAACATTAATATTTTGCAGTCTGAATGATTTCCAGTATTTTTTTAAAGATGTGCTTGCACAAGATTCCCTTCTTTTTCATGAAAGTCTTTTTTATGCAAAGAAAATGTGTACAATTATGTGTATTCCTGCATCACTAGAAGCACCAAACTGAAATGCAAAAATGATTCTTCCAAACATCCAGCCCATCTTCTATTGGTCAGACAAACAGGGTAGTCCCGCCACAAGTTCAGGCCAAAATGACATGTCAGACTGTTTAAACAAATAGAGCAATGTTTTGAAAGTGAAACCAATGAATATTGTAACACATTCGTGTGACCAATAGATCACATAGTCCCGGACCAGCTTGCAAAATGCCCCTGACCCCTCTTGCTTGACAGGCTCTTTGACACTTGACCCCTGCTTTACGCCCCATGAAGAAATGTGATGAACTTGAGCTTGAATATACGAGTGTGCTTCCCTAGGGATCTCATATGTCAGTGACGCATCAATAAAAGAGATTTATGACCCTTCGCCCCAAAACCCCTTCCCCATCCAGCCACCCATGAAACAGGGAGGAAGTTTATAAACCTGGCACTCGTTTACAAAGAGGTTCATCATTTCACCGGGGCAAAGACAAGCCACCCCTTCAACATCATCTCTTCTGAGCAGACAACTGTGCTAATGGTTTAAAGAAATAACTGATATTTTGCCAACATTTACTCAATGACATTGTCTATTTTCTAAAGAAAAGATTGCTCTTTGCACTTTTCCACACAACAAAAGTGGATGGGTCTATAAAAGACAAAAGGCTAAACAACTTGAGCACTATATTCCACGTCTTCTGAAGTCATTCGATAGCTTTGTGTAACAGACCAAAAATTCAAGTCAACATGAAATCAAAATGTAAGTTTTTTTTTTTTTTTTACATTTAGTATGCATATGTTAGCTCTAAGGTTTAAATTTGTATTTAGGAGAAATAAGTGTTTTGCCACTTTTGCCAAAAGGAATCAATGATTTTGATGACTTCACTCCGCGCTTCTCATCAGATTTTCTGTCCAATCAAATGCTCTCTAGAATAGGAAGCCCCCTACATTATAAATAGATGCTGATGCTCCGGCTGAAATTGGTCAAAAGCTTAATCTTTTAAAATTGAACATTGGTCTGGGGAGTCTGCTCTGTATTTTCAGCTGCACAAGAGGCGTGATAAACGAGCATTATTCAAATGACTTTGTGCGTAATTGGATAGTACTTCAACCAATCAAGACCACAAGAGGCGTGATCAACAGGCAACGACCTATTGCTTCTTGATGCGTCATCGTGTTAAACCCACCAATAGCGAGCCAGGTGGATAAGCCTGTCTGTGATTGGCTCCCACAAAAGTGTGACAGAAGCAGTAGAAATTAATGTACAGGTTTCCTGACTGAGTTGCAGGTCGAAATCAAATCGTCGGCAGATCAGGCTGGGGTTACCCAGTCTAACATTTACTATTTTCTACATAGTGAATGGCACATAGTGCACTATGTGTGTAAATATCAGTGTAAATTTGATTTCCATTGGGGACGGATGAAGTCTGGTTCATGTTAGTGTCACACGAAATGCCACAGCTATTGGACCCCCTTGAATTCTGCACAGAATGATATTTTAAACGATAAAGAAGAGATTAGGAGAAGAAATGGTTAGACAGACTCGGCATTAGAAACAGCACTGACGAGTAGTAAATATAACACCAGTGCCATGCAGCAACAAACATTACACACTTTTCAAACTACACATCCTCAGCATGATTACATTCATATTAAATCTAAGGGGAATCTATTAGACTGTGGCTGTCAAACGCGGCTGTTAACGCTATAACGCTATTAGCTGTTTTAAAAAATGGGAGAAGATGTTTGATAGGCCCCGCCCTGTCTTCCCGATTAACTGGAAATTACATCAACACAATTAATAATGCTGCATGTTTCAAGGCACTTCAGTGGGCCTTTAAGTCGCAGTTTTTTTGCCCTTTTCCCCTTGCCTGTTTAAATCACCATCCGCTTTTTGTTGTATGGAAAACTAAAGCTAAATGGAAATTCTGCCAATCATCTCCTTTCGTGCCTCACGGAAGAAAGAAAATAAAACATGGTCAGAATGAGGGTGAGTGATGACAGAATGTTCATTTTTGGGTGAACTATGTCTTAAACACCTGAAAACACAAAGCCGCCTTTCCCCATCCAATGGAAATGTATTCTGGCAATTACCTTAAATCTCCTGTCTTAAGTTAAAGCACTTCACAACACACGTGAGTCAGTAACCTGAGCACACAAACCTCTGGATCTGACAGAACATGAAGCAGATCTTGATGAGAGCTGCTTCATCTACGTTACCACACTCAGGGTGTCAGTTAAGTTAGCAAATTCTTTCATATCTCTTCTAACATATCGATTTCCACATCTAAATTATATCTTGGTGGATAATGAGTTTGTTTACTTGAACTGAGAGGCTGGAACAGTCTAATCTTTATCTTCCTCTAAATCTGGATTTTGTCAACCGAAGCTCACAGTAAAACATGCCTTTACAAAACATTTCCCCCAAACAGCCACTTTTTAGATAAATCATCGTTACAAGGGCATTTTATAGATTTTATAGAGAGATATTTAATTCCTGAACCGCTGTGATACAACCAATGTGATACAACCAATGTAATAAAATATCGCCAGATTCATGTACATAAAGACCCCCTGTGGTGAAAATCTAGTTTTTAATGTTTATATGTGTGTGTTTATATGTGGTGTTTTTATGCTTTAAGACAAACCATGTGCAAATGCTTTAGTCAATATCATTGCTGAGTATTTTCTCCTTAAAATGGCAGTGAATCGCTATGAAATAGTTTTTTGACGTCACAAACTACCATTGCGTCACGAGGGGGCGGGGCTTTAGCATATCATTAACTATTCTCTGAAGCAGGGGACTCTCAAGAGAAGCAGGTTATCCCAGTAATTTTCTGTTGATATGAAAAATTGGGTAAATTTAGCAGTATATTGGGTTATGATGTATATGATGTAAATCACGATGTTATGATGAACTATGTGTTCAAAGCGTTTGTAAGGATGCTGATTTCCAGCTGTCTGACTCTGGGATGGGAAATGGGAACATGGTTTGTGTAACATTAAGCCGGGGACACACTGCAAGCGTGCCTTGAGCATCTCGGCTGCATGACGTGTCCGTTTTTATTTCGGTTCCCATTGTTAACTGGTTAGAGCTTGCACACTGGCTGCGTGACACGCGCAGCTCACACGTGTGCATGCTTGAAATAGAAGAGACGCCTATTTTACACGCGAGCGTGTTGGAAGCATTTCCAGGCAAAATAGTATGGGAAAATATGTTTATATGTCATTTTGACACAAATACATATTAATAAATTACATTTTCAAGTTTGAAATTCTATAGGTTAACATAAATGAAGATATAGGACTAATTGTAATAATAAAAAATTATCTATTTTGAAATATTAAACGTGTCAATACACGAAATTCTGTAGCCTATTTTGCCGTCAATACCATAGATCTGTATGGTCAATAGGCTACTGCCGACGTAGTCTTTGCTGTATCAGTAGGCAATATATTTATATTTAACATAAAGTATAGGGCTTCCCTGTACATCAATAGCAGCAGCAGCGCCGCGTCAGACACGCTCCTGGTGTGCAAAGACAGAGAAAACGCCAGGCAGCTGCCCCATGGCTGACACGCAACAGAAACGGCATGCTCACGCCATGCTTGCAATGTGTCTCCGGGATTAGCAATACATTATTAGCTGTTTGATAACGTAGTCAAGCAAAAAGGTCATCATAATTGCAGGGGAAAAAAACATTTAAATATGTAATTTTCTTGATCAAAGATGAGTTTTATGGGTTAAAATAATTGGCTACAGGGGAATTTTAAGGTAAAATGAATTAGCTGTTCACTCACTGTGAAAGTGTCGCAATATGTGCAAGAAGCATAATATAATTTTACAGAAATGCCTTTCAATGAGCCTAGGCTGACTAAACTGCATTCAAATTTTAGTCTCTATGATCTTGGGGCACTTTGGTTGGTTGCAAATCCTTGAAATGCCCTTGAAATGTCTTTCAAATGGCCTTCAGATCCATGCGCTCTGCTGTGTCATTCGTTGCCAACAGCTGCTGCTCTGAAACTTCTGAAAACCATGGCCAAAATCATCAAGTTAGTTTGTGCCAAACCACAATAATTGCTTTACCACCATAGAAGATGGATCAACAACTGAAAAAACATACAACTCATATGCAATTACAAAATACAGACCACGCAATCATATTGACTTAGAAGAAAACTGTACTCTTCAGAGTTTGCTCAGTTGTAATTCATTCAATTCTCCTAAACATCCTGCGAAGAAATAAAAATAGATACATTAGAGAAAATTCTTGGCATACACTAAGTGTATGGAGGTATAAAATGAATGGGTTTTGCATCACCCTGACTAACTGACTTTTGATTGCAGACTTTGTTGTCTTGGAAATCTCTTTGGAAACTCTGGAGGAGACACGTGAGATCGAAGAGTATTTTTCTCAGGAGAAACATTGAAGAAGCAAGGGGAAACAACAGAGATATTAAAGAGATCCCGTTTGCGATTCTGCATTGCTATAAGGAGGCCAGTCACAGAAATCCCTGAAACTTGAGATTTAATTAAACAAAGCTGGCTCGATGTATACTTGAAACTCTCAAAGTTTCAAAGGGTCATGTGGTAGCAGAAATTGGATGATCTCAAAGAGGTCTGGATATGTGACATCGTTGTTGAAAGTATGGCAGTATAAAATAACACAGGCCTGACTTTAAGGTCTGCTTCTGTGGGAACAAGTAGGTCTCTATGCTTTCTTCATGCCTTTACTTTGCATAGCCGCCAAGTCGAGATTTGGCCACTGTGTGTTCGGTAGCTGGGCTTGGATACTTATCGAGGGGAAGAACGAATATCATGTTGACAGAGAGAGAGGGGAGGAGATTTCAATAACTCCCTTTTCCACCAAAAGCCTCTTTTCTTCTCACTCTTCGCTCCCCCTTTCCTTTTCCTCCAGAGGAGAATGAGTGGGGAGGACGGAGAATAATAAATAACTTCATCATTCCAGTGTCTGATTTCAAAGCGAGGTGAAATGCAGGGTCGGGATTTGACGAAGGAAGTAGAGGTGGACCCCTGGGAAGAGCCATCTAATGATCTGGGACCCAAAAGCGAGCATGGGGTGGAATGGGCCTTGCAAATGAGATCTGGAGCCACCCAGCCTTTCCTCTCCTGGAGACTATAGCGTTTCAGATCAGGACAAAGCCTCTTGCATCCACGGCTCTGCCGGCAGTGAACTTGAAAGAGAGAGGGGAGGGGAGGATGAATCATCAAATTTTTTGAATGTGAAAATAAAATATTTTCCAGTAAAAAAATTAAAAAATAAACATTTCTGGTGTTTAAAGGTAAAGTATGCCTTTTTTGTGAGGCTACAACACTATCACAGTACAATATGAAGTCAAAAATAAGCCATTTGTGTGTCAACTTCCTGAAGATCAAGAAAACTGTGGCCCAGTGGTGCTTTGAGAAAATTGCTCTGATTCAGTCAAGTCAAGAAAGAAGTGCACTTTAGCATACATTTAAAAAGAGTGCTTATTATTAAAAACAAATAACACTAAAAGAGTATGGAGGAACCAAATGTACTGTTTTCAAACACTTAATTACATGTTGAAAATCTAGTCAAAGGCAAGACACTGTCACATTGTTTTTCACACTTGATATTTTGGGCTATTTAACTTTTCGTGTTGTTTCAGGCAAGTGTTTTTTAATGCACTTTATCTATTTGCATTTATTAGAGCTGATTTCTCAAAATGTATTTATTTTCTAAATCTTCACTTCAATAACACTTAAGTCTTGTTTATACTTCCGTCTGGCTCCGCTGACAGCGCACGTGCCTCATCTGTTTGAGGAGGTGTTTAAACTCGACGCGATCGCTGTTGTCGATCATGTTGTCATAAGTAAGTCGTTTAGAGGCACAAACTGGGTGCGGATGTGATGAGATTTGGTATAAAATATAAAAATGTAATAATGAAAAACTACAGGTAAAGTAAAGCACTTAATATGAAAAAGCGGTGAAGTATCCCTTTAAAGAATTACTCTGTGTTAGCTTAAAATGTTATTCCCTTAACTTAAACGAGTTGATACACACCTCTCTCGTCTCAGTGCGTGCACTTAATCTCTCTGACGTGCAGTGACGATCTGATAGCATTTAGCTTAGCCCACTAAGCCCAGTTCATTCACTATGGTACCAAACAGAGATCAAGTTAGAAGCGACCAAACACCTCCACGTTTTCCCCATTTAAATACAGTTACACGAATAGTTGAACAATCAAGTATGATGACATAAAATAAAACGTGGCGCTTTGATAAGCGGATTAAAAAGGAGAACTATAATGTATGGCGGAATAGCACTTCTGAGAGTACTTCGACTCGGCGCAGTAAAAAGTCCCAGCTGAAACATCCTCCCTCATATCTCCCCCTCACCCTATTGACAGAAATGAGAGAGGGAGGTGAATGAACTGGGCTTAGTGGGCTAAGCTAAATGCTATCAGATCATCACCGCGCGTCAGAGAGATTAAGTGCACGTACTGAGACGAGATATATGCATCAACTCGTTTTAGTTAAGGGAATAACATAGTTTAATATGAAAAAGCGGTGAAGTATTGAAAGCATGACAAACTATTATTAAAACATAATCATTTAAAATGTCCTATAAAGAAATGTTGGTAACACTTTAGAATAAAGTTCGGTTTAATGTCACTTATGTTATTAGTTAATGATTAACTAATCATTTACAAAATTTGACTATACATTCATAAATTATTAATAAATGGTATGCTATACCTGTTTACGGGTATGTGGTGCAGCAGAGAAGAGGAGATCCTGGACTTCAACAAAGACGGGCTTTATTTAAATAATAGTTGGTGACCTATTTAGGTAAACAGATAGGAGGGTGAAGTGCACCCTTTGTCAGCCAAAATTTTAGTGATTAGTGATTTTCCTGTGCCAATTACCAGACGTGGGCTGCATCGGTTTTTAGGCATGGCTGGGTATTATCTGTGTTCTTGCCAGAATTTTTCTTCTGTTGCAACTCCCTTAACCGCTTTACTTAGCCCTTCAACTTCATTTGTATGGTCACAGTGTGTATGGTTCACACTGAATTAAGTTGTCACATTTCCTCTTATTATAGAATAGGGGTGTCCCCGACTAAGGATTTACACATTCGAATCAGAATTTTCGAATCTCTCTATGGTCAACCGATAGTCGAATCATCTGTGTGTGTGTAAACCATAGACCGAAGAAAAAAAAATGGTATAAACGGGTTGGGAAGGGCAGGACACTAGTCAGCAGGAGGCTAAGACTATTTTTATTTTACTTTACACACGGCACACAGCCACCACTTTTAATAAAGTGATCAAAACTATACACTACACATTCGTAAATTAACCGTTCTCTCATAACATTTAAAAGACGCCATCGAAACACAGAACATCACACAAATATATAAAAGAACATTTTGATAAATAAACCTAAAAACAATACCTGCCTAGAGAGGAAAAGAACACTTTGAGTGCGTTTATAAGCACGTTCTTAAGCCAATTGTGCCTAAAGGGGGTCGCACACCGGACTGAAGCTCAGTGCCGTGTCTCAGGGATCTCACACCAGGCAGACGTGAACATTATATACGCGCGAGCTCAATTTTTAATCGACATCTGACAGAAGAGCTGCAGGATGAGTGTATCTTGTAGCACAGGGTGAAATCAGTACATTCACGATTTGAGGGAAATATACATTTAATCGCCGCGGATAGGCATCAAATGCCGCCGTCGGTGTGTGTGTTCGAATTTTAAAGGCGCGGTGCATCCGGTGCGAAGCTCAATGCCCTTAAAGGGGCGATCGCTCAGCGCCGCGACACGTCTTTATTACATTAATATTGAGCACCCCCATATTTCCAAAATGGTATGCTCCTCATTTCATAACACCCGCGAAGATTCGATCATGAGATCTGTGGTCGAATCCTGTCCTGCATATCGACGCATCGAATCTTCGACTATTAGGGGTCACCCCTAATGGTCACCTGAAGCATGTCAGAATGCTTTTGACAACATTAAAACTATGTATGCTATGTAGTGAACCTGTGTTGTCTGCCCCAGATTTTTCCATGCCGTTTAAGTGTGAAGTGGATGCCAGCGAGGTGGGAGCAGGTGCTGTGTTGTTACAAGAGGGTAAGGACGGACTCAATCATCCTGTTTGTTACTTCTCAAAAAAGTAACGAACTTCAATTCGGACTCAGAGCGATGGGATAGTAACGTCACATGACCTACATAATACAACTCATTAGGATCTGAAATGATTTATACACACCGGAGCAGATGCTATCTCATGTATTTGGGTTTGTTAGTTAGTGAAGCTTACTTGTGAAAGGTGTAGGGAGATAGGAGATATTTCTAAGATAGGAGAGCGGGGCACAACCTAATGCTTTTTGACTGTCTCAGTTTGTGTAAATCCACTTGGGGTTTAGAGTGTTTATTTTTCCCCACATTAATTGCACACTTCTAGTACAATTATGTGGTTTTGTGTATACAGTGTATACTTTTTTTATTGATTTACCCAGAAAGAATGGAAGTGAAATGTGACAACATGCCCCATAGCTCACCTGGTACATTGAAAATTTGAGGTGCACATTGTAACAAGCAAATTACAGATTAAAATGTTACCTGATATAATCAAAAAATATCCAAAACAAACTAAAATATTTTGTCAATAAAATACAATTATTCACTTTTGAAATAAAATGCATTTTTACACACATTTTATACACACATTTTTGATTTTGACAACAAACAGATCGCTAATACAGCCATACAGTATAGTTCAAAACAGAATAATAATGAATAATTTCTGAACATTGACTCTCAGTCCTTATCTACCCTTTCCTCCTCATGGTTTCTCAAAAGAATTCATAAACGTATAGAATATAATAGCGTAATTCTAATAGAGGCTCATTTTAACACAGTGTTAAATACACCATATATTGATGTGACTATTGGATATAAAATAAACAATATTAATGCCACGATTTATGGGAGCCAGTGGCTGGTAACTTACACACTTGGATAACATTACGTAGATAATTTACATTTTAGTGCTGTCAATACGTCAATATTGTACATTTTAGTGCTGTTAATAAGTCAGTATTGTATGTTTTATTGTGTGTGAAAACGTTAGTAAATGTACGTGTAGTAGAATCACACTTTACGTTAAAATACTCACGTATTTTCATGAGATCACGTTGCAGCATCATGTCCAATCTGTCTCTGCCTTATTCATCCCATCACATAATATATCAGTAGTTAAACCTGTTCATTTAAATATATTTTACTATAACAGATATGTTACCAACCCTATAACTCCTAGACATTTTTAATAGGGAGACGGAACAATCCATATATATAAGTAATTTATATTTTACACTTTAGATTAGGGGATGCAGAGAGTGCTGTACATGACTTACACATACATGCAATGTAAGAAAGATCTTGATAACACATTTACAAGTGATTAGGGGATGCAGAAAGCTTTGCAAATGATTTGTTTATGCATTTACACATCATCTGTAACAGATGTTGAACACTGTAGTGTAAGCGGTGACTGGTGAGGGTATAGACAGCTGTCTTCTCTAACACACATGGACTCTTTACCCACTGAGCACCTGATGTGAGCTTCAGTAGAATTAAAGTGAAACGGGTTCCCATGGGTATCTGTGCTGATGAGTGAAAGGATTTATCCCCTTGAAAACAAATAAATTACTCTTCCTAAAAATACCAGACCAGACCATCTTAAATAAAAATCAATAAATTATATACTGATCATTTACTAATTGTTTGTTCATCATTTGTTCAAGATTACCCATTGTTTATTGAGACGATACTAAACAATTTTGACATAAACACTCCAATAATTTATAAATGATATATAATGTATCAACTAATAACTCATCCAACATCTAATATTGATCTGTTTTCATTTATTTCATGATTTACCATTTTTTAAGATAACTTACAGCATATTTGTAAATTGTCAGCATACCACTTATTAATAATTATAAAATATAGTATATAGTACTACTGGGATCTGTAACTGCCTTGAAACATGCGCTTATGTGACTGCAATATATGCAAATATATAAGAAGAAGAAAATCAATCAAGGAATTAATGACTTGATGAAACAAATATAATTAATTTTAATAGAAATGTAATCCTCTTAGTAAAGTAAAGCGTAAAGCTTACTTAAAACTAAAACAACCGCTTGAGCTACGCAAGAACCACCTCTCTCATTTCCATATTGCACACAGAAAAAATAATACTAATAAATAAATAAATCTGGAAACAAATACATGTGAGAAAAAATAAAAATAAATGAATGCATAAATAAAAAATCATAAAAAATAAATGAAAGAATAAATAAAAGAAAAAATGAAATAAATACAGAAAACAATACTTTTTTCTGCAGGTTTGGGCCGCCATAGTCAGCCACTCATCACGGCATTAACCCCTAAAAAAGTGATCAGGCCCTCGATGCGAATCTCAAGCTTTCATATGTTTCATTTTTCTTTTGTATGTTTTTATATCCCTTCTCCTTGACCTAGCCATCAAATTGCTGCTGTTTTTCTTACTTTGTTCATTCCTAATTGCAGGTCTATGAAAACAAAGTGTGAAGATCGAATCCAGAGTGCCATGGCACTCCAAAGTCAACTCTAAAGTCCATGACTCTCTCATGCAAATATTTCTGTAATGCTTTTTTTTTACCCTCATTTTCCAAAAATAGAGTTACATTAGCAAATGTGAGAGAGATGAAGTGTGGAGGAAACATGGGTTCCCACCTCCCATTGTAACTGATTTGTCCTGTTGCGTTCCACTGAAAAAATAACAACACATGGGTGTGGAACAACATGAAGGCTAGCACATAATGACATACTTATCATTTTTGAAAGAACTATACTTTTAACCTGTTAAAGGTAAGAATTGGTTAAAAAACTTTTTTTCCAAATTTGTTCAAACTTTCTTTATATATCAATACATAATTAAAATGTAAGTACTCTGAAAAAGAAAGTATAAAATTTGAGTGTCTCTAGACCTCTCAGGACTGTTTTAAAGACAGCTCATTATTTCCATTCACTCCACCTTCTCCCTTCTGGGCTCTTTCCAAAGCCACGCCCCCAAAACACATGAACGCGCCTCACCGACCAATCAGCTGGAAGATGCATTATTTACCTGAGAGGAGCCGTGTGCATGTAGTGACATCATGTCAGAATCACATGTAATAAAAAATCTAACTTTATCAGTATAAAAATAAACAAATAAGATGTCTTTTAGTACTCACTATCAAGCTAGAATACCGGTACTGGTGAAGTTTAAAATATATTTCTGTTTGATTTGGTAACGAGCTAGTTATATTTATAAGGCAAAGCTAAAAACGGGTAGCATTGATACATTTTTTTCCAATAACATCAGTTATACTGTAATGAAGATGAATTTCGTGTAAGATTCATAACATATACTGTGTTTTGCATGTAAGAGTTTCCATGATGAAAGCATTGTTGATTAGTAGCAGCTAAAGCTTACTTAGCTCTAAAAAAAAGTTCCTGGATGCGGTGTACTAGCTTTTACACATGCATTTTGTTATCTAAAGTTAAATTTTTGCGAAATTTAACACAACAGCTATCAACTTGAGCTAAGCATATTGAGTATTTATCATCTCTACTAATGGCTAAGTGTATAATATTGTAACTTTATGCTAAGTAATGCTATGTTAGCTATATTAGGCAGCTTCATGTGCTAGTGATACATGCTTCATGAAAACATAAACCAAAAAAATGAATAATCAAAATGAAAGATGACCTGTCCAGCAGAAATACAGCCAGCAATGAGTCGTTTTTCAGGTCCCTCAGCTCTCACCATCGTTGAAAAGCCACGCAGATATTTACTCGCGTTTGATTTCTTTGTTTATCCAAAGACTTTCTGTGCATTGCCTTTTCTCCTACTGTTTTCCTTTTTTGCATTGTTTGCCTTCGCTGACTGCAGAACCCTGCAATGTGAATTTTGAATGCTCTTTCTCTGCCATTATTTCGCCTCTTGAACTGCTTGAATCAAACGAGCGCGCGCATGTGGGCAGATCCTGTAGCGAAAGCGGTGGTAGCCATGATAGTGAGAGAGAGTGACCGTCGCCCAAGCCAATCACTTGTTTCGTCCCGAACAAAAATAATGAGCAGTGTTTATTGCAGATTAAAAAGTCTAGAGAAGAACACAGTCGCTGCATAAGCTTCATTCGGATCCTAATATTAGGAATGTGTGGTTGAACTTTATTGGTTGTAGTTCCAGATCACGTGTGGAAGACAGTGGTGTTCACTTAATTTCACTGCGGGATCGTTTGTACACAAGTCTCAGGTGGCGCTGGATTTGTAGGCATTATTGAGATTAAAACACAATGTTGTTTCTTCTATATTGGATCCAACAGGAGGAATGGTGCAACACACTTATGTGAGTAAAACTTGTTTTTTATATGTAGTATTTCATTGTTATAGATCATTTTGCTTATGTGTACGTGTCTAACAGAGCAGCAAGCTGGGCTCGCAAAGCCCAATGTCCGGGGCTGTGTGTTTTCCAGACGGGTAGCATAACGTAAACCCATCGGCAGGCCGATTAATCTCGTAATATTCCTTTCTTGTTCAGCTGTTCTCTCTCTCTTGAGTTGACATTTGAAGGGTGCGCTCGCGCACGTGTATGTGTGTGAGCATGATTCGCGCTTATATCGAACGATCGTGCAGGCTATGTAATACAAAAATAATATTCCAATCAATCGCAGGTGGATGAGAAATTAATCATTGTGTTTGCTTGATAAAGACGTACTTGAATCATTCCGGTTTCCACTTTCAAAACCACACCTCCCTGAACTGAACTGACAGGGGAATAGATATGACAGGAGCTGAAGCTCATTAAATATGCAAATTTTATGCAATCCTAGCCGTGGGCGTTTACTTCCACATCCACCAAACCCAGCGTTCAGGAGAGAGCCTCAAAACCAGTGTAGAAAATAGTCTTTTACTTGACCTCAGACAACAGTTTTTTAAAAAAAATTAAAAAGCCAGTTCATGACACCTTTAGGCTACTTACAAAGGAGCTTAAGCAATATTCATAATCTAAAATGGCAAGTTTATTAGAAAGCTAGACTAGGAAACAAGAGCAGAGGAGAAATTATTGAGATTGGGTTAATAAACGTAATTTCGGGAAGAGTACACCCATCTAATCTTTCAATTAATACCAAGGTATAAAACCAGCAGCTTACCTCTTCCCCTTTTTAGTTCCTGAAGCATCCCTCCTCCTCCCCTGCTCCTCCTTTTGTACACCACATTGGTGGTGGTTGAGGAGAGATTCCTGACACGAGTGTAAAGCGCTTTGGGTGTACAGTAATACATATGAAAGCGCTATATAAATGACTCATTCATTCATTATTTTATTCATTCAATTTTGCCTGTTATAGAGGGGCAATCGGAGCTCGGGTAGAATATCCTCTCCGAGCCCCTCTATAGCAGACAGCAAACCCAATCTGTTTACCACTTTCACTAAGATTATATGGGCACACAAACTCGTGAAACAACACATGGATTATGATCAAGTCATACGAGGCCCAGTTAAAGGTGCACTATGCAGCTTTTGTCCACTGGAGGGCGCCTATGCAAAACAAATGCGTAGTTTGATGACGCAACGTGTGAGCGCAGCATCTTGGGAGATGTGGTCTTCTCATCACAGCCGGTGAAAAATAGGACTCGGGCAGAAAACATGTTCATGCATGCGGTTATTAACGTTACTGTAGTCTAAAGCAGAGCAGGACCGAGTGTTATGGACCTGAGCACGGCCGCTGGAGTGATTGTTAAACAAATACCCGCCTTGCGAATACCGGGACTTTTATTATGACGGGACGGGACTCATTTGCCGGGCGCCTGCACAGATCCGCTCTTCCGGTTATGATTTTGAGGTAATGGAGCTCTGTTTATCATATTAGATACATTTAAGTGTGTTTAAAACGATGTTATGATGTTACTCCGTGGGTTCACTTGTTCACACTGCTAAGAGTAAAGCGCTCCTGCCAAATGAAAGCCGAAATCGAGGGTAACGCAGATATGACGCAATTGACAGGCGACTCCCTCAAATGCAATGCTGCAACGTCCCTGTCCTTAGTTAAAATAGCAATTTTCTCACAATTTACAAATAGTTGGAAACATCTGGGATATTGTAAGTACTCAACTGAACAAAATATATAACACTGGCCTAGTGGTTTTTGGATATTTTACTGCAAAAATACTACATAGTTCACCTTTAACGGAGGTACAAATAAGCATATCTCCTTCCATGTCGACCAACAAACAGCTTACGTGTAGTTGCCTCTGCATAGTTGTCTTGCCAATTATTCAGTTTAATCACCTTTATGAATTTAAATATTACTAGATTATGAAATTTAAAGGGTTAGTTCACCCAAACATGAAATTTTGGTCATTATTTCAAACTCGCAAGACTTTCATTCATCTTCGAAAATTAAATGAAGAGGGTTTTTTTATTTATTTTGTGCCTCCATTGACAGTCCACGCAACTACAACTTAGATGTTTCAAAAAGTTCATAAAGAGATCGTAAAACGAATCTATATGAATTGAGCCTGTTAGTCAAAATTGTCTGAGGAGACACGGTTGCTTTATATGACTAACAGATTTAAGCTAGGATTTTATTCACACATAAAAATTGAACATAAACAGAAGTTTAACCGAACCTGGCGAGAACAAACCTCATTGGTTCTTGCAGAAGCTCAAACGTGCTGCGTAACACGAGAATGAACCTCATTGGTCCTTGCTGAAGCTCAAACGTGCTGCGTAACACCAGAACAAACCTCATTGGTCCTTGCTGAAGCTCAAACGTGCTGCGTAACACGAGAATGAACCTCATTGGTTCTTGCTGAAGCTCAAACGTGATGCGTAACAGGAGAATGAACCTCATTGGTTCCTGCTGAAGCTCAAACGTGATGCGTAACAGGAGAATGAACCTCATTGGTTCTTGCTGAAGCTCAAACGTGCTGCGTAATACGAGAAAAAACCTCACTGGTTCTTGCTGAAGCTCAAACGTGCTGCGTAACACTAGAATGAACCTCATTGGTCCTTGCTGAAGCTCAAACGTGCTGCGTAACACCAGAACAAACCTCATTGGTCCTTGCTGAAGCTCAAACGTACTGCGTAACACGAGAATGAACCTCATTGGTTCTTGCTGAAGCTCAAACGTGATGCGTAACAGGAGAATGAACCTCATTGGTTCTTGCTGAAGCTCAAACGTGCTGCGTAATACGAGAAAAAACCTCACTGGTTCTTGCTGAAGCTCAAACGTGCTGCGTAACACGAGAATGAACCTCACTGGTTCTTGCTGAAGCTCAAACGTGCTACGTAACACGAGAATGAACCTCATTGGTTCTTGCTGAAGCTCAAACGTGCTGCGTAACACGAGAATGAACCTCATTGGTTCTTGCTGAAGCTCAAACGTACTGCGTAACACGAGAATGAACCTCATTGGTTCCTGCTGAAGCTCAAACGTGCTGCGTAACACGAGAATGAACCTCATTGGTTCTTGCTGAAGCTCAAACGTGCTGCGTAACACGAGAAAAAACCTCACTGGTTCTTGCTGAAGCTCAAACGTGCTAAGTAACACGAGAACAAACCTCATTGGTTCTTGCACATCAAGTGAACATGCTTTAGCTTCTGTTTACCAGATCTGATGTGTGCGCTGAAGAATGTTTATATGTGAATAAATGCCAATATTACATCTCTTCACCATATAAAGCAATCCTTTCATTACAAATATCTTCATTTGTGTTTCGAAGATCAGCGGAAGTCTTATGGGTTTAGAACAACATGAGGATGTGTAAATGATGACAGGACTTTCATTTTTGGTTGAACTAACCCTTTAAGAAAGAGAGTGGTACATCTTAAGTCACCTCAATATTTGCTCATAGTTATTGCTTTATAGGTGAAAACTTCTTATTAAACAATACTGAGTTCACTTTCTTTTTGACCCTTTTGCTGACAGGCACTCTTCCAATTTTCCTCTATAAAGGTATGCACAGAGAAAACGCTGACCAACATCAAAGTCAAACTAGAAAATAAAATCACACTGGCAAAAAAATTCCTTGGCTCCTCCATTCGCATTCCTAAAAACCCAATATCTCGTCATAGCTGGAAGTTTATGGAATTATGACCGTGACATATACGGAAAATGCTGCTAAACACAGTGAGTGAAACGTGCAACAGCTGACGGCATGCACCAAATATACAAGCCCTCAAAGCAATGGCATTGTTCTCCTACTTAATAAACGTGTTTGGCTTCGGTATGTTTGTTTCAATTTTTTTGCTAAATTTACGACAGGCTTTACTTTCATGTTGGCTGAGTTATGTGGTGCTCTCTGGCAGAGTTACAGTAGGAGCTTTGAAGTGGAGCCATAAACGCTGCGAATACGCGGCCAACATTGCATGCTGCTGTAGAGGTGGAAGCAGGACATCGGTTTGAGTAGTCAGTGGGGGGGGAGAGGAGTGTTAAAGCCATCCTGATATCACCAGATGAACTCCAAGCTTTTGAAGACCACATGAGAGATGAAAGTCTGCAGTACTTTTTAGGCACGCCAGAACGCCGCTCAAGGAGTGTAGCACACTGTTCCGTGCAAAAGTTTGATCTGGGTCACAAATATTAAAATGAAAGGCAGGTGGAATAATCACACTGGGATCTGTAACTGCCTTGAAACATGCGCTTATGTGACTGCAATGCACTCTGTTTACATATTAGCAGGTGTTTGTATGGATTTACATGTTAGTGCATGATTAGTTTTAAGTAAAGCTGCCAGATTGAAAATTTGTTTTACATGATGTAACACTGGCCTTTTACCACAGTAAACAGAAGATTATTTAAAAGTTACATTTTAATTTCACAATGAGGTTCTATTGTTATAGGATTGTCATAATATGTCTAAATTAAAAAATGCAACAATATGTATCATGGATAAGGACAATCTGTATTGTGTACTGTTCACTCAAAATAAAAATTATAGTGTGAGAAAAAAATTCAAGTTCACAGATTTTAGTGTCATCTAGTGTACATTAAACCAGTGGCGAAGCTACGGCCCACCCAAAATATAGTTGGTAATTTTCCTAAAAGATACGAAATATTTGAATAAGCAATTACGACGTATCACACTATACTTTATTTATTTCATTAAAAGCACGATCAAATACAGTTTTCATGGTCATTTGCAGGCGGATTCGTAGTTTTCCCTCTCCCTATAGGTGCACACATTAAACATTTTAAATTGTCAGTTTATGTTAGTCCCGCCCATGATGTAATGGTAAGATTTGCATGTTTGTGGAATGTGAAGATGAATTTGAAAATTGTGAAGCAAATCAGTAGATTTTATACATATATATATATATATATATATATATATATATATATATATATATATATATATATATATATATATATATATATATATATATATTAGGGCCGGGACTCGATTAAAAAAATGAATCTAATTAATTAGAGGCTTTGTAATTAATTAATCGAAATGAATCGCATTTTAATTGCATATAAATATTTGACTTGAGAACAATGAGAAGTAATTTTTCACATGTATTTTTAGTATACCATAGAATAATGACTAAATACATAAGCTTAATCAACAAAATATTGTTTATTTATTTCAGTCCAGCAGACCAGTGCAATGTTTGTTATTAAGTTTAGCAAAAGCATATTTGTGATATTTGAGGCTCGATGTGCTGCGGTGATACGCTAATTCCTTGTTGTATAGCTTGCACACAACCATGCTCTTGACGACGCTTCCATCCTTTCATTTTTTAAAACAAAATTTCCCATCCACGGGGCCAAGCAAAGCGGTCTCATTAGCTTCTTCGTTCATGTTTTCACTATGGTTTGTTGTTGTCGTGACTCCGGAGCGAGCGCTAGTTGGTGTTGTTCCAGTATAATTGGTCCGTCAAAACTTTATTGAAAAACGTTCCGCGGTGCAAAAATAAGTGTGGTTAAAATTATGTTATTTATTTTTTTGCATAATTAATTAACGCGTTAAAGTCCCGTAGTTAATTAATCTTAATTAACGCGTTAAAGTCCCAGCCCATATATATATATAGCACGCTTTGTGTGAACCTCCCCTAGGTTTATGTTTGGGTAGAATAGAATATACTTCTAAGACATTTATAAATATTGTTTTAAACATTTACTTATACATAAAAATGTTAAATGTATTTCATGAACCATAAACTATGGTTTTTATTAACTACGGTTAACACAGATAAATATTGTAAAATATGTGTTGCTTATTAACATAAGTAACTAAGTTATAAGTGGCATAAGTATAAGTATAACAAAAAAAGTATAACATAAGTAACTAAGTAAATAAGTAACTAACATAAGTGTTACCAAATAAGCAGACTGATCTTCTGAAATGGCGTATGTATGACACGCCAATTCGTATGACATTTTGCCGTGCTATCAAGACGCATAATTGCTTTTTAGTGTGTTTATCAACGCCATTTCATTCTATCCCCTACACTGCCCCTACCACTAAACCTACCCATCACACACACACATACACACACACTGCCCCTGCCCCTAAACCTACCCATCACAAGAAACATTCTGCATTTTTACATTTTCAAAAAAAAAACATAATTTAGTATGTTTATAAATCCATTTACACTGTGGACACACACACATATTGGTTCGTTTCAGCACAGACATTCATGCGGATTCACACGGCGTAGACATACATGCTGATAGCTCAAAATGCGTATAGATAATACGCCACTTGGCTTTAGAAAGTGGCATGTATGTTTACGCAAAGTCATGATGTCGTGTTGAAATAGGCCTTTTCTAGCAATCATGACCTCAGTTATTCATCAAATGGAGGGGAAGAATGAGCTTGCAGAATATTTTTGGCCATGTTTGCACCATTACCCGATTTCGATAATTCTTTCGGCGAATCACATACTAAATCAATGAAGAAAGCATGTGCAAATAAAAGACGCAATCCATAACTACCTAGCGAATTCCTCCTTGAAAGTCATAATGCATTGCGATTACGTGCACTTCGTTTGAAGAGAGATTTCTAATGTGTGAATGACCAAAGGATGACCTGTGAGCTTTGTCTCTCTGGAACAGGGACTTTGAGAACTCATCTGGAGGCCATCATCTCTATTCGCCCTACAAATTTAAATCACCTCAGAATGGGCTGACTCAGAGTGGTCAGTTGTTTTAGTCATTGCTATGCGTAGTATGAATGTGGCAAGTCTTTCATCAACACTGACTGATGAGCACTAAGTGGTCCACCATGAGAGCCTCACGGGGGATGAACCAGTGAGATCATGTTTAAAAAAAGAACAACATGAAAAGAAAGCTCAAAGAAAAACAATGTGATGAAGAATCCCAGCCGTCAGAGTGCAGTTCCTCCCCTCTTAAACTTTTCAATATGATAAAAGCATAAAAGGTAATAGCAAGTTGACGTGACATGCTTTATTACATGTCCATGGTGTCATTTATAGTTAAAAATGTGTGTTTGTATTGGATATATGAATATAGAATATGTATAGTAAAATACATAAATTACATTAATAAAACAGTGCATCAAAATGCTTGTACAGGATCACAATGGCATTCATCAAACCTTTGTTTTTTAAGAAAAGCGTGCTATTATTCCACTTTGTGTGTGTGTGTGTGTGTGTGTGTGTGTGTGTGTGTGTGTGTGTGTGTGTGTGTGTGTGTGTGTGTGTGTGTGTGTGTGTGTGTGTGTGTGTGTGTGTGTGTGTGTGTGTGTGTGTGTGTGTGTGTGTGTGTGTGTGTGTGTGTGTGTGACCCTAGAGCCAGTCATAAGTCCCACGGGTATACAGCATTTGTGTCAAACAATACATCATATGGGTCAAAATTATCGATTTATGTTTCTTTTATGCCAAAAATCCATAGGATGTTAAGTAAAGATCATGTACTATGAAGACATTTTGTAAATGTCCTATTGTAAATATATATGAAAACTAAAAAAAAAATTTATGTAACTAACATTAATCCAGAGACTACATTTCTAAATAAGTGGAACATACTTTTTAAACTAGATTTTAATTGTATTTTTCTTGGACACTCTTACTTGTCTTTGGCCTTTTTTACACTTAGCTTTAACAAACTTTGGACAAAAATGCCCGCACGTATATATACGCTTCAAATAGACTAAGAGGATTAGAATAAGAGTGCAATAATTCTCAACTTATTCTAAAATAAGTTTTCCCAACATATTTTGTATCCAAATTTAAACACTTTGCAGAGTGAATTGCACAGCTATTCACTGTCTATTAAGGATGTGCAACCCAATCTGACAACGATTTTGGACCCATATGTCTCTTTTTACCATTTCGATCGCGGCATCTGCAATGTATTATTGTTTGTAACCTCCATGTCCTCATTTTATGAGATTTTAAATGCTGGGGCCGTTTTTTCATTGTAGAGTTATTGTCCATGAAACAGATTGTGCATAAAAGGATTTTAGTTATCTAGATAAAGAAGCCGCATGATGTTGACAAGTGTCAATGCAGTGTGTCCTGATTGGCTGATAATCCAATCTGCTTGGTCGGATCATGGTGATCACATTAATGCCAAATGTAAATGCAGCCACTGACCCATTATCCAGGAAAAGGGTAAAATAGTGGGACACTATGGCCGCATTTATATTACAAGTGACCCCATTATTATTTTTTCCTCCCATGTGACACAGATGATGTATGACCAATAAACGTGTAAGCAGGAAAAAAGCACATGGGTTCAGATAGATCGGTTTCAAGCCTCATTCATATGTGGAAATAAATCTGATATGAATCGGATATGTGCATTTGCGTCTGCTATTTCGGCGAGTAGTATGTCATTAAAAAAGCAGGGGTGATGAATGACGTCAATGGAGTTTATGTTAAAGTCATGGTTAGTGATGGGAAGCTTGTGTAGTCCCTACCAGCCGTTTGTTGTAGTCCTTAAAAAGTTTTTAAAAGTTTTTTTAAAGAAAATATCTCCCTTTGCTTTGAACTTTGAGCACCGTCATTTTGCAGATGATGTTTATTCTCAAACAGCAACACACACACTAACTATTTAAAGGATATAAAGATATCGGATATAATGAGGTTGCCGCTTCAGCGTGTGCGTTTAGCAGAGCTAGTTCATCAATTCTACTGCATCTCCTCACAGCATTAATTAAAACAATGTCCAACAACACAAATAACAGCCTTTTCTTTAACTCTCACCTTTTCATTAGTCAAATATTCAGAAAAGAACATAAACAAATTTGAACCATTATGGATGGAAACGCAGTATCGCCGGGTTCCCATCTAAACAGTAAATTAATGCTGAAAGTCAGAATAGGCTTTAACAAAAACAATATGCAACTAAACTTGCATTTTCATCCCTCCTTTTCAAAAGAACAAAATCATCACTTCCAAGGAAATTGTAGCGATGACTTTAATATTAAATGTCAGCACAGTGAGTTTACGAGTTTGATTTTGGAGTGCAATATCCAAAAATATGCAGTTTTTTGTTTGTTTTGTTTTTTCAGAAAACCATTTAAGATGCGTATTATGGGACCCATTTAAAATGCTGTACTTCTATATTATTCTAATAGCCCAATTATTCAATTAATATGTTTCAGAAAACTGCTTCACAAAATAGAAGTGCATTGAAGTTAACATATTTTATTGCCATGTGTTGGAAATGCGAAAAGCTGTCAAATCCAACAGATGATGGCATTGAACATTTCTTCCACTTAGTTTTTATTTTTTATTTTGATACATTTAACATGGATATATGAGCCTTAAGGTTACCAGGAAGACATGAATATGCATTGTTGTTATCTGCTCCATCCGATATCTAATGGCAAAGCGGAAGTTTCTTGAGTTTGTGTCATTTTCCGTACCATTGAAAGCAGAAGTGCATGTCAAGTATAAACTGTGACCGAGTACAGTACAGCCCCAGAATTACCCAGTTAATAGCCAGGCCTTCCTTCCCGATAGCTGAATACTCGAACTCTAGGGGGGACTTGAGTTTCTGGCCAATAAAGATCACAGGATGTTCCTGGGAAATTACAGCTTTGACCCTCAATGGTTTGACGTGCTTTTTTGGATGATGAAGGAGAGAGATGCCTAGTGCACCCAGCACAACTTGTTCTGAGGTAAATTCCCCTTTAACATAATGAATACTTGAACAATAATCACAATTTCCAGCTGTTTTTTCTGTGTTAGGTCTGTGAAGGGGCAGGCCAACAGCATTTAGTTCTCGAGGGATCTGAATGTGCCTGTTGTGACAAAAAATTAACAATGAGTAAGTTCTGTTTGCTCTTGGCCTTATTCTCAAGGGATGTGGGACAGGCGTCTGTGCCCCACGGTAGCCGAGGCATAGCAGAGACTGAAGTCATGTGGTTCACAGATCGAGCTGGCTGAGGAGTTCGAGAAAGGTATGGCTCTCTCATGTTCCTCAGTCATTGGCTCAAGTGATCTGCTGGATCAGGATGTACTGTCTCTTGAGTCTTCTGACCAAGCAGATAGCATGTTGCTGGCACCATCCAGATAGGATGAAGCAGATGTGGTTAAGGAGGCCCTCTCAACCTGCCAGCCTGGCACACGAGGAGTTGTTGGATCTAGCTCAGGGGTGTGCAGAGGGGCCCCTCTGGGCCACCAAACAAACAGTTGCTGTCAATGGTTGTTCAATGGCACCAATGGTGGCAACGGAGAAGCATCTGTGGTTGAACTTGGTGGACATAAAAGAGAAAGAGAAAAACGTCATTCTTGATGCGTCCTCTGAACTTTTTGGCATGTCTGTAGAGTGCATAGAGAGCCGCTCTAAATCTTTGCCTAAAACTTCTGGGGGACGTGGTCTATCCCAGTTTGAGGACTGGAAGCAGGGCCAGACAGAAGAATAGCCACAGAGGAAGCAGGATGCTATGATGAAAAAGACAAGATTTTAGGGAAGTAATGGATAGGAAGTAATTTGGTAAAACCGGACGGAATCGCTGAGGATCACTTCTCCTCCTCCTCTTCTAAGTAGGTACTGTACACTCACCTAAAGGATTATTAGGAACACATGTTAAATTTCTCATTAATGCAATTATCTAATCAACCAATCCCATGGCAGTTGCTTAAATGCATTTAGGGGGGTGGTCCTGGTCAAGACTATCTACTGAACTCCAAACTGAATGTCAGAATGGGAACGAAAGGTGATTTAAGCAATTTTGAGCGTGGCATGATTGTTGGTGTCAGACGGGCCGTATTTCACAATCTGCTCAGTTACTGGGATTTTCACGCACAACCATTTCTAGGGTTTACAAAGAATGGTGTGAAAAAGGAAAAACATCCAGTATGTGGCAGTCCTGTGGGTGAAAATGCCTTGTTGATGCTAGAGGTCAGAGGAGAATGGGCCGACTGATTCAAGCTGATAGAAGAGCAACTTTGACTGAAATAACCACTCGTTACAACCGAGGTATGCAGCAAGCAAAGCATTTGTGAAGCCACAACACGCACAACCTTGAGGCGGATGGGCTACAACAGCAGAAGACCCCACCGGGTACCACTCATCTCCACTACAAATAGGAAAAAGAGGCTACAATTTGCACAGGCTCACCAAAATTGGACAGTTGAAGACTGGAAAAATGTTGCCTGGTCTGATGAGTCTCGAATTCTGTTGAGATATTCAGATGGTAGAGTCACAATTTGGCATAAACAGAATGAGAACATGGATCCATCTTGCCTTGTTACCACTGTGCAGGCTGGTGGTGGTGGTGGTGTAATGGTGTGGGGGATGTTTTCTTGGCACACTTTAGGCCCCTTGGTGCGAAATGGGCATTGTTTAAATGTCACGGCCTACTTGAGCATTGTTTCTGACCATGTCCTTCCCTTTATGACCACCATGTACCCATCCTCTGATGGCTACTTCCAGCAGGATAATGCATTATGTCACAAAGCTCGAATCATTTCATATTGGTTTCTTGAACATGACAATGAGTTGACTGTACTAAAATGGCCCCCACAGTCACCAGATCGTAACCAAATAGCATCTTTGGGATATGTGATTGGTTGAATGTTAGGCAAAAATGTAAAGCGCTTTGGATGGCCATAGGCTCTGTTAAAATAAATTGCTATATAAATTCAGTCCATGTGGTGGAACGGGAGATTCATGCCTTGGATATGTATTCCACAAATCTCCATCCTAATAATCCTTTAGGTGCGTATATATATATATATATATATATATATATATATATATATATATATATATATATACAGACCCACTCTGAGTAAGCTCTGTTATCAGCACAGTCCGCCATTACGCTGAAGCAGAATGGTGTCTAAGCGATTGTGGTGTTCTGTTATTGGGTGTAATAACGAGCACAGCAGTCATTCTGATGTTCCTAAATCCGAACCACTGAAGACGCAGTGGCTGAGTTTTCTTTTCGAAGGGAAGAATATTCCTCCTGATTAACGTCAATGCTTTTATGTTTGCCCGAACCGCGAAGCATTTCTGACCAGACTGCTTTATAACCGAGGGTCACTTTAAAGCAGGTTTTGCTAAGAAGTTGCACCTGAATAAAGGATTCAGATCTGTTAAGCTGTTCGTGTTCCTGCTGCCCCTCCAGAAGAAGTGAGTGTAGTTTGAAACGCGTGCACGCATGCTTTTTATGTATGACATTCTCAATATATCATAATCCCACTTTGATAATGAACAGCGCGTGATGGTTATTGTGTTATTACAAACTGTGTACGCTGGTTTTAAAATTAACGTGGACGTGGTAAAACTATAAGCTTAATTATGTAGATGGTTTATAACGGTGTCTGCTACTTTCCAAAAAATCGTGTTGTAACAGTTATTACAATGCATAGATAATGTTACGCATCACTGACAAACCGACATTAACAGAAAAAAAGTTTTTATTGGCATTAGCTGTAACAATCTGTCAATGAACTAATGTATACATCAGTAAACAAGTAGCATTTGCGCTAACATTACCCTGCCAGTACAAAAAGATAGATCAAAGTGACTTTACGTTAACCAACCATTCAGAAACGTCCTGTTTAGCCCTAAATGTCGAATTTCGTTGGAGCTGTCATCTCGGGTCCGACTCTGGCAAAAATTGATAAAGTTGCAGAGATGTGTCCTTAGAGACTCACATCGCCATTCCTTTGCTTCTACTGTTGTAAAGGTCACTGAAATGGTTTGGCTGTTTTTGAGCAGTTAAAAAAAGTGTTTTCTTTCAATACTAATGAGAATTTTTAATTAAAGTATATTACAAAGTTTTCATTTAGACATTAAAGAATCAACATTAACTTGTACAAAAATGGCATTATATGACCCCTTTAATATATGAAACAAAGTCCTTTGGATAAAAACACAATATAAAAAAGCAAAGCAAAAAAATCAAAGTTACCAGTTTTAACAGACGTGGTAAGCTTCATAAATATAACTCTGAGTAAACTCATAGGTTCTGATGAATAACAACAGCAAAATATGAACTATATACAGTATATGAGGTAGTGTACTGAATCGGTCAGTCCTTAATAGCTCCAGTCCAGCAGAGGCAGGTTGTAGTACAAGAAGCAACTTTTTTTGTATTCTTTCAAAGAGCTTCACCTATCCTCATAAATATTTCCTATAGTGCTGAACACTCTTTCGCTCACTACAGAGGAGAGTACCTGCCTTGCCAAAGCCGACAGTCTGGTGAAACGGTTGGTGTTGTGTTTCCACCAATTATATGGATTTCCACTCTTTCTGTCAATGACAGGCTCTCTGAAGTACCGTTCTAGCTCTTCGATGATCCCACTGCTTCACTGGTGGATGGAAGGAGCACAGTGTTGTAAAGTGAGCCTAAGAAACTGGGTCCTTGGTCATCTGCCTTTTGGGGTCGCTCTCTGAGTTTCAGTTGCAGAATCTGGAGAACTGGTCTCCATAGCCTCACTCAAAAAAATGAACTTATGATGCTGTTCACTTTATTTAAGCAATTCATATATATTTAACACCATTATATAAGGTTTTCTGGTTCAAATGTAACTGATTCATGTTAAACTGAATTAAAACCATTACTCTTTGACATAACTTGATGTGTTTATTTTGAAATAACATGATTCAATCAAGTAAGCCGAACAAACAGGACTTTTACTTCCCATCATGCTTTGCAAATGGGCTGAATTTGGAGAGTACATTTTTAAATAAAGTGCTATTTTATGCATTTCTAACGAGATGAGAAAATGGAGAGACTTTTTAATGTTTAATGTTTTGTTTTGTTGTTATTTAAAAGTGTGTGTTATGTTAGTGTTTTTGGACGTTACCATTGTGGTGAATTGTAGAGCATGTGCTTGGGCTGAGGATCTGCTAATAACAATTAAAGTTATTTTAATAATAAAAAACAACTACTTTGAGCATGCCATGGATGTAACAAAACCATCCAGCCAATACAATCTTGTAATGTAAAAGGTTTTCTAAATGTTGTAAAAAAAAATAGCATTTCACCAAATAAAAATAATCAATTAAACTGGATTACTTGTTTTGTTTTTTTATATTCATTTCAGAGTAATCAAATGTAATAGCTTTGAACAAAATTAAGAATGTTAACCTGATTTAACTTAACTTATCTGTTCATGTTAAATGAACACAAATATTTCAAGCTGGTTGAACATCATCCATTGTTGTTAAGATAATGATGTGTAATCACGTGGAACCACTGTCCACGATTAAATCATGTTCAACCAATGTGCTATTTTTTTGAGTGCTCTTTCAGCCAGGTTTTCACTTTTGCCCGAATTTCTGGTACCAAAGGACACCCATGACAGGTCAAGGACACATGCAAGCACCACCTCTTTAGAGTCCTTAAAGGGGGGGTGAAATGCTGTTTCATGCATACTGAGCTTTTTACACTGTTAAAGACTTGGATTCCCATCCTAAACATAGACAAAGTTTCAAAAACTAATGTTGGACGTTTGATGGAGTATTTCTGTGTCAAAAATACTCCTTCCGGTTTCTCACAAGTTTCGGAGAGTTTTTTTCGAGTATGGGTCGACTTGACGTTAATAGAGCGGAAGGTCCTTGTATGGGCCGTACGGGCTCTTCTCCCGGTAGGGTGCGTGTGCGCGTGACTAGAGCGAGAGAGGAAATGCACGGCCATAAACACTCAGGTGCAGATTCAGTCGATCCAGGTGCCGCGCTCCACTTTATTCCTATGGGTGACGTCGAGCGACTTCAACGCTTCAGCACAGCATTCCAGGAAGGCAGCGCTGCATTTGACCCGATTTGAACGCAGAAATGACGGGAAGCTTCACAGCATCGCTTCAGTCGCGTCGTAAAAGTGGATCTCCACCGTTCACTGCTGTCAGGACTTCACCAAATCATACCAAAGAAGTGTGTTTTTGACGGAGCGGTCCCAGCGATAAAGGTTCGGTCCTGCTTTGGAAGCAGCCGGTGGGTTAAACTGCTTCAAATGTCTGTGCTGTCGGCTATCGTCGCGTATGTAAACATCAGTAAACGACACGATCGCGTGCTTCGTCATTCAAATGCGCTAACGGACTCTATTGTTGTTCTATGTACACTAGTCTGACGTGCAAAACCGTTTTGCTTGCTACTGCTAAGGTTTAATCACATACAATAGTCCATAAACCGAATCATGTCCTCATAAACTGCGAGTAAAAACACACAAATGTTGACGACCACTAAATACAGTCCATACCACAGAGACGGATATCCTGCTGTTGACGTTTCTCCTGTTCAATTTATTTCAGCCTACGAATGATTCTGGATCATTATCTGTGATAGCGATGGGTTTCTCCACGCTTGAGGACGTCACCGCTTTGCGCGCTTGTCATTCTTTAGCTCCGCCCACACGATACGCCTCCAGGCGCTCGGTTTTTTCCGGAAAGACTCGGTACAGCCCATATTTCTTTTATAAATAATAAAACTAAAGACTTTTCGGAGATATGAAGGATGCAATACTACTCTATAGGTACTCAAGATTGACATGAGATCCAGCATGGCTTTTCTCATGGTTTGAATACCCCTGGTGGTTGGTCAATCTGACTCAAGTAAACAGCGTATCACTGCAGGATTTGGATTAGTCTGCTCGACTAAATTCCAGGGTAACCTCCTCCAGTGGCCCAAGGGTCTCAACACAATGGACCATTCCTCTGCGGACAGAAATGTCCATGGTCGCTAGCATATGCAGAAATGGCTCTTTTTTTGTTCGATCATCCTCACCAACATGTGTAATGTAGAGTTCCACTTAATTTGAACCTGACCAACAGTCAGTGGTAAAAGAAATGCTGTTTCCAGTTTCTTTATTTTGCTTATGACTCCTATATAAATCTCATCCATCTTCTTTGTGTTAAGAGAACTGATGGGAATGTTCTTTTAATTGTTATTCAAGCAATGTATGTCTTGTGACAGTTCCCATGCACTTCACGGATGATCTCAGTTGTGAATGTTTGCGGTACAGCATGACTCACTGTTGCCAACCGGCACGTTGTAGAGTGCCCTCTGGTGGAGAAACGGTGAATCACCAACACTAATAATGTGATTGAGCGGTGTTTTGTAATAAAATATTTTTATTTTATTACAAAATAATTTTTTTTTAAATATTAATTTATCGGCCATCATAAATGCCGATACCGATAATACCGATAGTTTGGAAAATCGGAAACCTAATATCGGCTGATAATATCGGCCGGCCGATTTATCAGTAGGGCTCTAGTTTACACACGTGCTTCAGACACTGTGCATGCTGATGACGTTCCCCACAACACCAATCCAAGATGCAGGATTTATTACCAGCTAAAATAAAAGTTGAAACACTAAAGAGGGCCACTATATTGAGATCACAGGACCAGTCATGTCATGTGCAGTTCAACACAGTTCAACCATTGCAATTAAACATTCCAAACAAACTGTCCCTGCTGGAGCAATGAAACAAACCATGACAGCCCACACAGAAAGGAAAAAAAGACATAACCTCAAGTGTCAAGCTCAAACACACAATAGCCACAGCCACTCCCTAAAACACAGCCAGGAAGAAACACCAACAACAGCAAAACATAATTCTAGTCCATTTTAAGAGAGAAATTATATTAAAAAAAAAAAAAAAAAATATATATATATGCATATTGTACATGCAATTGTGTAATTTTTCAGGTTTTATTAACATATCTTTGTTATTCTCACATCGGCTACCTTTTATGTTTTATAATAAATTGTTATTATCCTATGCTGTGATGCCAAGACAATAATAAATCCATAATCTATTATAGACATGACCATTTCTTCAGTTGCAATTGATTATATTATCACAGTGAATACCGTATAAGCTTTTTTTCTTACGGTATTTGACGTACTTGTAAAAACATTCAGACATTATGACAAAAAGAAACAAATGGGTTCCATCCCTTTCAAAAATGTAGCATCCACGATCAGACTGCCTATAGAGGGCAGGCATAAACAGACAGTGGGATACAGGATTGATTTGTGGGGGATCTCCTCCAGTCATTTGCCAGTATTGGGAAGAGAGACTCTATTTTATAGACAAATGTAGCCCATCCGTCCCACGCAGTGAGAGAAAAGGTGGAAGAAGGTGAGATTTAGGACACAGAATGTGTGGTCTTAGCATTCTAAGCAAATGAAATGTAACAAAATCAATCACTTAATTTATGAAAGATACGACCCCAGTTCTGTATGTGTTTAAGTAACTTGTAGACATCTCCTAAATCTCTTTGCACAAACAATGATGTTCAATGTAACAGAGCTGAAGACATTTTATTAGACAGGGATTTTTATGAAAGCGTGTAGTGCTTCTTCAGTTAAAGGGTCAGGTCCAGAATTCACTTTTTTAATAGCTGAGAATGGAGAAAAGTTACTTTTTGTAAATATTTCTTAACAGCCATTAAACTACATTACTGCATTATTTCAATATATGCTACATTGTGTTATAACATAATTATTCATCTGTTGGAGAAAAAAAGCTAATTTAAATTACATACAGTTTTATACAGTAATTTAATAACCATGCAATAAATCTATGACAGTAATTTTAGCTCACATTTTGATTAGTTTAGGATTTCTTTTTTCTTTTCAATTTTCTGCAGCCAATTGACACCCTTGGTTACAATTATACCTATTGTTTTCTTTATATATATATATATATATATATATATATATATATATATATATATATATATATATATATATATATATATATATATATATATATATAAGTTATATATATATATATATATATATATATATATATATATATAATATTATGTGCTCTGTTGCTTGTAACCTGTGTTATGTATTGTAAACACTAATCTCTATACAATATTTAGGACATATTCATTACAATACAGCCACAATTAATTAGACCGTGAAGCAACGCTCAGTTCATTAATCAATCAACTTCCTGTAGGCTATAGGGCTTTTACAATGACGATTGTTTCAAATCAGCTTCACAGTGTTAAACATTGCAACAAAATTTGATTTGGCTGTAGGCCTACAGTCGTTCTGGAGAAAACAGTGATGTTATCAGCTTATTTTAATTGATCATAGCGACAATGTTGGCAGATCAGTATTATAGTTTATAGAATTAAATAAGACCTATAATTAATTAATTTTATTTGTATATTTAGTTGAATAACTTGGATCATAATTTTAATGTCCCCAACTGAGCAAGCCAAAGGCGACAGTGGCAAGGAACCAAAACTCCATCAGGGCATAACAGAGTTTACTGCAGAACTCACACCCAAATGCTTGCCAACATGAGAAGTTTGCCCTCGTATGCGGACGTTAAACTAACATAAAACAAGACATTTTTCATTAGTAAATAGTTTCACAGAGTAGGCTACTAAAAGGTGAACGCGACCTGTGACGTGATACAATGACGCTGCGAATATCGCGAGATAACACGGGATAAATATGGCTGCTGTTAAACTACAGAAGAGTGTCGTGAGTCAGACTGGAAAACACACTGCTTCTGTCATCTTTCTTCATGGCTCAGGTGATTTGAAGAGTTATTAAAATCTTTTTTTATGTAGAGGCATTGTGCCCAGCCCACACCTTTGATAAGAGAAATTATACAAAGGAAGCAGCGTAAGCGTAGTTCACGCAGGACATCTGAATGAAATGCAAGAGACGCGTTTTAAAAGTTGAACTGAGTGAAATGGACTGGGTATAAAAACACCGCGCGTGAAACTTAGTCTGACATGTTCAATCAATTAAAAGAAATGGTGAAGATAGGAATGAACTACGGCTAACTGAATGAACTGCAGCTATCCCTTTCTGTTGCACAGTGTGACCACACCACACACTGAAAGCATTTTAAATCGCTCTGGTGTCTGTTCACCTTCAGAGCATGTTAAAGTGTATATCTAGTAACGTTAGGTATTGATTAATTTCTAGGAACATAGTTGGGGATTTGAACAAACCCACAGTATTATTTGGTTTGTAATTGTCCCGCTGTGGACATGATGATACCTCAGATTAATTAATAAAATTAGTTAAAGAATCCCAAAGATTTACATTGAAGCAGAAAACTTTATATTGAGAGATTCTGTGGGTTCTTTAGAGTTGGGCCATATCATCACCCATAACACTAAAAACAACATTGTGACTCCTTAAAGGCGCAATATGTAAGATTTGTAGATTAAAAGATTCAAAAACCATTAGAACAGAGTTATATTTTTGTTGACTTGTAAATTTTTTATCAAATGTTTCCAGGAATGTTTAAATCCAGAGAAATAACCCTTCAATTTTTTTAAGGACACGGTCTGTGCGTCACCTATCAATGACATCATACCTGTGCTACCCTCGCTTTCTGGTTTTATTTTGTAGAAACCATGGAAACACTAAAGATGCTTTAATATATTAGGTGATGCATTGGCATCAGAAGCAAATAAAATGTGTGTGTGGGGGGGGGGGGGGGATCCTCTTTCTAAGAATTGTTTTTACTGAAGTAACGTTAGATGCTATTTACATTAAATAACTCAAATATACCGCCGTTTACTAAAGGATTGATTGGGAAAGACAAAATTTAATTAAATAAATCACTGATTTATTAACCATGGCTTTGGTGTAGGGGTAAGACGCATAGCATTATATCTGAGGTTCGAATCTGGTTCAAATCCGCCTTTTGCCGAACTTCCTTTACAGCCTATCAGATCGGAAAGGTATTTATTTTTAATAAAAATGAAGTAAATATTAGAAAAGTGGAAATAAAGCGTCTAACGTGATTAATAATAATTTCTCGGTTGGGGGTAGGTAAAGAGACGTGCTGAATTAGAGACGATAAAAGTGAGTGGGTCCAATATCATGGGTCGTAAAAAGTGGGTTGTTCTTGTCCCACCCACACACAATGGTTCCGACGCCTATGATGTGATATATTAGACAGGTGAGCAACTGCTGGATCATTCATCGACAGAAAACTAATCATTGTTATATAGCTCAACATGTTTAGGTTTAATTGTTTAAATCTTGTTTTCTTAATTTACAGGGAGTACCATGTTTTACCATGCCTAATATGATCTAGCTCACTGCTGTGTGAACAAGTGGCTCATATTAGCTGCTGAGCGAATGCACGGAGTAGCAATATAACATATCTTTCAACACACTCAATGCATCTAAAATGATAAAACTGCGTTGCGCTACCCCACATACACATGAGCGGAAGAAGCGGAAGTGCTCGTCTCTGGCAGAATAAACGCGCCGCAAAATCAAGGCATCATCAACCTACGCCTTTGTTTTAAATAAGTGACCTCTATCAGCGAAAAATTATATATTGTGGCTTTAATCCAGTGTATTGTGGTGTAGAATAACTTTCATTAGTTTCATTTAGGAGACACAGGGCCAGGTTTGCTCAGCTGGGTTTGTGATGTTTTGGGACAAAACCTGGCATTTGAAAACATCCGGGTGATTTATCCCACAGCGCCATCCAGGTAAACATCCCTGTACATTCCCTTCAGAGGACCTTTACAATGCTATTTTTATTTGTTTCATATTAAATGCTAATGAACTTTTTCTCTTTATGTGTCTGCTGTAGTCCGACAGTCTCAGCAGTATAGTGTCAAAACTGCTGTTTGAGAAGCCCTCCAAAGACATTTTTTACTAGACTTATTATTGAAAGGAAAAAAATTGAAAATAATAAACCAAAAAGCAACCTTATACAATTTATTCTCGTTGCTTCATAGAAGCAATATTTGAAAAAGAAAATGGCCTGCCTATAGTGGATACAGGGCTCTATATTTAATCAAACTGGAATATCAAATAGAAACAAAAAGACATAATGCACTGTCTGTGATTATAATTCATAAACCCTTTTTATGTCACATAGACAAATAAGTCCACTAAGTTAAGAACTAATTGAACCATTTTGTAAACAGCATTTACTAAATCAATTGTTCACAAACTAACAAAACATTTTGGTAACACTTCACTTCAATTCTCACCATTAACCAGTTGCTTATTAGCATGCATACTACTAGGATATTATCTGTTTATTAGTACTTATAAAGCGCATATTAATGCCTTATTCTGCATGACTTTATTCTATATCCATTAGTCCTACCCAATATCTAAACTTAACTACTAACTAATAATGAGCAGTGATTAGAGGAGTTTATTGAGGCAAAAGTCAAAGTTAATAGTGAATATGTTCCCCATGCTAAATTGTTATAACAACGGTAACACTTTTTTACAATACAGGTGCACTAATATGCATTAATTCATGCTTAATTAATGCACAGATAATCATGAGTTAATGTATGACTTCATGATTACTGTATCATCAAGTAATGAACATTAAATAATATTGATAGATTAAATAATATAGTTATTAGTTAAATGTGTCATAATGTATTAATTCCCTAATAACATATTATAGCTAATAGTGTACTGTAAATGAATGCGTTGATTACCACAATGGGTCAAAGCCATGCATTTTAACTTCCAGTTGTGCTTTCTCACTGTGGAAAGATAGAGGGCATGAGACGAGTTCAAGCTCAGTCTCAATTTTTGCGAAGTCTTTAAAGCGACGGGAAAATTCTGCATGCAGGGTTATCAAAGTGCTGCTGTACAACCAATGTGAGACTGTTATTGATGTGCTTAGTCCGGCCAGTGTAGGAAAATGAGCAAAATCTCGGCTGGATGTCTGACTGGAGAACAATACAAGCTTGGCCTTGAACGCTTTCACGTTGCTGTACAGTTCGTGGACAAAAATATCATTTCCCTGAAGTCTCAAATTGAGATCGTGTTTCCACACCGAATGCGAGGTCGGCCAGTCTTTGTCTTATAGTTTGGGGAAGTCGTCAGTTTTACTTTTTTTTTCGTGTGCAGTCTCACCTTTTAGTTCCCAGACACGGTGGAACGCTTTGCCAAGACTTAGCCAGCGCACATTTGAATGGTACAAGAGGTCATGGTGGTCAGCCTCCGTTTCGTTAAGCAACTGAATGAACTGCAGATGGTTTAGCGCTCTTGCCCGAATAAGTAGACAAGCCTCACAACCACTTTGACAACATTTTCTAGCTTCAACACACTTTTACACAAGGCTTCCTGGTGTATTATGCAATGAAGAAAAATCAGTTCTTCTGAGGTCTGGCTTTTGTCTTTAATCCTTTTTAGAAGTCCAATGTTTTTACTAGTTAGATTTGGCGATCCATCTGTTGTGACGCTTGTCAGCTTTCTCCACGACAGGTGATTTTTTTTTTCAAACAGGCAGACATTTTCATACGAATCCACACCCCTGGTCGTTACCATCTTTGATTCTGTTATTTCGAAACTTTCATTTATTCCTCTGACAAAAATCTAAAGTTGCGCAGTGATGTCGGTACTTTCATCAAGTTGGATAGAAAAAAAAGACTGAAGCCGTCAGCTTTTTTTTTTTTAGTTCAGAGAGCAGCTCCTCAGCAATCACTTCCACACGCCTAGTAATTGTTCTCCGCGATAAGCTAATTTTCTCAAACTGACTTTTAGGAGCAGGACAAAGTATGTCAGCAGTCTCCACCATACAGTCTTTCACAAACTCCCCATCCGCAAAGGCTTGCTGTGCTTTGCAATTTTATGTGCCAGTACATAACTAGCTTTCCTTACAGATTCTTGAATAGAGCACAAAAACATGTATTTTGCTGGTCTTTTAAGTGTCTGGAAAGTTGTGAAGCCTTGTTTGCCTTTTCTGCAGATGACAGGTTTGCAGCATAATTTGAATGCTTGCTTAAAAAATAACGATTGAGGTTGTACTGTTTAAAAACGGCAATCCTTTCTTGGCATATTAGACATACCGCCTTCTGTCCGACACTGGTGAAGAAGTATTTTGCTTTCCATTCTTCATTGAACACGTGTCATTCGGAGTCCACTTTTCATTTTTTCGCCACACTCAGTTATTAAAGACAACATTCTGTTTCAAACTGCAAGCATGAGCAGCGCATATTTTTTTCGGCACCCATGTTAATCAATGAGTGCTTTCACACCGGGAGAGGAGCAGCGCGTGAGCGTCAGGCGAGCAGCAGTGAAGCGGGGGTTTCGGCGGCGAGCCTATTTTTGCTGCGATGCTGACGCTCCTGACGCTTAATTAAAGTGAAAGCACACTTTTAATGGACAAAATAAATATGATTACACACAAAAAGTGCTTAAAATGCACACAATAAGCACATGTAGTGTGTTTTAACAATAACTGGAGTAGCCTAGGCTATGCCAGAAAGGAAAGCGAAGAATAAAAAAGATCTGTAGAAGATTTACCCATTTAAACTTGTTTTAATTATTCAGTTTGGGTGATAGTATGGTTATGATTATAAAAAATAAAGTAAACAAGCCAGAAAATATGATAAACTTTTTTTTAGTTTAGTATGCACTAAGATAGACAGGTATATAGGCTATAGGCTCTATAGCAGCTGCAGTCACGGTGTAAAGTGAAAGCACACTTTTGATGGACAAAATATATCACACAAAAAGCGCTCAAAATGCACACTAGAAGCACGTGTAGTGTGTTTTAACAATAATAACTGGAGTATGTCATTAAAGAAAACAGAATAAAAAATATCTGTAGAAGATTTACCTTTAAACTAATTATTCAGTTTGGGTGAAAGGATGGTTATGATTATAAAAACTAAAGTAAACTAGCCAGAAAATATGATAAACTTTCTTTTAGTTTAGTATGTAATACTCGGATAGGTATAGGCTCTAGCATTGTGGGAGCTGCTGCTCTGATGCTGTACAAACGCTTCCAGTGTGAATACTCTCGCGCGTCTGCAGCTGCAGTGACGGTGTAGTTATGCTGAAGCGCTGCTCACGCTTGCGGTGTGAAACAGCCGTGATTCTGCAGTGTACAGTTACATAGTTAGTGCCTAACTGTATGCTGTTTGCTATACTGTCATCTAGTGGAGCCTGTATTGCATCAGTTGTTATTCTGAACCAAAACGTTACTCGTGTGTAATATTTTTTTTAAACTCCCTTCGCGGGCCGGATGAAAATGTTCAGCGGGCCGTAGTTTGCCCCCCTCTGGGTTAGACATTCATGTGATCGAATGTGTTCGAACAGCCACAAAAGACGCCTACTCTCCACCTACTGACCTAACACATAAGCATTATGGGAAGCGCTCTAGCCAGACGGGATTTAAACTTTGATTTAAGACAAAAAATTCACTAACCACAATGTTTTCTCATAATTCCTGATTTCTAACACACATTCACAACATTCAGCTTGTCTTGCGGCTGTCAGAGCAGAAACGATTTTCGCTGCTCTCGTATGTTTTCCGTCATTCATATGTAAATTGCGCAAGCTTATTTAATCTATTAGACTTAAAGATCTCAAGACCTAGTAACTCCTCAAGCTTTGTTTTAATAGAATTATTACTTTGTCTCTTGGTTGTTTTTAGGCCGTACACACCCATGCGAGGGGCTCTGTCTCATGTGTGGTTTGATCGTCACAAGATTTCCCAGGATTGCCCCGAACACTTAGAGTCTATAGACTCCATGTGTGATAATCTAAGCACCATTGTCCAAGATGAGATCCAAGCAGGGATACCTAAACACAGGATGGTTATTGGTATGGCTTATCTCTCTCCTATTCTCTTCTCCCCATTCATCTATCTCTCCTTACCTTATTGCTTTCTCTGTCTTACGCACTCTCACACTCCACTTGTTCCAAATTAAGCAGTCTCAGACCACTGCTCATAAGTCTCTCCCTCGTTGTGTAAAATGAAGAATGAAACTTATCAAGTTTCTTATTCCTTTCATTTGTTGCCAGAATGGGCCAAAAAGAATTTCTGGATTATTCTCGGGTTTCTGCTAAGCTTTATCTCAAAATATTTGGGTTATGGGGTTCACATATATATATATCACAATGAGATAAAAGTGGCAGAAAACCATTCAGTAAAAAGGGATCTTAGCAGAACCCAGGCAAATTCCCTCAGGGCGTGTGAAGTAGGCTGGATAGACAACGAGGTTACGTTTTGCTCAGAGAGTTAAACTCAATGGCAACAGTTGAGGAAGGGTTAACCCACAGGCCAATAACACATAAATAGCCTAAAATAGTTGCGAGTAAAACGTGAAAAGTGCAACAAAAAAAAGTCTTTGTGTGAAAAGGCTCTGTGTGGAAGGACAGAAAAGCCCCTGAACTCGCTTCCAAAGAAACTGATTCAAAAAACACATGTTCCTGTGAGACTGCTGAAATATTATCTTCCTAAATCATAACATTTTGTCATTAACTATAAATACTCATTGGAGTCACTCTGCACGCTGGAGAAACGAAGTGGTCTGTACGCTCAGTCCACTTCCCAGGCTGATGGACTGACAAGCGCCAGAACTTTCCATGGAAAACGGTTTCATATATGGATTGTGTTTTTCAATCTTTTAGGTGTCGTAGTTAATGGAAAAGCCCAAGTCAAACATGCATGCACAGATAATTTTTAGCCAAACAACTTAGAGATCCTACAGTATGTGGATTGCTTGAGTTTTTGTCACTTTGATTGGATGAGGAGTGTGTAAAGGGAAAAGTAGTAGACCTGTTGATTAGTCCTGGTCACATCATCTCTACGAGAGGTTCAAAGAACATGTGAACTCCATCTATCCTCTGTCTCAACATGACTCCTCCCATCTGCTCTGACAGACAGACTGATGGGTACTTGTTCACTTTCCCAGATGTAGTGCCCAGATTTGCCCAGATGTGTAAGATTAAGCACAGGCATGAAAGAGGAAAAAATGGAGGTTTGATGATGTGGAACTCAAGGCTAGCTTTCTTTTCTCTTTCTTTGTTTTCTTAAAACGTAATTCACGACTGATTGTTTTTTAGCTTGGTTGAGACATAATCCTTTATAGATTGGTTCGGATCTTTAGGCTACTATATATAATCCTATATAGCTTGGTTCGGATCTTTAGGCTACTGTAAACCACTTTACTCTTTGCCTTGTGGCTTAATCGCTCCAGAGTAAGAAGGTTTTGCCAGACAGCCATATGAGAAAAGATGGCTCATGATGGAAACGGTTAATAAACAATGCCTGCACACTGCTAGCAACCACCTGCAATATGCCACTTGTTACATGCCTTTCATTGAAAACGAACTAAATGTGAACTCCCACAAAAAATTATACATTTACAATTACAGTGATTCATCTTCCATCTAAGAAGTTTAGTTCCTTAATCATGAAATGTTAGGGTTTCATATGTCCGTAGTCTTTCATTTTGAACCCGTGGCAATATTATATGATGCAAGGTAAATAGTTTCTTGTGAAAAAAGTTGTACACTTTAGTATATTTACTATGAGTGCTTAGGGAAAAAATATACTTGAGTGCAAACTGATGTAATGTTTTTGGACAATGAAAATTTATTTTAGTTTAAATTTATAGTGCTTTTTGATCACTTTGATCATCCACTCAAGTAGGACTTAACTTTAAATGTAATTTCATAGTTCATTTTAATGTCTTTGAATTTACTGACGAGCATTTATGGTAAACTAAATTATACTTTTAATGTATTTTTTGTCTATTGAAACTTAGTCATGTATTTAAATATATTTGCAATTACACATTTGCAATGATTGCAATTTAGTACATTTAAAATATATTAAAGGGGGAGTGAAATGCTGTTTCATGCATACTGAGCTTTTTACACTGTTAAAGACTTGGATTCCCATCCTAAACATAGACAAAGTTTCAAAAACTAATGTTGGGCGTTTGATGGAGTATTTCTGTGTCAAAAATACTCCTTCCGGTTTCTCACAAGTTTCGGAGAGTTTTTTTCGAGTATGGGTCGACTTGACGTTAATAAGAGCGGAAGGTCCTTGTATGGGCCGTACGGGCTCTTCTCCCGGTAGGGTGCGCACGCGCGTGACTAGAGCACGCTGTAAACAGTCTCTCAGGTGCAGATCCAGTCGTCCGTGAACACTTATGTGGCGCCGCGCTTCTCTTTATTCCTATGGGTGACGTCGAGCGACTTCAACGCTTCAGCACAGCATTCCGGGAAGGCAGCGCTGCATTTGAACCGATTTGAACTCAGAAATGACGGGAAGCTTCAAAACATCGTTTCAGTTGCGTCTCAAAATGGATTTACACACCACTGCTGTCAGGACTTTACCAAATCATACCAAAGAAGTGTGTTTTTGACGGAGCAGTCCCAGCGCTAAAGCTTCGGTCCTGCTTTGGAAGCAGCCGGTGAGTTAACTTAAACTGCTTCAAATGTCTCTGCTTTTGGCTACGCATGAGTAAACATCAGTAAACGACACGATCGCGTGCTTCGTCATTCAAATGCGCTAACTGTTAACGGTTACTCCATTGTTGTTCTCTGTATAACGTTACAGTATTCTGACGTGCAAAACCGTTTTGCTTGCTACTTCTAAGGTCTAGTCGCATACAATAGTCCATAAACCGAATCATGTCCTCATAACTTACACTGCGAGTAAACACACACAAATGTGGAGAGGCCATTAAATACAGTAACTTACATACCACAGAGACGGACGTCCTGATGTTGCCGTTTCTCCTGTTCAATTTATTTCTCCCTCAGATTTGATTGTGGATCATTATCTGTATTAGCTGAGATAGATGGGTTTCTCCGGTTTCTCCACGCTTGAGGACGTCACCGCTTTGCGCGCTTGTCATTCTTTAGCTCCGCCCACACGATACGCCTCCAGCCGCTCGGTTTTTTCCGTAGTTTCCGGAGATATGAAGGATGCAATACTACTCTATAGGTACTCAAGATTGACATGAGATTGACTGAAACTGGGTGTTTCACCCCCCCTTTAACTTCGAATGTAATATCACATAAAATTATAATCAAGTACATGTGTTAAAGTACATTAGTCAACACATCAACATAAGTGTACTTCTTAAAAGCAAGCCTATTGTGCATCACATTTGGTCACATTTGTATTTGTTCTGTTTGGCAAAACCCTCTCCAATACCAACCTGACCACAAGCTGGGCGTTTGCTTTCACGGGACATAACTTGTACAAACGCCGATAGATGACATGATTGGAGATGGCTCTTGAGATTTGATGTGTTCGCCCATTTAACACATATTTTTTACAAATCCGGCAAATGGCTTCATCCTTATTTAAAAGTTCACCTTTTTCGTTAGGCACAAATCCAAAATGATCCCAGATCGGTGATGTAGTATTTGGTTTCCCAACCAGGTCCATTGCTCAACACAAAATTAATTTGCGGAATGCAAAAAAAAAATGGATTTGGCTGCGCTCAAACTAAAGGCGGGCGTACACTGTGCGAATTCGGACACTCGGAAGGTCGTGAGATATTGCAGACGCTACGAGTCATTTAATTTGATCATCGCATCAAATCAGCTGGTACACGGCACGACTGTTTGCACCGCGAGCCGGCCGCGATCACACGAGTTTTCATGTAACACAGACACCGGAGCTTTCAATGTTGCTGCTATAGCTTTAGATACAAAAAATAAAGAAAAAAGGTGTGAAAATGATTTGTTGAAAAGCAGAGAAAAGCCATTCCTTTTAACCGAAACAACCAGAGGGAGAGAGAAGAGTGCACGTGAGAGAGAGAAAGTGTGTGTGTGTGTGTGTGTGTGTGTGTGTGTGTGTGTGTGTGTGTGTGTGTGTGTGTGTGTGTGTGTGTGTGTGTGTGTGTGTGTGTGTGTGTGTGTGTGTGTGTGTGTGTGTGTGTGTGTGTGTGTGTGTGTGTGTGTGTGTGTGAACGCAGTATGTGGCAGCCACTGAGATAATAATAGTCATATAGATTGAGCCTATGTGACGTGCTTGTGCATGATTTGGCAATAGGGGACAGCCATATGCTGGTAAAAATCGGGCCGACTCCCCGAACTTTTTAAACATGTTTAAAAATGATCGTAAGGTCGGGAGGTGCTCTTAACGTGCTCGGCTAGTCTCGTATTTCCTCTCACACGGTGCGAGCCGCGACCATACGAGCATCCACGATGTCCACGCGATTTCTCCCGAGAAAAAAAAATCGTCTGCGAGTTCATACGACAGCAAAAATCGCACCGTGTACGCCCGCCTTAAGGAAACACAGCCCTAGTTCCTGTAGTGCCACTTTTTACAAGAAGAGGGCAGAGCTTCAAGAGCTCATGTTAGCAGCTCCGATTACCTCACGCAGACACACACTGAAAATGTAAGTTAGTGTTAGTTATTATAGTGAATTTATGTAACTGAAGTGGAGTTAACTATCTTCAAGTCATTCATTAGAAATCATATTAAAGGGTTAGTTCACCCAAAAATGTTAATTCTGTCATTAATTCCTCATCCTCATGTCATTCGACACCGTAGGACCTCCGTTCATCTTCGGAACACAAATTAAGATATTTTTGTTGAAAGCTGATGGCTCAGAAAGGCCTTCAGTGACACCAATGTCATTTCCTCTCTCAAGACCCATAAAGGCACTAAAGACGTTGTTACAAAGCCCATCTCACTACAGCGGCTCTACAATCATTTTATCAAGCAACAAGAATAGATTTGTGCGCAAAAAAACTAAATATCTTATATAGTGATGGCCTATTTCAATCAAATTCGATCATTCGAATATACTCCTGGATTTCTATTGATACAAAGCCATATGCTAATCACTGAAGTAACCCTTAAGAAGAACTACAAGTGTACACTACATCAATGGTTTTCAAACCTGTCCTGAAAGCACCCCATCCCTGCACATTTTGTATCTCTCCCTTATTAGACACACCCAATTTAGTTCTTCCAGTCTCTACTCACGAGCTGATGAGTTGAATCAGGTGTGATAAATGAGGGAGACACGTGCAGGGCTGGGGTGTCTCCAGGACAGGTTTGAAAACCACTGCACAATTAAAGGGATAGTTCACCCAAAAATGAAAATTACCCCATGATTTACTCAACCTCAAGATTATTCAACTCACGATAAAAGCATAACTAGCACTGACGGTGGACGTAGAGTAAGCATTTTTAACTGCAAGAGGCATTACACTTTCTTTGTAAGATGAATATGGAAGGTGGTCTGGCAGAATCTAGATATTTTAAATAGAGATATTAAAAATAGATATTTTTCTTACACAAGAAATCACATCTGCCATTCACGGCCATTATAAAGCTTGGATTAGCCAGGACATTTTTTAAAATATAACTTTGATTGTATTTGTCTGAAAGAAGAATATTATATACACCTAGGATGGCTTGAGGGTGAGTAAATCATGGGGTCATTTTTTTTTTTTTTGGTGAACTATCCCTTAAAGCACTTCTATTTCACAAGGAGACTCTTTCTATAAAGGATTATGTCTCAGAATCAGTGTGATTGAGACCAAATGCCTCTGTTTGTCACAAGGTGGCTTCTCTATGGGTGGTGCCATGGCACTACACCTGGTCTCCAGGTACCACCAGGATGTTGCTGGCATCTTCGCTCTGTCCAGCTTTCTTAACAAAGACTCAGTTGTATATCAGGTAGGTTATACTCTTCAGAATGCATATCTTTTTATATCACGATCAGACACCAGAAGTAAAATAATTTATATGATCATATGTGCAGGCGGTAGAAAATGCAACACAGCGACCTCTACCTGAGCTCCTTCAGTGTCACGGCACAGCAGATGAGCTGGTTTTCCATGGCTGGGGCAAGGAGACAAATTCACTGCTGAAGAAAGCTGGCCTCAACACGTCTTTCCATTCCTTCCCAGACCTCAACCATCAGTTGTGTCGACCTGAACTAGAGTTACTACGGTCCTGGATCCTGAAGAAACTCCCTTTAGAGCATCCTTAATACAGGACAATGACCACTGCTTGCCCATATACAACCTAAAATAATCATCATTTACTCTCCCTTATGTCGTCAAAAAAAGTATTTTTATTTTTTTCATATTTAAATGCAAAACTTGGGGCAAACACTGAAGGAAAACCAAGCAAATGTGCAGTACACACACTACTGTTCAAAAGTGTGGGGTTGTTTTTTAGAAAGAAGTCTCTTCTGCTCAACAAGGCTGCATTTATTTAATTAAAAAAGTACAATAACAAAGTATGTAAAAAAGTAATGATGTGTAATATTATCATTAAACTGGTTTCTATTTGAATATATTACAACATTTACAACATGTGATCAAAGCTGAGTTTTCAGCATCATTACTCCAGTCTTCATTGTCACATGATCCTTCACAAATCATTCAGATATGATAATGCTTCTGATTATTATCAATGTTGAAATCAGTTGTGCTGCTTCATATTTCTGTGGAAAACAAGTTGTGCTTTATTTTTCAGGATTCTTTGATGAATAGAAAGTTCTAAAAAAAAATATTTTATTTTACTTTTGTAACTTTATAAATGTCAACCATCACTTTTGATCAATTCAATGCATCGTTGCTGAATAAAAATATTATTTTTTTATCAAAGAATAAAAAATGTGCTCAGAATGTGAGTTTTGAAGAATATCCTGGCCACAGAATGGGAAAAGGAGTGTAAAAAATTTGACGGCGAGTAAATGACAGATTTTAAATTTTGGCCTAAAATAAGTCATCTATTAATATATAATTACATTGTTTTCCAACTTTGGCCATTGCACCTGTACTACTGTGTTTACTATGAAAAATCTGCAGTTTTTGCAGCAATCCACATGCATAATCAGAGTTAATATAGCTGTATAAACCTTGATTCACCCGCATGTGTTCCACCTCACAAAGACTCGACTCTTTGTGCACATTTCATAGCATGTAGCGCTAACCACTTTAAAGTGTTCAGTGAAGCACATTCTGCAGGCTGTGATGACTGTTCCATGGAGTCTGGTTTGGCCCGTGATGCCTGTGGTCAGGCTGAAGCGGCAGGTAGAACTATCACACCGGAGGGGAGGAATGCCACTCGGCTCTGTGGTTTGGAGCCGGAATCCGGTCTGTTTGGCACCCTCCCGTTTCCTGTAGAGCGAGGTATCTCACTCCTGTTCTACCCCCTTTTTTTTCCTCCACACCATTATTGCTCGCCATGAAATCTGCTGTACATGTGTTTGGAGGTTTACTTGGTAGTCCCTAACAGTAGCTTCATTAATAGTTATTGGGAGGAAGTGGTTAGCAGGTTTAAAGTTCTGTAGATGTTCTACTTGGGTTGTGAAGTGGGGCTACAGGCCAGTACCAACATGCACCATCTGGACCTTGACTTACCGACAATGCTAAAAGGACTTAATTCATCAGTGATGCTGCAAATATCATTTGAAATGGGCACATTGAGTCAAGTGTTGTTCTTCCAGTCAAGAGTGCAAACGCACAGACTTGTTCTTTATTATGACTATTTTCCAAATGCTAGAATAATAGTAGTCATCAAAAGTATTAAATTACAAAATGAAACCTTGGGAATTATGGAGTGACCAAGTTTCTAATTTCTCAGAAATGAGAACTAGCACAAACAACTTCATGAGGTGCATGGGATGCTTTAAAATATTATGGAAGAAGTGAATGAACACAACCGTTCAATGGTTTGCTATTGCTTTTGAAAGTAATTTATACTTTTATTTAGCATTACATTTATCAAAAGTGACTGAAAACATGTTACAAAGGATTTCTATTTAAAATAAAGGCTGTTCTTTTGAACTCCATTCGTCAAAGAATACTGAAAAATAAAATTTCCACAAAAATACAAAAGCAGAACAAATGTTTTGTATTAATGATGATAATAATAAATGTTTCTTGAGCATCAGATCATCACACAAGGATAATGTGACACTGAAGACTGGAGAAATGATGCTGAAAATTCAGCTTTGATCACAGGAAAAAAATAACATTTTAAAACAGTTATTATAAATGTTAATAATATTTCCAAATTTTACATTTTTGATCAAATAAATACAGCCTTTGGGGAGTATAAGAGACTTCTTTCAAAAACATAAAAAAAGCGTTACCAAACTTATGTATACTGCACACTTATCGACTTTCCTTCGTTGTTTGCCTTAAGTTTTACATTTTTTTAAAAAAGCTTAAACTGCAAAAATAATTTAGGATCATGAGAAATATGACACACTTGACTGAATTTATATCTACTTCATACAGGCAAACGCATTTAATATTAAAACTAAATAAATACAAACATTATCCCAAATAATTGGGATTCTGTAAAGTTTTTATTTTATACACGGGTGGTTGGAGGAGAGGGATTGAAATATAGATGTCTTGGCATGGCTGGAATTAGGGAGTTCGAGGTAAGGCTACGCTCGGCTCAAATTCAGTTGGCAAGATGCACGTATGATCAACCAGACTGGCAGCGTTCACATCTGAATTTGAGTACTTGTGTAAAGGTTGTTACTGCCGTAATGGTACTTTTGTGTACTTTTTTATACATCATTTCCTCCACACATGACAGTATTAGAGCTTGCAGTTCTCAGTTTGCACTGTCAGCTGGATTATATGCAGTCGGTCCACTTTTAAAACAACTCAGTGTGTTTGATTTCCATATTTTGCTTCAGTACAGAAACACAGGAGAAAGAGTTGGACTGAAGCACACATGTTTGTAAATATTTGCATTACTTATATATGTTCACTCATATTATTCACGTATATTGTCCATATATAATATATTGGAATTATATATTATATATAATTCCAATATATAAATTGGATATCCAAAATGCTCTGGCAATGGGAAGACATTTCTTACTCTGCCAGCGAGGCTTGTTTAATTCAACTGAGTTCCGAAACTTATGTAACATCCTGTTCTATTCAGTAGCATTTTAAGAGCTGAGTCAGTTACGCTAAAAGAGTCCTGCTTTTTCTGAATATTGCAGAAATGCATCAGTGGGTCTTGGTGGTGAAGAGTTTTTTACTGTTCACATACAGAGCCCATTCACTGTTTGTATGGTGGTTGTTTGGGGATTCTGCTGACGAGACCATATCAGCATATCAAGACTGCTGTTATGCAAGAACAAGTTATGTTCTGTTCCCATTGTTACACTTTTTGTAAGTTGATTATTCCAAAAAGTGTAACACCATAGAGCACAGTCTAAATTAAGATTGCTCTAAACATTTCAACCAGCTCGACATTGCAACATTTACTCCAATTGCATACGTTTTGGGTGGAACTATCAGTCTCTCTGTCCAGAATGACCTGAAATGTATTATCATTGAGGACCTAGCTGGAGCCCCGCCATCTGATGTGGCTGCCCAGTCTGAGGCCGATGCAGAGTTTGTGGCCATGCTTGCCTGGGCAGCCGAGAACATTGGGCTTGAGGGGAACCCTTCGCCCTGCCCAGAGTGTTCGTGGCTGGATGATTGGTTTCTGGCCTTCCTGAAGGTCCACTAGGCCAAAGCACTAAAAGAGCAGGCAATGTCTACCGTTGTGATCCAGGAACAGCACCTGTGGTTTAAAGGGGTGGTTTCGTGGTTTTTTTTCCAAGTTTGGTTGTGTTTGTGAGGTGCAGTATAACGTCCTTTTTTTAAACACAGTATTTTTCTCATATTTTACCTTTATTCCACACCGCTGTCTCCACTGTCCTTTGATCCACTGTCCACTGTTTGCTTCCTGCTTCTATAAAGCCCATTCCTCAGAAAAATGCAATGGTCTTAGATTGGTTTGATGGCCAAATGTAGTTTCCTTTATTTTTATTGGCTGAAGTGCCAAGCACAGGATGTCTGGAAACACCACGGCCCTTACAATGTTTATGTTAATAGCAAGGGTTTATGATGTCACCAACCTGGGAAGAAGCTTGTTGTAGTCCAAACCGGCCATTTTTGTAGGCAACAAACTAACAACTTTGAAAGTCAATATCTCCATTTGCATTGACCTTTCAGCGCTGTAACTTTGCAGATACTGTTTATGCTCAAGCAGCAACATTACACACTAACTAAAGTTAAAAAAGTAAATCGCATGCAACCACCCCTTTAATACTTTTCTCAGCAGTTATCGCCAGTCAAGATGCAGACGGAGGCAATCAAACACAACTTGCCTTCTACTGACAGCTACAGACTGCCGAGGCCCCGTGGTCCATCTGCTCGTTGCTGAGGCCATTCACAGCCAGAGCTAGCGGCTCGGCTCCAATGTAGGAGATGGAAATCACCCATCAGACCAGTGCTAAGAACCCAGGAGGGCTTACAGACGGGCAACCCAGAAAGAGGAGAGCTGCTATTTCCAGGGAGATGGTAGAGGTATACCTCCATCCCCCGGTGGAGGGCCAGGAGTAGAATTCTGGGTCCAGAAAGCAGTTCCCTCCTTCTCTGGGTTACACACCTTGTTATCACAACGGCCTTACATTGGACATTTGCAGCGTTGCAAAGTGTTGAAATTAAATTAAATGGGCATGTTGGCGTGGCACACATCGCATGGCTATCACACTGTCGCAGCACTTTCAGCCCTTGGACAGACCTTGCATTTCTATGGGCAGGAGTTCCCTTAGAACAAGTGTCGTTGCATGTTAAAAATCCCAGTAGGGGTGTAACCCCGGCATCCTGGCCAAATTTGCCCATTGGCCCCTGTCCATCATGGCCTCCTAATAATCCCCATATCCTGATTGGCTTCATCACTCTGTCTCCTCTCCACCAATCAGCTGGTGTGTGGTGAGCGTTCTGGCGCAATATGGCTGCTGTTGCATCATCCAGGTGTGTCCTGCACATTGCTGGTGGTTGAGGAGATTCCCCCCGCTTTTTGAGTGCCTAGAAAAGCGCTATATAAATGTAATGAATTATTATTATGTTGTTGTTACAGGCTGAGGCGCTGTATGCAATGGCTCCTAAGGACTCAGACTGTGTTGGCACATAAACTGCCTGGAGTTGTTGGTGGTACTGCTGGCCCTTTTGAAGTATCACTATCAACCGCTGGTCCAGGGCAAGCATGTGTTAGTCAGAACTGGCAATATGGCTCCGATATAAATCACCATGGTGGGATATATTGCATGCATAACTCCCCCACAATCTTCTCCTTTGGAGTCAGCAGTGAAGCCACTCATGTCCCAGGTAATCTTGTAACAGATGCACTCTCACAACGAGTGATGCTTTGATGAGATTGGGAGAGTGGAGACTCTATCCCTAGGTGATCCAGCTAATTTGAAGTTGATTCGGTGAAGCACAGGTTGATCTGTTCACATCCCAAGACCCCTCCCACTGCCCACTATTGCACTCCTTGACCAAGTCTCTGCTCGGCATGGATGTGCCAGATCACAACTGGTGCCAAGGCCTGTTCTCAAAGCTGAAGCTCCTTTACCGATGATGCTAATTACTTGAGACAAGACAAGAAGACATTTGTTTTTGTTTTTTTAGCTGCTGTGTGGGCAGTGCTTGAAAATGGGGTCCAGTTGTGCTTCGGACGACACAAGTTCTAGCCCCAAATATACATATATTCTGTACAATATTCGGTAACACTTTAGAATACTGTTTCTTACTTAATGCATAACTAATGAATAATTCTTCATTAACACTCAAGTCACTAATATTAACTACTAAGGAATGAGTGTTAACTAATCAATATGTAATAGCATTTTTTAATTGTGTTAAGTATCAATTAGTTAATCAGTAACTATTCAATTCAGTTATGCCTCCTTAAGAACTACTATTAAGTAACTACTAATTCAGCTTCACAAGGAATAACTATTAAGTAACTACTAATTAACAGTGATGCACAGTATCAGATCGAGGCCCTTTCTTCTTCTTTAGTACTAATGTTGTTAGATAAATGTACTACTGTTATGTGTACTATATGTAAATATTCATTTACATTCACTCGCAAATGTGCCGATTAATGTTTCTGTCTGTGTGTGTCCCCACGCTATAATGTTGCAGTTCTTGCAGCATTAAATCAGAGAAAACAATTCTAGTGCAAGAGTACACAGATTCATGAGTGCACATGCAGAGTGCACAAAATGTGAGCGCACACGCAATTTCTGAGTCCAGTTTTGTGCAAGAGAATGGATTGAGATTCCGCTTGTAAGCAGAGATTCATTACTTGTAAACTTGATGTGCTCTCGCGGTACAATATTAATACTACATTAATGAGGATGTTGATGATTTCTTTTCTTTTTTTTATGTAAGTATTGTCTGCAACCAGAAGTTCAGGACTGAACCCCATCCCCAATCTAAGTGCCTTGCCAACATGGCTCAGGCATTTTATGTTTATGTGAAACCAAATGATTTCTGTATTTAAGGCAATGACTGAGGGGAAAATGAGAATACAGGGAACCTATGAGTCATTAAAAAAGAATTACCAAATAGTTCTCAAGGAGTTACTTAGAACCTGGAACAGTATTCTAAAGTGAAAACAAACCCATTCATAATTAATGAAGAATTACCAAATAGTTAATAGTTAAATAATTAAGCCTAACTACCAATATTACAGAACTAATAAAGGAAATTTGACCCTCTATTCTAAAGTGAAAGTTTTATCCTCATTAATTATGACACTTATTGAATGATATTTAAGTTTACTAACCAGAATAAGCCACTAATTAAGCCTAACTACCATTAATACAGTACTAATAAAGGAAATTTGACCCTCTATTCTAAAGATAAGTTCTTATTGTTTAGCAGTTATGTGTATTTTTATGTGTGGTTCTACGTGAATCTAATACGTAAAACATTAAAAGCAATAAACATTCTGCTGCACACTCAGTTCAAAGGATTTACATTAAACAAACTACACCTTAAAACCCTAAAATGAATAAGATTTCTGTAATCATTTAACCATTATTTATCAAGTAATACTTATGTTGCTTGCCATGGGCCACAATGACTCGAAAGTACACCAAAACACAACATAAATTCACAAAAGACACTAATTTAATTCGTTCGGTGTAATCCACATCTTTAGAATCCATACGAGGAACTTCTTTATCCAGCGTTCTCCATCTTTCTCTTCAACAGCGACCGTAAACAAAACCCGCGCTGTTTGGGAATTCAAACATTGCGTTTTACGCCAGTGATATCAAACACTCATTGGCTCTCGCCTGCTTCGTCACAGATTGCGACAAGCCGTGTTTTAGTTTTTAGTCTGTGGTGAATGAGAAACGCGCGCGCCTTCAAATAGTGGGATTAAGTTTAAATTAAATAACTTAAATTCTCTGTAACGTTACCTCATACAAAACTATATCACCAGAGATGACTTCGACTGCAACACATCGTCACTCGGACTACTATTGGTACCGCTTTTGACATTTTCACAATAAAGAAATGATTGTGATTACACTTTTGTTAGTTATGTTTTTCTTTATATATTTTCTCTTTAAAAAAAATCATTATGTGTATGTTTAGAGGTTTGAGTGAGATTAGGGGCTCAAAATATAATTGTAATGCTAGATTGCCCATTTGCCCATTAAGTTGTATTGTCATTTTTAGTCTCTGTTAAATTGCTATGTTTGTGTTTAGGGAAGTAACATGTATCTATAAAATGGTAAAAGAAAAATTGTAAATGTGTATATGATATAAAATATATTTTATGTATTTTGAGGTAAAAACACCTTTGTTGAAATGTTGCCAATACGTTCATGTTGTACCTTTCACTATTTATCCAAATAGACAAAAAATATGTTTTGTGTCTGTAGAAGCTGCTTATTAACTTATATAAATTACTACCATAATTGGATATAAAACTTTCACTTTAGAATAGAGGGTCAAATTTCCTTTATTAGTTCTGTAATATTGGTAGTTGGGCTTAATTATTTAACTATTAACTATTTGGTAATTCTTCATTAATTATGAATGGGTTTGTTTTCACTTTAGAATACTGTTCCAGGTTCTAAGTAACTCCTTAAGAACTATTTGGTAATTCTTCAATAATTATGAATGGGTTTGTTTTCACTTTAGAATACTGTTCCAGGTTCTAAGTAACTCCTTGAGAACTATTTGGTAATTCTTTTTTAATGACTCATAGGTTCCCTGTATTCTCATTTTCCCCTCAGTCATTGCCTTAAATACAGAAATCATTTGGTTTCACATAAACATAAAATGCCTGAGCCATGTTGGCAAGGCACTTAGATTGGGGATGGGGTTCCGTCCTGAACTTCTGGTTGCAGACAATACTTACATTTTAAAAAAAAAAGAAATCATCAACATCCTCATTAATGTAGTATTAATATTGTACCGCGAGAGCACATCAAGTTTACAAGCAATAAATCTGTGCTTACAAGCGGAATCTCAATCCATTCTCTTGCACAAAACTGGACTCAGAAATTGCGTGTGCGCTCACATTTTGTGCACTCTGCATGTGCACTCATGAATCTGTGTACTCTTTCACTAGAATTGTTTTCTCTGATTTAATGCTGCAAGAACTGCAACATTATAGCGTGGGGACACACACAGACAGAAACATTAATCGGCACATTTGCGAGTGAATGTAAATGAATATTTACATATAGTACACATAACAGTAGTACATTTATCTAACAACATTAGTACTAAAGAAGAAGAAAGGGCCTCAATCTGATACTGTGCATCACTGTTAATTAGTAGTTACTTAATAGTTATTCCTTGTGAAGCTGAATTAGTAGTTACTTAATAGTAGTTCTTAAGGAGGCATAACTGAATTGAATAGTTACTGATTAACTAATTGATACTTAACACAATTAAAAAATGCTATTACATATTGATTAGTTAACACTCATTCCTTAGTAGTTAATATTAGTGACTTGAGTGTTAATGAAGAATTATTCATTAGTACTGCAGTAACTCTTTATTAGTTATGCATTAAGTAAGAAACAGTATTCTAAAGTGTTACCCAATATTCTAGACAACCATATTCTGCTGCTGTGTGAAGCAGTTATTGTGAACAAAAATTTTAAATGTAATTACTTAAGATAAACATTAAAGGGGGGATAACAGTTTCTGCCAATCTTATCTTGAGTACCTGTAGTGTAGTCTTGCATCATTCATATCTCTGAAGAGCCTTCGTTTTATCATATTTATAAAAGACAGATACGCTGTACTGATTTTTTCCGAAAACAGCCAAGCTTGTGCAGGCGTGCAGTGGGCGGAGCAAAAGAATCACGAGCACACACACACCTTGTAGTCTAGTAGCCAGCCCATAGAGCCCCATTGTGAACCCAGAAATGTGTAGTACACCAAAGTTTTATTGCAGAAATGTGAAGTATGGGTCCCCAGAATAAAGAAACTGCCGGATGCTAATTTGCATATGTTGATCAATTTGCATAATTAGCATTATTAGCTTAATCGTCCATTTTGACAACATATTTTGCACTGTATGGCCAGTTTCTACAATATGTGAGTGGTTTTAGCGGTTTTAGAGGATGCTGATTTCATTTCTGGCTCTTTCAGACTTCAAAATGATAATTCTATAATATATTTGGATAAATTTAGACAGTGCTTAGGTTGCTCTTTCTCATATTGCAGTGTGAATTCCGTTGATGTGAACTCCGTTAAATGAGCATATACTGTGGCAGTGGCTCAGTGGTTCATGTAGGTTGTCTACAAACCAAAAGGTTGGTGGTTCAATCCCTGGTTCCACCTGACCTGACCATGAGCAAGACACCCAACCCCAGCTGCTCCCGACGAGCTGGATGGCGCCTTACATGGCTGACATCGCCGTCAGTGTATGAATGGGTGAATGTGAGGCAAAAATGTAAAGCGCTTTGGATGGCCATAGGGTCTGTTAAAAGTGCTATATAAATGCAGTCCATTTACAAACTGCATGTTCTTTTATTTTTATTATTTGTTTAGATTGTTTAGCTTGTTTCTTTTGCACTCATGATTCTGAAATGAAAGATTATTTTGTTTACCATAAAAATAACAATCCAAAGTAATCCAAATTTGCATAATAAGTAATAAAATTAGCTCTTTAAAACAGGAAAATGCCAGAAATGAAATCAGCATCCTCTAAAACCCCTCACATATTGAAGAAATTGGCCATACAGTTCAAAATATGTGGTCAAAATGGACGATTAAGCTAATAATGATAATTATGCTAAGTATGCAAATTGCTCAACATATGCAAATTAGCATCCAGCAGTTTTTGTAATCTCGGGACCCATACTTCACATTTCTGCAATAAAACTTTGGTGTACTACACATTTACAGGTTCTCCTAGTTGGCTACTAGACTATTGGATAACTTTCGGTGCACTGTATGTTCGTGCTGTTGACATTATATGCAATTACGTGTGGATTGCCAACACATGGATTGCCTGTGGTTTCTACTCATGACAGGAAACAAACACACACACACTTGCAGAACTTGTTGCTGCTCCAGAAAAAAAAACTGCATCCCCTGATCCCTTAACGCTGGGATATTCCCCTCACAACCAGAAACACTTCTTTAGTGACATTAATTTTGTGGTCTAAAAACAAATGCCAGACCTGCGGGCAGCTCCCATAACCGAATGAAGCTTGTTGATGGGCTCACTCTCGCTCTCGCTCTGGTTGATGTGCACACGCGCTCATCTGGGAGAAGTGCCCATACAAGGAAATCCGCCCTTTATGACTTCATACAGGGCCATACTCGGAAAAAAAACGACTTTAGGAAACTTGCTCAAATCCTGAAGGAGAGTATTTGGCACAGAAATACTCCGTCATACGCTTTACGTCATACGTCAACAATTTTCCAAGAATTCAACTCTTTAACAGTGTAAATAGGTCAGAATGCATGCAATAGTATTAACAAGTATAACAACGTGAGTTGTTTTTTCATTGTATAATAGTATATCAATTCCAAGAAATTACACTGGAGTGAAGGCAATCATGATGGGGTAATCCTGTTATGACACATAATATCCACACATTTGTTCTCTTCTCAATACACACTCTCTCTCTCTCTCTCTCTCTCTCTCTCTCTCTCTCTCTCTCTCTCTCTCTCTCTCTCTCTCTCTCTCTCTCTCTCTCTCACACACACACACACACACACACACTAAGCTGAATGGTACAGTAGGGTGTCCAGCAGCAGCTCTTCCCCGCCCCTCCTCATGCCTCACTCCCTCATCCCTCTCCAACACTCCCTGTGCTCCTCCTCATCCAGCGCTGGAGCCAGACTGCACTTCAGGCATTTTATGATTTAACTGCAGGGATAGATGACGGTAATGAAGACGGCTCCTCACCGTCTGCCCCTCATGGGGTAACATCAGGTGAGGAAATGAACACACATCAATGTCTATTAAAGTTGATGACTTTCAAGAAGCGGTTCTCACAAAATGGAAATTCTGTCATCACTTACTCACCCTTATGTTAATACCAGTATTTCTTTTTGCTGTGGAGAATCTTCACAGTTTTTGTCAATACAAGAACGGATCAATCATGATTGACAAGCTTTAAAAACACCATTAAAAAGGACCTATAATGCATTTCTTCCATGTTCATCTTTCTTTAGTGTGTAATTTTGCAGTTTGAGATTGAAAAAGCTCTGCAAAGTTACAAAGCACAAAGTCCCTCCAGCAGGAGTTCTTCTCTATATCAGTGTCACTGTTTCTTAAGCCGGGTGCACACTGTGCGATTTTGCCCAAGATTTGGCCGTCTGAGACAAATTTAGCAAATCCTAAAAGATTCCTAAGATCCTAGGCTAAAATCTGACGTCTTTGGTCGTTAGTTTGACATGTTCACCAGCAGCCGATTAATGAGCGCTGCGATCAAATTTGACCTCAGACGAAATTCTGGCAGTGTCAGAAGATTTGGCACAGAATCCTGCAGTGTGACTTCTCCTACGACAACAGTCAAATATCTCGATTTTTCAAGACAAACTATGACCAAAACGAGAGCTAGAGATTTCTTTGTAGCCAGCATTTCAGTCCCGCGTGTAATGCAGCTCACTGTCACTGAGCGCGGCATTCATTGATGATATAAAGCTCCGGGTGAGTTTTCTAGCGCGTGTCCGTTTTTAGCGCGCCTTCACTATCGTGCAGTCTGACATTAATGCCAACTGAGATCTTTCAGTGTGACATGGCTTACATCGGGGATCATGTTCGTACAATCTGACAAGGGACATTCGCAAAGGATTTAGAAAAATCGCACAGTGTACAGGACAAATTAGGGTGACCATATTTTCATTACCGAAAACCAGAACTCTCGGCCCGGCATTGAGACACTCAAATGATACTCGAAATGTACTCAAAGATTCCTTGTTAATTTCAATACATTTAAAGTATGCTCCCTCTGTATGGATAGAAAATTGTTATAAGGACAGGACTTGAAAACAGGCATTTTGTCACCCTAGTGAACTCCTGAAATGACTCCATTGTAGCCTTGAGTTTTCTTCAGGGAACAAACACGTCACAATATTCCTCATTTAAATAATTCATACCCAGAATAAAGGGGCGGGGCCTGGTTGAGTTAGTTAGTAGTGTGTTGAAACCAAGCGGCAACCTCCCGCGATCTCTCTTGAAGCCAATACGGAAGTAATGTAAACTGCAATTCCTCAACTGGCCACTAGGGGCAGGCTCCAGAAGGGAGCAGAATCTCATTGAGCCCCATGTTAAAATTCTCAACTTTAAAGCAGAAAAAAACATGTTTACATCCTGGTACAAATTGTGGTTTTGGCTTATAAGGCTAATTTTGATCTTCATGACAACTCTGAGGAGGGTGAATTTTTTTATAACTCATTCGTTTACGTTATATAAAGCCTTAAGGTTCCGCATAATTAAGGGCGTGGTTACAAGTGGATAGCCATTTATCCGCCGTCTATAGTCATTGCGTCACCTCAGCTCCGCGCACATCCCGCCTTTTTGCCCATTTTCTGTTATCCGGGAGTGACACGCGTTGACTCGCTCACAAGATGGCAACGCCCAGCTCGACCATACTTTAAGCTTCAGAACGGCTTATCAGAATCCTATGGGTGACGTCACGGACGCTTCGTCCATATTTTTTCACAGTCTATGGTTGAAACTGGTGGTTATGGTAAGGGGCAGGACATTCCCCAAACACGCTCAAAGCGCTTGACCAATCACAACACACTAATCCAACCGACCAATCAGAGCACATTGTGCTTTTTAGAAGGAGGGGCTTCATAGAGACAGAAACTAAATAGAGCGTTACTGACAGACTGGGAAGAGAGGAGCTGCAACAATGGAGAACATGGGAGAGCATGAAAATCAGCATGAAAATCAGTTCTAGTAGAGCCCAATAATGAGGTCCTCTTTAAGGCATAATAAAAGAGATACATAAAACCTGTGCACTTTTCCAAATCCTCTGACGCCAAAGTTACATTTGTAAACATATCATTGAACAGAATTGGTTTAAAAGACTGAATAAATAATCCAGTTACAGAAGATCAAGGTTCACTATAGACTGTCCTGGTCTGTGACATGAAAGACTAAGCACACATAATAATTATAATACATTTTATTTATATTGTGATTTTCTCATACCTAAAGAACTAAATATCATATAAAGTACATATATATCATGTTCTATATATAGTAATTTTAATATATCAACCCTGTTAAAACATCTACTCAAACATAATGGATTAAATTATTATGTTGCTTGCAAAAAAAACCCATCAGAATACAGATCTCCTTTAGAATAAAGAAAGATGCTTTTGCCAACAGAATGAAGTAGTTACATCACCTACTAGTGTGAAATAACCCATGAATACCCCATGCTATTCAGCTAATCTTTGAGCTGTTGATTGCATATCTCAACACTACATTAACCTGTAATTGCTTTTAGTTTTTCTGTGAGCTATGCAATGTACAGAGACAGCATATAATATCAATACCATCTTATTTACTAAAAATATTCTTGTGCACGGATAAGAAAAAGGCAGTAAATGAAAATAGTGGTATTTTCTTAATTTTTCAAAAAATCATACATATTTGAGTAAAGTAGTAGTGTCAGACACTATTAGCACCTCAGTATATTGTATTATTTTATAAAACAGTATGCAGTAATAACATTAGATGCTTGCTTTTTGGGACATTACTTGTTCCTCTCCATAAAGCCCTACCCTAACCCTACCCAACTTTATTCCCGCATTTACAATCATTAGGGAATTAATTTCCACTTTTATAATTATTTATTTTTTTTTATATAAAAAATTAATGCCTCTTAAAGTTGATATACAATGTGAAATGGATGATGCTATGGCCACCTCCCTTACTCTCCAATCCACTGATCCTGATTTCAGTCTGTGGGATTTTTATTTTTTTGTAATGTCTGGCTCAATCATACAATGGTGTGTGGAGTTAGTGTAAATAGCCTCTGCCAATAAGGTGGGCTATTTGCACTTTGTGCAAATAGACACTCCACAAAAAAAACAAAAACAAAAATCACAAAACAACATGCACACTGATCATTATTAATAACCAGAATCAAAGTGGCATCTGCCTCCTCTGGTACAAGGATCATATTTTAGAACTGAGTTATGTCCGCATCGGTGGAAGAATGCAGACGTTCCAGAACTGTTCACGGAAATTAAAATAATTTGGTTCCAGTATTTCTGAAAAAAAATGGGTTCCCAAACCCGAGTCTCAACTTGGATGACGTGTAATATTTACATTCCAGAAACTCCCAGTGACCATTTCCCAAATCACATAACTGCCTTATTTTCCCATGGTGCAATTACCCTCAGTGAATGGTGTTGTTATAAGGTACCTCCTCTCCCTGCCTTTGAGGTTTCCACCTTTCTCTAAATTGTGCTTTGTCCACTTAGATGATAATCTGCTTCACAGCACATGTGTCAGATGGAAGGAATGCTAATCTGGAAGAGGTGCAGAGCTTGGACTTTTTGGCAGCCAGTTTCCACTCTGCACTTACTTTCCATGTGGTGCTGCTCCAGAGGCTCCGGGCAGGAGAAGCCTGTTTGGGGAACAGAGGTGTTGACGGATCCCAGATCGCCCCTTGGGTCACGCCCCCAATCTGAGGGTCACGGCTCTGCTGGACAACTGACCTTAACTGTACCAATACAGGATCCAGATCTGTGGTTCAAATGAACGGTAATACAATCACACTGTGTGTTTTCCCAAACCCAGGGCTTTGAAAACTAAACCATATTTTATTCAAATCATCTGTCAGACAGTGAATAATCAAGCCTTTAGTCTTGAGGGGAGGATCACAGTTTCTGAATGAAGATGTTTAATGTGTTAGATCCAGGTTTCCTGATCTTCACCCATCAACCGAATTTACCCCGGAGAGTTATTTTCTTGAATTTTATTTTTAAGTCCTGAATGGTACATTTATCAGCCACTTATTTATATATTGTAGAACAACAATTTATATTAGATCAGCATCAACAATACATGATTTTAAATCTAAGCATAAAACACATTATTTCATCTGGGATTTTAATCACTTAGAGGCTTTGTCTTGTATTTTGTGTATTGTGTATTGTGTGTGTGTGCGTGTGTGTATTGTGTGTGTGTGTGTGTGTGTTTAATCTTGTACTGTCTTGTTTTTCTGTACTGTTTATTATCTCAAACATTTATCTTTCTGCGTTGTATTCTGCAAATAACGTAAAATGAACACAGACCAGCGAGGGCAGGGGGAGGGGGGCGCAATCGAACTCGAGTTCTGTCCAGGCAATCGAACCAAGTGTGAAAGCACCCTGAGACTATAGTTCCAGAACAGAGCTAGGCCCTATTCCAGTAACAAGCTTTTTACCTAACACAAGCTCATAGCAATTATCAAAAATTTTACTTTGTGGCGAATTGGTAGCTAATTTGTATACATTTTTAATTTGTTCTAGAACATGTTGTTATCTGTATCCAATAACAACATGATCAGATGAGCTGTTTTCTCTGTTGTGTTTGTTGTTATATATATAGCAGAGTTGTTATATATATGCAACAGAGAAAACAGCTCTGATCATGTTGTTATTGGATACAGATAACAACATGTTCTAGAACAAATTAAACATTTATACAAATTAGCTTGTTAGATGAGGGAGACCTGGAAAATATGCACTGGTTGGGGGTACCCAGGACAGGTTTGAGAACCACTGTGCTAGACCACTCTTACGAAGCCACTCCTCCGTTGCCCCGGCAGTGAGTGTGGGATCATTGTCATGCTGAAAGACCCAGCCACGTTTTATCTTCAATGCTCTTACTGATGTAAGGAGGTTTTTATTCAAAATCTCACGATACATGGCCCCATTCATTCTTTCCTTTACACGGATCAGTTGTCCTGGTCCCTTTGGAGAAAAACAGCCCCAAAGCATGATGTTTGATCATCCAAATGCTCTCTAGGAAACTTCAGACGAGCCTGGACATGCACTGGCTTAAGCAGGGGGACATGTCTGGCACTGCAGGATTTGAGTCCCTGGCGGCGTAGTGTGTTACGGATGGTAGCCTTCTTTACTTTGGTCCCAGCTCTCTGCAGGTCATTCACTAGGTCCCCCCGTGTGGTTCTATGATTTTTGCTCACCATTCTTGTGATAATTTTGATCATTTTATTTGTAGTCTTGTATGCCTTCCATTTTCTAATAATTGTTTTATTTTTGTGTAGGTTTTAAAGTGTTATTTTGTAATTGCTGTCATAAAATGCTGTTAAATTTGATCGGCACAATTTATAAAGTCTCAGAACCAAAAAGTGTTCATCCAATCATTGCATCCAGTCCGGTCCGATACGATGCCCTTTCATGATGTTTTGCTAAATGTGCTCTGGCTGTGCGCATTCATGTATTTTGAAGGAAGCGTGTCTTTGGAGACGCACTGAAGGGAGGGTGGGATCTCATGCTTTCAAAGCTATTGCCACCTTGAAAACTAGTTATGTTGAAACACTTACATTTTTCAAACCCTGCAGCAACATGTTTATTGATCTCAAAGAGGCTGAACACAGTAGTAGTGTTGCGTTCACATGTTTTGAACACATTTTTTATTTGAACGAAACAAAACAAAAGATCTGCTTTGTTGTCGTTTTCAGGATTTCATGCATTTTCTGAATTTTAATAAAGGAAATAAATGTTTTAAGACTTGTTTTGGTCGTGAACGACTTACTATTTCTTAAAGGGATACTTCACTGCCTTTTCATATTAAACAATGTTATTCCCTTAACTTAAACGAGTTGATACATACCTCTCTCGTCTCAGTGCGTGCACTTAATCTCTCTGACACGCTGAAGATCTGATAGCATTTAGCTTAGCTCCCTAAGCCCAGTTCATTCACTATAGGACCAAACAGAGATCAAGTTAGAAGCGACCAAACACCTCCACGTTTCCCCTATTTAAATACAGTTACACGAGTAGTTGAACGACCAAGTATGGTGACAAAATAAAACGTGGCGCGTTTCTAATCGGATTAAAAAGGAGAACTATAATGTATGGCGGAATAGCACTTCTGAGAGTACTTCGGCTCGGCGCAGTAAAAAGTCCCGGCCGAAACATCTTCCCTCACATCTCCCCCTCCCCCTGTTGACAGAAATGAGAGAGTGAGGGGGAGGTGTGAGGAAAGATGTTTCGGAAAATTGCTGCTGATCAGTCCCATCCAGCAAGTGACATTTTTAGGCTGCTTCCTTCTGGTAGAAGGTACAGAGCAGTGAGGACAAGGACCTCACACCATCAAACCACCATAGTTTTTTTTCCAAGAGCCATTTCCCTTATGAATAGCTGATCTTGCACTATTTTTGGACTATTTTATTATTTGATTGATTGTTTTTGGCACGCTTTTGCAGCTATACGCATATACGTTTGTGTGTTGAGTTTGTGTGTTACTGATGGCCATATCAAATTCCTGTGTATCTGCTGATGCATTTGGTGAATAAAGTGATTCTTATCTTATCTTATCAAAAAAACAATATCCTGAGTGAATAAAGATTACTTATTAAATGAAGAGATTAAAAAATGATTGCATAACCACCAAATAGGTAGCGATGTGCACTAATACCCCTTTACCACCAAAGCAGTGCTGGTGCTAGTTCGGGGCCAGAGCCTAGTTTCAAATCGGTTCTTTGTCTTTCCACAGCCAAAGAACCAGCTCCGAGCCAGAAAAAGTGGTTCTCAAGCGGCTGGGGGCGGGGTTACCGTGACCAACAAGACGAACACTTGTGACCTCCTCACCGCCATTTTTTAAATAGCAGCTAATCAAGCTAACAGCTGCTCGATTGTAATCTCCGTCTATACAAAACAATGGAGAGCTGCACGAATGTGTTGGATTTGCGGCGTTTTAATGCTGATGTAGGATCATAAAAAACTATGCATCGGCACGCGCTGTGCAGACTGATCACGTATGACATCAAAGTACAGCGACCGCAAACGACTCCTTATGCTTTTGAATCGCTCAAGCGGTATTTTGATATCATATGCGGATCGGTCCGCGCAGCACCGATGCATCTCGAACAAGCCTGGTGTGTTTGTATTTCCCGCTGCAAAGCTAGCGAGAAATATGAGACGTATGCAGACGTAAGACCTAGCCTGTGGAAAGCCAAAGCAGTTCTTAAAGGCTGTCAAGTCGACCCAACTTAGAACTGACACTAGCACTGGCTCTGAACCAGCACTCGGTTCATTCTGGTGGAAAAGGGGTTTAAGTAGTTTATGTAAATCACCATTAAATAAAAGAAGAGGAAGTAGAAAGGTCTGTTTTCATGGTGAATCAGCGATTCGTCGCTCTGTTGACAATGTCTTGTGTGTTATCCGGGAACATACTCTGAGTTTTCTGAATTCACTCCCGGACACATTTTTGGAACCTCGAGTAAGCAAGGTTTAGGTTCATCAACCAAGAGTTCAAGGTAAATATGGCGGTAGGTTAACCTTGCTTTCTTGAACACCCCCCAGTAGTCCTTCCACACTCCTGATTATTATTATACCTGACATTCTGCTCCCATACCCCAAATTATTCTTCCCATGATCCCATGCACTCCAAACCCCTAGTGCTGACTTTGCCCTTCTATTATGGCTCTATTTTCACGCTATTACAGTCTTACAGTGCCGACGCAGCAGAGCTGTACGATGTTCCTGGGACTTCCCATATTCAAGGCATAGCTGGCACAAGAAGGCCACCCCTGAGCTCAAAGACATCTACGCTTTTAATTGTCAGCCTCTGTTTTATCAGTGGGCTCGCAGGGCCTCTCAAAATGATGCAGTGGGTGTTCCCGTAGGGTATGTTATAGAGTACAGTGTATGCACATGATGAAAACATATTACCTCCTGCTTTCTCATGGGCATTTGAAAACTACCATAAGTGGACCTCCACGCTGACTTCCATCCCTATATGAGCGCCCACCACCTCTCCCTCAGGAGCAGCTCTACTACATCCCAGCTTTAGCTTAGCTCATCATAATATAATAGTCCTAATTCAATTGGCCTTTTCCTGCTTCTTACGAACAGGCTTAATAACTGTGAGTACAACATTAACAAGCTCTAAAAAACTAGCTGGATCCATTATGTATTTAGTGGTAACCACATGAAGAAGCTAATATTGCAGTTTTACTGTGGAGAGAAACAATGAAAACAAACCCAAATTCTGATCTTAAAGGAACAGGTCACTCAAAATGTTCTGTCATTATTTACCCTCATTTGGTTTACCCTCAAGCTGCCAATATTAAAAATAAATAAATAAATAAATATACAAAGAAATGCACAAAAAAAGCAACAAAAATATATATATACATAGAAAAGCAAGAATAATTATTTATACATTTATTTCCATTTTTATGTATTTATTTCTGTGTATATATATATATATATATATATATATATATATATATATATATATATATATATATATATTTATTCACTTCTATTTTTATTTATTCCCACGTTTATTCCTTTCTACATTTATTTATTTATATATTTATTTATTTCTGCATTTATTTATTCATGCGTCGGGTAATGAGGAGGGCGGGGTTTACCTCAGACATAGCAATCGAGGCCAGAGTAGGTGAGAGCGAAGCGTTGAGGCCACAGTGACACCTTGTGGTGTGGCCGAAATACAATAAGTATAGCCTACTGATGTTGATTCTGTCTGTGATGAAGCACTGTAAAAAATTATTGTTGTTTTTTGTTGGTTTAACTTAAAAAAGTAAGTAACCTGGTTGCCTTAAAATTTTGAGTTTATTGAAATAAAAAATTTGAGTTGATACAATGAAGGAGATTTGTTTAATAAATAGAAACTCAAAATATTTTTGTATCTGAACCACATAAAATTTTTGATAAATCATGAAAACAGCACTATTTGCCATGTTTCACTGCGTCATCAGAAATAAAACACACACAATTCCCCAATATGCTTACAAAATCTTTTAATAATATTTTAATGAAGGTTGTCGGATCTCAGAAAATATTCATTGTATTAACTCAAAATTTTAATTTCAATGAACTCAAAATTTTAAGGCAACCAGGTAACTTTTTTTCTAAATAATTTTTTACAGTGAGGACTTGGATAGGTATATGGCCAACATCTTATATCACGGGTTAAGTCATATCACCCTAACTGTAGCCTACTGTGTGGTAAAATGTCCTGGGCTAAAAAAAACATGAACAGCATCTTCAACAGATCTGATAACAGGGACTCTGAAATGGAAGCACTTGATATTTTCACACGGAAAGGAAGCAGAAGCCACATATAGGCTCCATGCAAGCATATTGACAATGTCGTGGAATATATACGCCAAAACTCATTTTGGCGTGTCTATGCCACGCTGTTTTTCGCGTGCATATGATACGCAGTTTATGGTGTATTATACATACGAACATAAAGCACTGTTTATTTCAATGTTATCTTTCTTCTATTGTATTATCTATGCTTGTAATTTGTTTATTATTTCTGTGTGGATTCACTCCCCAACAATGATATCTTATGATAGCTGTGTGTAAATGAGGACTGAATTTTTGTTGGTCAACTGGAGATTTTGTGTTCAGCTTTTTTGAGGTAAACTAAGAGGATACAACTACAATAGAAGTAATAGGGGACAATTTTTGAAGGATTTCCAATCATACATTTTAAATTTATAATCAGTAGGGATGGGTATCAAGAACTGCTTCCATTTTAGAACCGGTCCCAAATTTCCCAGAACCGGTGACGCAAATAACTTTTGTAACTATATTACTATATTAATACTATAATAATACAATGAATTAATACTAGGCTATAGTAATGTACAACCTATGTTCTTAATAGAGTTAGTGTTATTTTACATTTGATTACAGTTTTTGTACCTGGATACTTGAAAATGTTTATTTCAGTCTTTATTTCAGCACTGTACTTGTGCAATTGCTATAGTTTGTTTATTTGTTTATTTTTCATTACTGAGTGTTTACTTGTCTTTATTCGGGGGGAAAATTGTTCTTGTTTTTAAATTTATTTAAAACTATTATTTATAACTATTATATTATTTTTTTAAAAATTGTAATTGAAATAAACCTGAAAAATAATAAAAAAATACATAAATACATAAATAACACATTATTAAAACAATTTGTTTGCTTAAATTTGAAATTACTTGTCAACTATCTGAAATAAGTTTAAGCTGAAGTAATACAATTAATAAAACAAAAAAACAAAACACTTTATAAAAAATATGGGGGGAGGGGGTAGTTATAAAAAATTAATTATACTTAATGCTAAATAATGGTAAAATAACATTGCGTATAATTTTATAGCATTTATTGTATAAATATTGTTTGTCTCTTTGAAATACTATTGAAACTGTGAGTATTTTAATGTTTAGTAAGCTCATTTCCATTGCAAATGCCTCACTAAGTTTTTTTTAAATTATTATTATTATTTTTCAAATCCTGTTGATTGAGCTTAACTTGTAATATTCCTTTACAGAGCCTAAAGGAAGATCAGACTTAAGAGTTCTGATTAAATCCAACAGTTAGTTGTGACAGTTTAGTGTTAGCAACATATTTCCTGCTATGACCGAAGATCCTGTGTGAGCGCACAGCTCAGGAACTCTTTGAGAGATAAAGCATGCAGCAGACGTTCTTTACATGATGATTTCACACTCAAATTTACTTGCATCTACCTTGAGACCGTTCTATTTCACTAGTCATAGCACATATATCTCATATGTGGTAATGTCACGACTAAATGACTCATGTTCTGTCTGTCTGTCTGTTTTTCTTCCCTTACTCCTTTTTGTGTGTGTTTATGCGAGTTTTTATCTGGAAAACATTCGCACTTGCCAGGAGAACACTCATCCTTCTTTGAGACGGCCAACACATGGTATAAAATTTTGGAATTAAGACGTGAATACCTTGAACAGATCAGACTGCTCTTACAGTGATCATGATGTCACACACTATGGCACCGGTGTCTGTGAGGATTAGTCATGCTGCCTTTTTCAGACTCAATGATATCATTACAGTTTTGTGAATCACTCACTGTGTCAGTGCTGCTGGATTTTACTGGGAGACGGGGAATATGCTGCTTTAAATAATGAAAGTATAAACACAAATGCACGTGTCATCGTGAGAGTTTGGGGAATTTGTGAGCACACGTAACCAGATGACTCACGGTAGTCTACGTGGACGTAGTCGTCCAACAATCTGATTATTTGTCTATGTCGCCGGTAAGATCCCATCTGGAGAATCATTAGTGTCGGGGAAATGGTTGCTTGTCAAAAATACAGACTAGTTTTCATTTTAAGACATACTTTTTAAAAAGCAGATTAAATGCCCTGCCGGCCAAAATAAATAAATAAATAATTGCTGTTTGGATTTAAATTGAAAAATAATTATGTTTCTAGCATGTTTTGTGTTTGACAACAGTTCTTCTAACCCTGTTGATTGAGTGTGTTGCTTTTTATTTCTTAAATGACCGTATATAGGAAGACACATCATGGCCATATTCCCGGATGACAATGTCAAGATTCATCAGCTCAAACTGTGAAAGAATGGATGGGAGGGAGCATGAAGAATCATTTACACACATGAATCGGCTCCTCTGAGTCTAGTCCTTAATTCATTGAAAGTCCCAGGATTTGCTGGAGGAGACTTTACAGAGTACTAGACTCTTGCATTGGCAATACAAGATCTTGACCAAAAACTGTTGAACCTCTTGATGTGAATAACTTTACAACATTTATTTCCAGCAATTTAAAGCCAATTCATGTGTGACAATTGTTATTTGTGCATGCGTGCTTGAAGATGAAGATAACTGTAATATTTAATAAATCCACCCTATGATTCACAAAAACAGGAACAGAGCAACACACAACACAGCCACATTACAAGACAACACCGGACAACGAACTGAAAGCAGAACTGAACACATATACAGTTGATAATGATGGTGATTGAAGAATGCATAACCAGTGTCTGTGACAACAATGAAAAAAAACTATGAAATAATAATAACAAAACAACAACTTATATAGTGATGGGCCGATTCCAAAACTAAGTTTCGAATGGTTATGAATCAGCGTATCGATTCATGATTCGGATCGTGTGTCAAACCGCCAAACTGCTGAAATCACGTGACATTGGTGATCCGAATCATGAATCGATATACTGATTCATAACCGTTCAAAACTTAGTATTGAAATTGGTCCATCACCATAAGTCGTTATTTAGTTTTTTTAACACAAAAACTATTCTCATCGCTTCATTAAATGATTGTAGAGCCACTGTAGTGAGATGGGCTTTGTAACGATGTCTTTAGTGCCTTTATGGGTCTTGAGAGAGGAAATGACATTGGTGTCAGTGAAGGCCTTTCTGAGCCATCGGATTTCAACACTAATATCTTCATCTGTGTCTGAAGATGAACGGATTACGGGTGTCCAACGATATTAGGGTAAGGAATTAATGGCATAATTTTTCTTTTTGGGTGAACTAACCCTTTAATTCAGGTACATTTATTGTAAATTTAAAAAGTAATTTTTGCCGCAACTTCAGCGCTGCTGGCAGGACCATCGAGCAGAGGAGGATGCGATCCTTTTTCTGCATAAAACCTCAATTAGCCTAAACTTTGATGGATAGATTGTGTAAATAGATCCCATGTTGCAATTTAGTAACCATACAGTTTGAGAAAAATGGTAAGTGTGACTCTCATTTCAATAAGCATTTCAATTGTGTTATGTTATAATGTTTTGTTCTGTTAGCTTGGGCCATTTTTAGTAGACTTTTGTTCATTTAATTTCAGTTGGCTATTTGATTGGGCTCTGTGTAACGTTTGATGCCCCATGCGCGTGCTGATGCGCTCGTCTGTAAACGTTTCAGAATGCCTTCCTAGAGTTGATTAATAAAAGCGGGCTTTCCACACAAACAAACGTACATGTGTCATTAGTATATGAGGGGAAAAATAGATTTTAACTGTCGGGCTCGGATATAAATATCTTAATATCTTATATAATATCTTAATGCTTGTCGGGCTCGGGTCGGGTTTAGTTACTGCTCTGTCGATCGCGGGCCGGGCTCGGACAGAAAAATGCAGCCTGATCCGCACTCTAATTAGGATATGTACCGAAAACATTTAAGCTGACTATTGTTAAACCACTTATTAAAAAAACACAACTTGATCCTAGAGAATTAGTCAATAACAGGCCGATCTTAAATCTACCCTTTCTGTCAAAAATACTAGAAAAGGCAGTGTTCTCACAACTATGCTTCTTTTTAGAAAGAAATGGCATCTGTGAGAATTTATTTTCCAGTCAGGATTTAGACCGTATCATAGTACTGAGCCTGCTCTCATCAGAGTTACAAATGATTTACTCTTATCATCCGATCGTGGTTGTATCTCTCTATTAGTGTTACTCGATCTTAGCGCTGCATTCGATACTATCGACCACAACGATAGACTTAATAATTATGTTGGCATTCGTGGAATTGCATTGGCATGGTTTACATCATACTTATCTGACTATAGCAGTAAATAAAGAGATGTCACACCAGAGGTGGACAAAGTACACAACTCTATTACTTGAGTCAAATCAAAAGTACTACTGGTCAAATATTACCCCTTTACAAATCAAAGTTCTAAAAGCAGATTTTTACTAAAGTAGAGAAGTATTTGTTTTTAAAAGTACTTAAGTACCAAAAGTCAATTTCCTTTTTGATGTCAATGCATTATTTTATTAGTGTTGCACTGTATAAATGCACATTATGCCATCATGATGGTTTAAGCCAGTCAGTGATGCTCTATCTGGCCGGATGCACAGACCCGATACTCTGATACACATCCGATATTCTCCCAACTATTTACTCTTCTCTTTCTCCCAGACAACATTTTATTCTTCAACATTTTATTAGACGTGCATCAAATGTATGCCAACTAATCTAATCTTTAATCTTTTCAGAAAACTGAAACATACTTTCTAAGCGGCTGCACACACTGCGCCGAGGAACCTTCTTCTTCCATTTTTCTATAAACTGATCAGTGTTCAAAATATGTTGGAAAACTTCACATGACCCTTTTTTTTTTTTTAAACACCTTTTAAAGAAGAAAAATATAATCCACTGACTTTAAAAGCTGCTACATAAATGACTCTCAATTTGAAGGACCTTGATAGAAATTTAGTGGAGTAAAAAATATGATATTTGTCTTTCAAATGTAGTGAAGTTAAAGTAATGTCTCCAGAAAAAAAGTATGCTCAAGTAATGTACAGATACTCAAAAAGAACAGTACTCAAGTAAATTTACTTACCTCTGTGTCACACCGATCTCAAGTTCAGTATGGAGTACTGCAAGGCTCAGTGCTAGGACTGCTGCTCTTCACTGGGAGATATCTTTAGGAAGCATGGCGTTCGTTTTCACTGTTTTGCTGATGATACTCAACTCTATAATTCTATCCCCCCTGACAAAACTTACCAAGTCACAAAATTAATGGAATGCATAGCTAATATTAAAAAGGATGACTTGTAATTTCCTACTTCAGAAACAAAACTAAAAAAACTTTAATTACTGGACCAAAAACATCCACAAACAGCAGCCTAGAATACTGTCTAACACCTGATGACTGCTCTGTCAAGCCCTCGTCGTCAGTGAGGAACCTGGATGTGCTCTTTGACACCAATCTTACATTTGAAAGCTACGTTTCTAGCATCTGTAAAACTGCATTCAAGCATTTTAAATATATATCTAAACTATGACATAAGCTCTCAATGCAAAATGCTGAACAACAGTTAGTTCATGCGCATTCATGACCTCAAGGGTAAATTATTGTTATAAATAATATAATATCTCCTTTTTGTCATGGTTTCTCAATAAGATTCATAATAGTATAGAAGTTTAGAAGCATATTTCTAAACTTCTATGAATGAAGCATATTTCTAAACTTCTATGAATGAAGCATATTTCTAAACTTCTAAGAAATATGAATAGTTTAGAAGCATATTTCTAAAAGGCGCTTATTGTAACGCAGTGTGACAACATACCCCACCTGCGCAACTGTGATTTAACAGTGGCTCATGTGTTCTGCAGGTTAGATCAGCATTAAAGGACTATCCCAGCTATTAAATAAGATATATCATATTAAAAATAATATCACATTTGTCTAGTTTTAAAGAAACAAAAAAATGGGATTAAAAATTTACTTCAGTTAGAAATGTACTTTTGCTATGGTTAAATAAATGTTCATTGATATCTTCGATATTTTTTTTCTATATATATATATATATATATTGTGTTAATATGACAATTTGTAAATACACAGTTTTGTCATGCTGGCTTGTGTGGAAGGCTTTACAACTAACCCCACGTTAGTTTGTGCCCTGCTCACCACCCCTACATTACATCTTTATATATTCATTAACTGACCACAAGAAACATGACTGGAGTGATGATTCAAATTAATCGTTTTTTTAACCAGTTCATTAAAAGAAACCATCTAAACAGATCAACTCACTAAAAATGAATCAGACTTCCCAAACAGAGAGACACGGTCTAGACATTGACTGAAAGTGTGTTTGATTATTGCCTCAATGTTTGATTATGCCTCAAATCGCTAACTTGGAAAAGACAGTTAACTGTTGGAAAAGCTTAATGGTGGTGAACTGTTAAACCACGGAATAATGTGGTTCAGTTAATAGTGTCTCCACCTTTAGTTAGTTACTCTCCAACACCGATGACTTTGGGTTTATTTCGGAGTGCCATAAGATTATGTGTGTGATTGCGACTGTTGGTTCACCCAGAGCTCTACTGATAGTTTTTCCTGTGATTACAAAAGCAGCTGCAAGCGTCCGCCAACGGAAGGAGGCAATATTGACTCAGAGCCCCGCGAGGGCGCTCATGTTTTCATTCGGTGTTTGGGGGCCAGGCAGCTGGAGCACTCAGGGTGACAGAAACTTACTCAACTTTTTTTTTAATTCATCCACCGCTTTATTTGGGCTGCGTGGGGCCATCGCTGCCAGAGAAAACCTCTTGCTTGCAGAGACTGTGGAATAGCACAAGGGTAAACACTCCTCTCTCCAATCACAATACATGCTGCCTGACGCTTATGCTTATGTTGAAGATGGAGCACATTCAAATGTCACTCTATTAGCATTTCAAAGCATGATCAAATGGCTGAACACATTAGTTTTAATGTTGTGCCCTACGGCGGGCCTCAGGCGGGAGGCAGGCATTGACTAAGATTTGGATGTAATAATCAACATTACAAAAATATAACAAGACAAAAAAATGATTATATTGTGTGTCAAACACTACTCTTTTCTAAAGTAACACGGTCCAGTGACTGTCGGGCATCACCTCTTTCTGTCATTTCTGAATCTAAATGAACCTCAAATTTCTTGAAATTATGGTTTCAGCTCAGTTAAATTAAATAAAACATTATACAGAGATAATAAGACATGTTGAATTAGACATTCATAAAACATATCACTGTCTGCACTGTTTAAAGAGGATTTGGAAGTATTTGAAGATACTGGGATTACAAATTAAGAATTTGTTCCCAAAACCTATTAATTTATGGCCATATTGTACTCATTTGTTGTCCTTTTAATTTAGTTGAATTTGTGGCTTTGATTTGACTAAACTGAGGAAATGAAATAATACATGTCCATGAGCTTAAAGTGCCCCTATTTTATTATTTCAAAGGCTCCTAATTTTGTTTTGAAGGTCTCTATCGAAAGGTTTACATGCATCAAAGGTCAAAAAACACTTTGATTTTCTCATAATCTACATGAACATCACCACATTTTTCAGTGATTCTCAAATGACTCATTCAGTCTCTCTAAATCCGCAAGTCTGCTCAGCTCTGATTGGCCAGATAGCCAAGTCTGTAGTGATTGGTCGACTGCTTCAGGAGCTAAATGGCCATTACCTTACACAATATAAAACACAAAACTATGTATTTTGATCGCTCGGTAGAAAATATATATATCAAAAATTATTCATACTTACAGGTTGTAATTCAGAGGTGCAAGCTGGTCCAAATAAACTAAGTACTGACCCATCTTTCAAGAGCAAGCTTTTTGAGAAGCAGTCATCAGTAAAATTATGTGTTCGAAGGCAGGACAAGTTGTTTGCAGGTAGACAACATACAACATACACTCGCCTAAAAGATTATTAGGAACACCTGTTCAATTTCTCATTAATGCAATTATCTAATCAACCAAACACATTGCTTCAATGTATTTAGGGGTGTGGTGCTGGTCAAGACAATCTCCTGAACTCCAAACTGAATGTCAGAATGGGAAAGAAAGGTGATTTAAAGCAATTTTGAGCGTGGCATGGTTGTTGGTGCCAGACGGGCCGGTCTGAGTATTTCACAATCTGCTCAGTTACTGGGATTTTCACGCACAACCATTTCTAGGGTTTACAAAGTATGCAGCAGTCCTGTGGGCGAAAATGCCTTGTTGATGCTAGAGGTCAGAGGAGAATGGGGCGACTGATTAAAGCTGATAGAAGAGCTCATTGCATACCTCGGTTGTAGAAAAGCATTTGTGAAGCCATTACACACACAACATTGAGGTGGATGGGCTACAACAGCAGAAGACCCCACCGGGTCCCACTCATCTCCACTACAAATAGGAAAAAGAGGCTACAATTTTCACAGGCTCACCAAAATTGGACAGTTGAAGAAATATATCCTGGTCTGATGAGTCTCGATTTCTGTTGAGATATTCAGATGGTAGAGTCAGAATTTGGCGTAAACCGAATGAGAACATGGATCCATCATGCCTTGTTACCACTGTGCAGGCTGGTGGTGGTGGTGTAATGGTGTGGGGGATGTTTTCTTAGCACACTTTAGGCCCCTTAGTGCCAATTGGGCATCGTTTTAATGCCACGGCCTACCTGAGCATTGTTTCTGACCATGTCCATCTCTTTATGACCACCATGTACCCATCCTCTGATGGCTACTTCCAGCAGGATAATGCACCATGTCACAAAGCTTGAATCATTTAAAATTGGTTTCTTAAACATGACAATGAGTTCACTGTGCTAAAATGGTCCCCACAGTCACCTGATCTCAACCCAATAGAGCATCTTTGGGATGTGGTGGAGCGGGAGCTTCGTGCCCTGGATGTGCATCCCACAAATCTCCATCAACTGCAAGATGCTATCCTATCAATTTGGGCCAACATATCTAAAGAATGCTTTCAGCACCTTGTTGAATCAATGCCACGTAGAATTAAGGCAGTTCTGAAGGCGAAAGTGGGTCAAACACAGTATTAGTATGGTGTTCCTAATAATCCTTTAGGTGAGTGTAGATGGGCATTACGCAAATGTCTTTTCTAGTGGCGTAGAACAGTAACAATGGGATTCAAAATGACTCGTTAAGGCAGTTCAGAGTTGATTCTTTCTTTAGTGAGACAATAACATTAATTATCTTGCACTTTCGACTTTACAACTTTACAGAACATTTACATTCCCAGACAGCTATATTATACTATATGAAAGGGAATATTTGAAAAACCATAATGGTGCACTTTAAAAGACAATTAGTATTCAATAATATTATTGATTTGTCTGAACTGACACAATCAGATGAGAACAGAACTTGAACCTAAAATTGTGGACACAGTATTTTGTTTTTTTCCCCTGCATGTCATGTACAGGGTTTGATTTTCAAGACAGGACTCCAACTCTGCAGATGGTTGCATGATATTTGCACAAAACCAAGCTTCATTCACCCCGAAAGCATACACAGTCTGAATCACTCAAAAGTTGGACTCGGACTGAAACCTCGGCTGATCTCAGTCTTGACTTAAACTCAGCCTGTTCAGGTCTCAAATGAGCTGGTCTTGACTACAACAATGGCTGGTGACTTATAATTTGTGTTCCCCTAATTCATTGATGAGTTTTCCAATAACACTGAAGTACAATAATGAAAGATGAAGTCAATTACCCCCATTAGGTGGTAGTGTAAAACAGTGTGAAGAGAAAAGTTTCATATGGAGTTTTTTTGCAATCAGCACAAATTTTGGGACGAATACATCATAATTTAATGGGAAACTAGAGACTGTATAGGCCTATTGCTCAAACGGACCATGGTATTACAATGAATGGCAGAAATTCGAATGCCTAATATGACAGCTCTAGTAAAGTAAGCCCCGCCTTCCATATACAACAGCCAATTGGTCATTGCCTTGCCTTAATGTAAAACTTGCTTTGCTCTTGGCTGGACCAATCTGAAACCTACACCACTGGCCTCAGGATGGCCCCCTTTATTTCTCAACCTGTTATCATGAAATTCATGGACGACAATCCCTCTGCGTGTCTACTTCAGACACAATGAGATGGTAGAAGTCCCCAAACGTTTCCATTAGTGTCTGAAGGAGGTTCTTTAATGGTGGGCACTTCTCCAAAACACATATTTTGCTACAGTCTGTGCTATCATAAGACAGAGCCTGCACTGTGTTCAGAGATGCTATAGATGGCCTTCTCCATTTAAGGTCTGTGGTATAATACAAAGCCAGCGTGATCATATGCCGCACAACTAAATTCAGCCCAGCTTTGATGTGGTGGACACATTCAACTAAACAGCCATTCATTTAACTCCCCTTGTTTTTTTCTTTTAACACTCCGTTTTGTTTATCTGTAGTTCACATGCACTATTTTCCCTTTCCAAAATGCATTTCTAACCTAAACATATGGCTGACTAGGATCACACCCCTCGCACCTCGACACAAACATTCTTTTGATCTCGCTGCCAATGTAAGGTGAAGTCATGTGGCGAGGATTTTTATAGCCTTGAATTTACACAATGGGAACGGTGCACTCTGTAATTCCACCTTGACTTTCCCCACAATGTCTATTTCCATTGATTACTGTCACCTGATGGAGTTTGGGTTCCTTATCACTCTCACCATTGGCTTTCTCAGTGGGGGTTTAAAAGACCATTAATATTCAGTAATATTATTGATTTAACTGACATTATCGGACGTACAATATTTGAAGCCACCACTTATATAAAGCCCTGTGGCTAGTGGTTTTCAAAAATTACTAGCCACATTTTTACTGCCAAAACTGGCATAGTTTAATCTTACTGAATTAGACTGCTGTTATTTTAACACCTGGGGCCTATTGCAGAAAACTAGGATAAGGGATTAAGCCGGGATATCTTGGTGATCCTGGCTGAATATATCCACTAATATAGTTATTTTTCATTATCGTTATCGTTCTTGGTGTGAGTGTGCCTTCAGTGTACGTTTACATGACAGCGGTGTACTAAATTTTGCTTCCAGATGACAAGATCACCAAGATATCCGGCTTAATCCCTTATCCTAGTTTTGTGCAATAGGCCCCTGGCGTCGTATCCATTATGCTTTACACGTGTTTTCTTTCTCAACTGTTTACATTCACTTAAAACATATCTGACTGTGTTCATGTGAATTCTCACCAAGACAGGCATTTTGACTATGTTGAGTGTATTTGACTGTTTAAGCACAATACGTCGTGAACTCAATTTAGTGCTGAGAAGCAGCTTTATGTGCATGCACTTTGAGTGTGAGCACAACATCTGCATGAATGAGTATAATCACACTTCGAAATTCAAGCTCTGTTACAGCAACAACACTCATCCGAAACAATTAAACAAGTGAGTGAAGAAGGGGAGGAGAATGTGTGTGTCACTCATTGTAGGAGAGATGAGAGAGCGAGAAAGCACACCTGGTGTTGTGTATCTGTTCTATGGAAAGAATTGTATTGGAAGAGATTCAGATATATTGCCAAAAGTATTGTGACACCCCTCCAAAATAAATTAATTCAGGTGTTCAATCACTTACATTGCCACAGGTGTATAAAATCAAGTAGACGCTTCTACAAACATTTGTGAAAGAATGAGTTGCTCTCAGGAGCTCAGTGAATTCAAGCATGATACCGTGATAGGTTACCAGCTGTGTAATAAGTCAATTTGTGAAAAATGTCCTCACTACTAAATATTCCACGGTCAACTGTTAGTGGTATTATAACAAAAGCAGTTTTCGGAACAACAGCAACTCATTCCCATTTCCAACTTTCTGCAGAGACAATAGCTAGAGACCTCCAAATTTTGTGCGGCCTTCAGATTAGCTCAAGAACAGTTTGTAGAGAGCATCATGAATTCGATTTCCATGTTTGGAAGCTGCATCCAAGCCTCACATCAACAAGTGCAATGCAAAACGTCAGATGCAGTGGTGTAAAGCACACCGCCACTGGACTCTAGAGCAGTGGAGACATGTTCTCTGGAGTGACCAATCATGCTTCTCTGTCTGGCAATCTGATGGACGATTCTAGCTTTGGCGGTACTTTACTGACTGCATTGTGCCAAGTGTGAAGTTTGGTAGAGGGGGGATTATGGTGTGGGGTTGTTTTTCATGGGCTGTGCTTTGCCCCTTAGTTCCAGTGAAAGGAACTCTTAATGCTTCAGCATACCAAGACATTTTGGACAATTTCATGCTCCCGACTTTGTGAGAACAGTTTGAGGATGACCCCTTCCTTTTCCAACAAGACCAGTGGCGCACCAGTTCACAAAGCAAGGTCCATAAAGACATGGATGAGTTTGGTGTGGAGGAACTTGACTGGCCTGCACTTCATCTCGACAGAACAGCTTTGGGTTGAATTAGAGCGGAGACTGCGAGTCAGGCCTTCTCGTCCAACATCAGTGCCTGACCTCACAAATACACTTAAAAAAGGAATGGTAAAAAATTCCCATAAAAACACTTCTAAACCTTGTTGAAAGCCTTCCCAGAAGAGCTGAAGTTGTTATAGCTACAAAGGGTGGGCCAACTCCATATCAAACCCTACAGATTAACAAACTTTAATGTCATTAAAGTTTGTATGTACTGTATGCAAAGGCAGGCGTCCCAAAACTTTTGGCAATATAGTGTATTTCAGTATCATATGTGTGGGAAAAAAATCTAGATTTTTGACAGCACTACATTGCACTTAGTTTTTTATTTCAGATGCCTTTTTAAAAGACTACACTTGAAAAATGTATATTTTATATACATTTCAACCCGCCAAGTGGCTAGTAGGAGCTACTGTATTGCATGCCACTGCTGAAATCCACCCGCATTTTGGCGGATTGGTGGGTGTTAATGTCAAGCCCTGAAAGCATTATATGAATAAATGTGACTTGACTTCACTTGACTTGATTAATGAAAGAACAGTGAAAGATTAGACAGTAGGATACACCACATAGAGATTTGTGAAATGCCACTCCTATTGAGAATGAGTTAAAAATACAAAGTGCTGCTGGGATAATGTCTTTAGCCAATCATATATTGCCTGACTAATAGCACGAGTGATCTGGCCAATAGTTGTAGACATTCTAGAGAGCATTCCAGCAGTCTGAATCCAGCCAGTGGTTGACACACAGCATTGCATTACAGACAGACTGTTCTTGTATTTGTCATGGATTTTTGATAGGCCGTCTTTGCCAGGTTCTATGGGCTGTGACGTTCTGAGCCAGATTCACAGGGTGTTCAGGGGTGTGTTGTTTATGAGACCACTGATGGTTTTACCAGAGCATTTTCTTTTTTATTTTTGCTTTATTTATAGAAGTGTCATAAAAACTTGAACTGTTATGTAATACATTCTTAACAGGGAGCAGTTGTTTAAGCCATTTTAAAGTGAAAAGCCATTTAATGCATTTCATATGTTGAGAGATGATTACTGACATCTTTACTAATGTAATATAGGAAGGGTGTGACCAACCATGCGTGCCTATAAACATCTAACAAAATCCATGCACGCTTTCAAAAGAGCAAAGTGGAAACTGCAAACAACAAATATGAGAGTTTGACGTCGATAGGAACATTTATGCAAAACAACTAAGTGTAAAAACACTCAAACTCTAGCAAAATGGGCAAGACATCACATAGGTAGATAATGTCAGTGAAAGCATATGAATCAAGACACAATGGAAAGGGATCCCAGTTTCAAATCAGTACCAGTTGATTAAGATGAGGCCCTTTGGCCAAGGCTGGAACCACCAAGGCGGTTTCTAACTCCTGGAGAAAGCTAACATTCCCATTCATCTCAATAGCAGCTGCTTGGCTGGTGCAGTCTTACATTCACATCTACCTTCAGGGCTAACTGGACCATTATAACTAGTCAAACTATAACCCTTTGGTAACTACTATAAATGCAGTCATGAGATGATTATGTTTTCAATAGCCAGTTCTCATAATATTACCTTTGTTCCCCCTAATGCATCTTTGGTTACATACTCTGTCAGTGATCTCGAAAAACTGCTG